>NC_053154.1:149430919-149762169 GCF_016835505.1 Polypterus senegalus | reverse complement strand
TTTGACTAATGGTTAAATGTGTTTGATGATCAGAAACATTTTGTGTGACAAACATGCAAAAGAATAAGAAATCAGGAAGGAGGCAAATAGTTTTTCACACCACTGTATATATTACATACACTGTATATACGTATATGTGTGTGCGTGTGTGTAGGATTAAACAGGAACATTAAAAGAGAGTGTATATGCTCATGCACACAGAAAAGACAACATGGACTTAATGTACTGTATAACTCACAGAATCAACATGACAAAAACATTCAAATTATCCTTGCAGAAATGACACAAATTAACTCCATGCTTTAAGAACCTCGTCTTAGACCCAAACTTCAATCACAAATCTTCTGTTTCATATTACGCATTAGGTCTGGTTTTTAACTTCTAATCTTCAATTTGTTTAAAAAAAAAAAAACTTTAATTAATAAACATCTAGCATCACGATTACCGTTATTGCAAGACTTAACTTCATGTTACAAGAAGAAAGGCTGAGATAAATAAATAGAAAAACACTCTTTGTGGAACTTGATTCTGACACTGATAAAGTAAAAACAACATACATCAAACTACAATGAAATACATGGAAAAGAGATGAACACTGGGAACGCGTGGCAGCCATGATGCGGGCGCGTACGCGTTCTGAGCGTGAAGTATAAATGAGCCCTAACACAAAAATCCTTATCTGACAACTTTTCTTCTTCTCCAATAAGATCATAATTGGATTGCATAAGAGAAGTAACTGGCCTTGCACTTGTTTCTTTATTATAAACAGACAAAAAAACACAACTACCAATAACCTTAACATACAAAAGGTGCAGATGCAGTTCTATACATGTCTAGTATCTGTATGGATTAATAATAATGCATGATAGATACAAGAGTTCAGGCTGATTATATCATCAAAAGAGTTTGTGGAATTTTGTGTAATTGTCTTTCTAATATATTTACAAAAGCAAAAGTATTGTTTTATCTTTAGAGCTAATAATCAATGATTTTATTAGTAATATTTAAAATAAGCAGATACTTAGTAATTTCAAAAGCTACATTTTAAACAGAAACCAATTCTACTACATTTGGTAAGACCAAGGCAATTACACGGCAAGACGTGGCAGAACAGCTACAAAGCTATCCTAGCGCCACTGCCGTTAGAGATGGCAAATCGCTGGCAACCCCAGTCACAATATTACACGTATTCTCCTCATTCATTATAATGAAATTTCTGTTATAACATAATATTATTATGATCCCATTAATTTTGTTACAACAGGGTTCAACCTGTATAAACAGTATATTTCTGATGCAGCTTTGCCCACCTGTTCCCACTGGTGCACTCAATTGATATCTCACACTTCAAAGCATCTCTCATCTATACTGCTAGAATTTTTTTTGTTTAAAAATTTTACTGAGTACTGTCTGTTAACAGTTTGTTTATCAGGGAATGACTAATTTCAAAATAATTTTTTAAGTCACTATCCTATAAAAACATTTGGTAGATAATTAAAAGTCATGTTGACATTAATTTTATTAAATAAAGAAATATTTAATGTAATAGATAAGGATAGATTAGATAGATAGATACTTTATTTTGTTATGATGGCCTCACCACATTTTCTGTGGCCATGTCATCATTAGATTTCTGATATTATCATAAGATTTCTCGACCACAGCATGCAGCAGCATACAAAATGTGAAAACATCTTGTCACATTCTCCATTTAATATTTGGCTCCAGTTCTCTTAGCTGGAAGAAGCTAATTATGCACACTTTATATAGGATATGAACAGCAGAAACCCCCTTTCTGGAGTACAAAGCTGCTGAAAGTCAATTAATAAAAATGTTTAGAGCAGAGCTTTTGACATTAGTTCATAAAATTTCAAGGCTAATTATAGATATTTACTGTATTTGTTAACCATGGCTTGGAATATTGGTGGATTGTATGGGTTGGTGAAATCACCAAACAAAAAAAAAAAAAGACACATTCAGAAAACAGAGTGAATGATAAAAGATTATCTGGCATACTAAATTTCTATTTTTCCACTCTCTTGGAGGGTATGTTACAGGAATGTGCAAAAACAGTTTAGGATAATGCTTAAAACAAAAACATGTACATCTCAAATTTGAAATGCATAATTTAAATAGAGACAGACACAACACTGCTGTTTTCATCAAAAGATCTAAAATTAGAAGCCACCTACCTGAAGCACTAGGGGTTCCGGATTAAAAGCAAGAGTCATTAAGAGCTGCATGCGTTCAGTGTCTTTTAAATTTTTAAGAAGAAAGCTTCCAGAATCCTTGGTTTCTGCATATCTTCTTACAATTCTGTCAAGCAGCCTCTGAGAAGGACAATGCACTAGATCTGACCACCCTTCAACTACCTCTGGTGTCAGTAATCGCACATCACCATTTAAACGGGCAAATTCTGTCTTGTACATTGCTTGTATTAAGTCACAGCGAGGCCGTCCTGTGGCTCTTTTACAAATCTTTTGGTCAATGTCCATTAGCTCCTGATTTGAACCCAAACGTTTAAGGACAATGCGTCTGGTACCTTCCCTTGGCTCACCATACTGTGCAAAATAAACATTCTTCACATTGAAAAAGTCAAGAAATCTCAAACGTCCCCATGTCTCAAAGGAGATCTGCCCATTCATAAACTTACGGCACCAACTTGTACCAAAGCAAGCTGGGCACTTGTTGAGGTTTACAAAGCGGCGGTCCGTGAGTTCATTCTTCTGGAATGAGGCAAACAGGTTGTGAGTGTTCATTACCAATATGACAAACAAGCTAACAACAAAGAGGAATTTTAAACATCGATACAGACGACCAAACTTGAGGGAAATAAAGCGTAGCATGGTCTCACAAAGCATCGTAGTATATATATATATATATATTTTAATAAAAAAAAAAAAAAAAAAAGGAAATATCTGGATGTGCCTCAGAGCTCCATTGTCAGGGAGATCAGCAAAATCACTTTATTCTCACTCATGCTCTTCTTTTTATCCTGCAGATGTGGTAAATTCATCTGGTAGAATTCTGACAGTAAAATGCCCCATTTTCTCAGGATGTCAACAATTCCATAATAAGAAACACTGCAGCAGCCTGAGAAAGAAAAAGAGAGGTTTGTTGAGTGTTACAGAGGGCAATGCATCCTGGCACTCATTCATTCATTACACTGTATATACTTCACACTGGGATAATAACTGATAAAAATCAGTATTTTTGAGGTTTTCAACTTACCTTTTTTAGACTTGCATTTTTTAAGGACATCTAAGAATCTATGATATGTCAATATTTAGTACATTTTTTCTGCATTATATAAAATTCTCACTTATTTTATACAGACATAGTATCACTTTACAATGTTTCCTGTTCATTTATTATAATTCATTAGTTCTTTTAAAAGTATGAAAGATGGGAATTCTGGTGGTAAACTGTATGTCTTCTGACAGAACTGAATAGTAAAGGTATTTCAGCAAGTTGTTAAATATTGCTATTTAAGATTTTAAATTAAGCTTAACACTTTGCCCATAATGAATGAAATTCACCATTACAGGAAATTTACCATAATAGGGAGTATATCATATACGAAAGGGTTAATGCATTATTGAAATTAGATGTACCTGGAAAACTATTTTTGTAGTCGGTTTCATCATCATTTACATTTTTACTAAGCCTAAAATGCAAATTTAAACACTAGTGAAGCTTTTGACAATAAAAATGGTATGGTATAAACATCTTCGCAGGTTGACATCTTTTTTTTTGGGGTCCCCTTACATTTTCATTTAGGTTTCCAAATGCAAGTACATTGTCACTGGTCTGGTGACTGCTTAGTACTCACGAGTTGTCTTGACTAAAGGTTTCAAAACTCAGCGGAAAAACAAAACAGATTCTGGTATGGTTTGAGTCCAGGAGAATGTGCCTTGCTGCAGTTTAAGAAGAATGCACAAAAATGCACAAAATGATTCCAAGTGTGTGCTTGCACGATATACAGACTTTAGAGAGATTACCAACTAGTGGGTTAAGTTTTAATATTGTGACAATAAAGAAATGGATCTTTTCATCAAACACACACAACTTACAAGTAAAACTTATTGCAGTTCTTTCTGGCGAGGACAGCATGTACATCCAAAAAGAGCTGACATTAACTACTCAAATCATGCTTTAATGCTCAAATTTTGAATACAAAAAGCTAATCAACTAACTGTGCATGTCTACTTCCATACCCAACACTCCAAAACTGGTTCAAACTTTGTTACTGATGAAACTAACCATTTATAGATAAGCTAAATTTCCAGAGCTACTATTCTCTTTTCAGTTTCAGGCTATTTTTAATAACAATATCAAAATTAGGGCTGCAACAATTAGTAACTGCAACAATTAGTAATCGATGACGTTGACGCGTCATAAACAGAACCTTCAATAGAGGCTCCAGTCACAAAGAACCACATTGGTTTTTGTAACTGCAATGCACTACATGAATGTCTGGGGGCAGTATCGTTTGTTATTGTTTGTCAAGACTGCACACAGTCCTACCAACGAAGAAGAACGTCTGAGGAGAAGAATGTAGAGGAAAATAAACATGGTTGCAATGGAGAGTCAGATAGAGGAGAGGGATGGAGATGGAAAAAAATTGAGACACAAACTTTCTAAAGTGTGGGAGCATTTCACCGAAAAAGGAAAAAAAAAAAAAAAAAGTTATATGCAGATTATGCAAAGCGGAGTTTTCTTTTCATGGCAGCACCACTGCAACGCACGAGCATCTGAAGCGCAAGCATCCTGGAGCTGTGATGCCGCCGTCTCTTGAGAGGTAAATTTTAGCAAGGAAAGTTAGTGTCATGTGTTAACGTTGATGTTTGTACTATAATGTGTATATCAAGGTTTCGACAATGATAGTTAACCCTTAAACCGACGCATACTTGGGGGTTAATGAACTCCTGGACGCCAAATACTTTTTACCTGCAGTTTTTAAGTAAACGTCACAATTCACAAAGAAAATGTGAAATTTTAATGGAACACTTATTTTTTCTCATGCAGAGAGCATCACAATTACTGCAACACATCATTTTACACACTGCAAATGAACTGTAAAAACTATAAAAAGAAAAAACTACTGCAACAATCTAGTATTATATGTTCAAGGTGCAACTGAAGCCAATTGAAGAAATTCAGTAAATCACCGAGCCAACTGCGCTTGAACTGGCTGCAAGTAAACACACAAGGGTAAACGCTGATGATTGCAGGCTTGTCTAGTACAGCGGTTGAATCCCTGAGACAGTGAGGCTGCAGTTCTGCCGGGGCCAGCAGTGCTTATGAGCTGGCTGCTCAACAAATGTACGGCACTGACTGATCAGCTCCAGTGTGCTGCCAAATTGCTCTGTGAAGCAAATACATTCATTGAACCCCGCAACCGGCTGTCGCCGAATTTATGCCGCCGCATAAACTCGGCCTTGGCGTACTTCCAAATTGCACTAGAAACCAACTCTAACCGGTTGCGTCGGTTTAAGGGTTAAGTGAATATAATTTAAGTTATATTTGCTAATTTGATTGGAGCTATAGTAAATGAGTGAATAGGAGTACCTGAGCCGTCGTAGTTTTTTTTTTCCTGTTTTTTCATGTTTACCCACTTATTCTTCTTTCCAATCTTCCATCTTATTTTGTGTTTAAAGTGGGTTTATGACAAAATAAAGAAATGAGCATTCCAAACAAGAAAAGAATAACCTGTTCTAAAAGCTAAACATATAATTAGAACCCCAATGTTTAAACTATGTGTAATATGGAATGTTATCACTCAGTATAGGAATATCTAAATAGAGTAACTACAGCATACACAGATACACATCTGTAAATGAAAGCTATGCCACCCTGTCCTACAAACTAGCATCATGAAGAACAACTTTTGACTCACTTGCTGTAGCAATGTTGATGTGCACTTAAACAGCAGCAAAGCTATCGTATACCAGAGGTGCAACTTGTAGAAAAACTATCAAATACCAGAGGTGCAGCATAGACAGGAGAAGCATGTACTGCTAAAATAAGAATACTGTATTTTTTTTTATTTATGCCTATTTTCTCACAAGTGCAGTAATGGGCACCAAGTGACTCATTACATTATAACAGGTTTTTAAAATGTTATTTTCATAAGCTTGATTTTGATGCTATTGAATTTTTAGGTAATATATAAACTATACTTTATTACTATATATATATATATATATATATATATATATATATATATATATATATATATATATATATATAGCCATAAAAATGAATTAAAGACGAGGAAAAGGATTGACTGCAACTCATGGGTTAACTAAATGCAGCTTAACTTCCATAGCATTACATTTTTTCCTCAAAAAACGTAAAAAGAGTTACATTTTTGGCTTGAAAAATTACATTTTTGTTAAATCTTATCTTTAGACTGTAAATCATGCAAAACACTAAAGGAGCAAAGTAGGCATGCATGATAATATCAGATTTATATGTGTATCGGCAGATAATGAGTTAAAATAATTTTATGGGCATCGGGCTGATAACTAAATTGGACCGACAATTCGAACCGATATTGATGACGCGTTCACTGTGTTCCGCATGTGCCAGACGTTTAGGCGACGCTGGGCTACTGTACGAAAATGTCTGCGATGTGGAAGTTTTTCAAAGTGAGTGAGAGTGACATAAAATATGCCATTTGCAACACTTGTTCGACTAATGTTTTGCGCGGAGGGACCAAAGTGCAAAATTTCAATACCACCAACTTAATTACAGACTTGAAGATGTGCCATCCTGACAAATATACAGAATTCCTCAGAGCAAAAGAGGAGAATCCTGTGCCACTGTGCACAAAATCAAAAACTGCAGTTGTTCAAAGTGTTGATCAGTTACTTGAAAAATCAAAGAAATTTGATAAAGATAACCATACAGCTCAAACAATTACTGCAAAGGTGATGGAATTTATTGCTGTGGATGATCAGCCATTTTCCGTTGTAGAAGATACGGGATTTCGAAGGCTGCTTGAGCATCTCGAGCCCCGTTACCAGATACCCAGTCACCATTATTTTTCTGACATCGCAATTCCAGAGTTACATAAGACTGTGGAAAGTCATGTGCACAAACTCCTTGCTGAAGATCACAGCCATAAGCTTTCCCAATGATATATGAACATCTGATATGAGTGCTATTAGTATGCTTAGTTTAACTGCTCAGTGGATCGACCGCAAGTTTGAATTGCAGAAAGCAATCTTGCACGCCCAAGAATGCTCTGGATCACACACGGGTGCTGCACTCTCTGTGGTGTTTAAAAGAATGTTTGAAACATGGAAAATACCCAAAGAGGATATTCATGTAGTATTACGAGACAATGCACACAACGTGGCAAAGGCTATGGAGGAATACGGGGTACCAAGTTTGCTATGTATGTCTCATACTTTATAGCTTGCCGTGAACGACGACGTACTATCCCAGCGCAGCGTCTCGAATACAATAGCGATCGGCAGAAAAATAGTCGGTCACTTTAAGCATTCCCAATTAGCCAGCTCACATCTCAAAACTATACAAACTGAACTTGGTATGAAACCGAAAATGTTTCAACAAGACGTTTTGACTAGATGGAACAGCACATTCTACAGTATATGCTGCAAAGCCTGCTAGAGCAGAAAAGAGCCCTTGAAGCTTATGCCTCCGATTTTGAGTTACCTGCAACTCTAATGCCCAATCAGTGGGGTATGATCGAGAACATAAATCACACTCTATGCTCCATTTGAACAACTGACAAAAGAAATTTGCCAGTCTGAAGCCTTGGCTTCTAATGTTATTCCCTCAGTTACCGCTTTAAAATGACTGTTGACTAAAAACGCTCATACTGACTTCGGAGTCAAAACCAGTAAAAGCGCTCTCTTGGAATCTGTAAACAATCATTTCATTGAGATTTACACAGAACCCATGTACTGTGTTGCCAGTACTGCAGACCCGAGATACAAAGACCGCTATTTCGATACAGATGTAAAAAAAAAAAATCACTGGAACTCAAAATGTTGTAAGCTCAGATGGAACCTGCATCAAACGAAATGCAAACGAGTGAGTCACAGATAGATTGTCCACAACAGAAAAACGTCAAGATAAATGACGAGGTGGCATGCACGCTCTTCAAAATATACAACGAAATTCTTGAAGAGAACACATTGATGCCTTGGGAAAACAGCCAGAGGTGAGTTTTTTGTTTTTTGTTTTAAAAAGTTTTAAGTAAATAACTAGTGCTGTCAGGTCAAATATCACTATTCTAACATAATTTGAATGGATAAAAAGATCTTGGAAGGCAAGAAAGAAAAACGGCAATCGAATTTAAAAGAGCGGTTGTTGGTTTTACCTCGCACTAACTTTGGCTTCATGTTACTTAAGATGTGCTGGACACTATTGTCGGATTTTACAGATCTGTTTTTGCACGAAACTTTTTAGGATAAGCCTATAAGTGTTTCTGAATTGTTAACCCATATTGTTATTAGTCATTAGTTAAACAGTCGACATCTTCTGTGTTAAACACGCCCATTTTAAAGGTCGCTAGTTTTCATAAGGCGACTGAGCCAACTATAGCCTATGCTTCTTTGCTTCATATTTTTGTTCGGTGTGTGTTAACTAAATTGTTTCATAAATAAACACTTAAACTCATTTTATATTTTTTTGTGACTTTGAAAAATGCTGTCTGCTAAATAATCAATTATAATACACAAAATACTTAAGACCTCCACAAAGTAACATTTAATACACTTGTTTCATTTGTAAAACACTTAAAGGGTCACAATGCTTCAGTTTATTTACTGTATAAAATAGACACAGGGATATAAGGTCCTCTGGCCGCTAGGAAAAAAAGAAAAAAATGACTGCATTTACTTTGTTTGAGCAATCACTGACAATTTTGTTTGTTTTTCTTTTGAACATTGTTGTTAGAAAGTGCCAGTGCGGTGTGTTTCTTATTTCTCTTTACGTTGCTCTTAAGTAATAATGAGCAACTTGTAAACAGATCATGATCTACAGTGAAAAGCAAAAATAATAATAAAATGTTTAAAAAAACAGCAAATACAATACAGACATGCATTCAATTCAAATGGCATATACTTATTTTTATTGTAAGGATTCTAATCTGAATCTGACAGCCCTGGTAAAAGCCAAAATGAAGATCTATCTTTTAGATATGAAAGATGACACAGAATATAATGCTGTATATGTATGCACGCTACTCGGCAGGTGCAGGGATTTCCCACATACTAGCGTGGACAGTGAGAGATTATTCAGTTTGGCTTCTAGTGTAATCAATGAAGAGAAACAGAATTTCCTGCAACAAGGCAAAGATGCTCTTGTTCATTAAGAAAAACCTCCCTATCATGCTTAAAAAAAAAAGAAAAGAATGATAAGCCTCCAGAAAAAAAGTTATTTCTTTCTTTACCATTGTACACTTTTCTGTTTTTTAAAATTATAGATTGGTTAGATTTATTCCATCAAAACGAAAAAAGTATTAAGTAGTATTTAATACTGCAGACTGTAAAACAAAGGATCAGATAGCCAGTGAAATGTGTTTGAGCAGAAGCCATTTTAATGATTGTAAATAATCTGCAAAAGTTGTTATTCTTAAGTGGTATTGGTTACTTCATTGTACATTTTTTTCGGTTTTCATTTTTTTGATTATTGTTGAATTTGTTGTATTTGTTCCATCAAAAAGAAAGAGAAAAGTGTTATTTAAAGCAACAACCTGCAAAACTGTTTCCCATATAACCAACAGGTAGCCAGCCAAATGTGGCAGATATTTATTTTTAATGATTGAATGTGGTGTGCAAAACTGTTATACAAATTTTGCTTTGTCTGTAATTCTTGTCCAGATAGATCAAGTCTCATTTTTCTCTGTATCTTATAAATATGTATATCAGCATCGGTATCGGCATTGGCAGATAAGTACATAGACATTATCGGATATCGGTATTGGCCCAAAATTCCCATATCAGTGCATCATCAGAGCAAAGTGAGAGGTGTAAAAAATATAAATAAGGCTAAAAAAATAATAATAATGCAACAAAATAAAACAAAAAAAAAATAATAATAATATGAACAGCACATGTGTGAGTGGTACGAGCATCACTTTCGGACTCACCAGAATCACTTTAGGTTTTACAGACTGTTTCAGTTTCACTGCCTGAAGACAGATTCACCTTGTTATCATTGCTGATGAGAGGTGTTTCTTACGAAAAACCATTATCACTAGAATCCCTGAACCCTACGAAAAAAGTTGTAATCCTGGGCCACTTTAAATTCCTTTGCACCTCTACATCAGTGTCTTTTGTTTTGCAAATGTGTCAATCAGCACCATTGCGTCACCATACCCCTACATGTTTAATACATGCTTTAATGCATTTCATGAAAATATCATGTACGCATCTTAGTATTATAAAATATTCAGAGAGCTGTAATATCATGAAAGTAATGCATTCTGTGTGGTGATCACTGCCTGCACGCTCCTGTCAGCGTAAGAGAAAGCCCGTTTAAGAATCACATAGTGATTAACAACTCGGTTTGGGAACACTTAGAATGTAAAGCATTTAACGTTCTGCTTCAGGTACAATGGGATTTGAGAAACACTGATTTTAAAATGAAGTTTATGACGTTCTACTTTAATGACAAAATAAAATGAGATTAAAGTTGACATTTTGATTTTAATCTAGATATATAACTTTTTATTTCCTTCATTGTGGCCCTAATATGTTTCTGTATGACACTCAGACACTCGCCTTTTCACATTGACATTGACATACGACTTCCTTTTTGAAATTCTTCTTTCCCCGCCCACCCCCATGTGCTTTTACCATTGTCTTTTAACAAAAAAATGAACAGAAGGGGCTATTTATATTAAAAATTATGGGAGAAGTCAGCATGCGACTACAAGCAGTCCCCGGGTTACGTACGAGATAGGGACTGTAGGTTTGTACTTAAGTTAAATTTGTATGCAAGTCAGAACAGGTATATTATTTTAATAAATGCTATTGTTGACCCACTGTAACCAAGTGCTCTGCCAATGAATGAAGGAGTTTCACCTCTTTCTGACTTTATTATTTCTACTTTATTTTCAATGGTGATGGTTTTTCTCTTCTTTACTGTATCACCAGCACTTGCATCAGATTTGTGTTTCAGAGACATTCTTGAAGGGTGAAGAAAAAAGGTTAAGATGAGCTCTTCTGCACAGCACTGTACACGTTATCACAGCAGGAAGGCACCAGACATCAACACGTCTGATGTATAGGGTGGTCCAGATCTAATCATGCAATATTCATTACGCTATAACTTATTCAGTTTATTACATAGAAAAATCACCCGAAAAACCCCGAACCATCGAGAAGTGTGCGAACTGACGACATGAAGAATCGTCTTCGCGCCGAACTGGAATCGTCCCTGCATAAATCAAAGTCATCCAGACAATCTGGATCTGCATAATTAGATCTGGGCCACCCTGTACTGACAAGAGACACCTTCCTGCTATGTGCGCAACAGTACAAACAGGCTTGCTATTGAGAATGAATGGGGGCAGCAAGGGGCGGTTCATCCCCAGCCCTCCTCACAGTCACCTTCACTACAGCATGCTGCCTGCAGTGTCTGCCACACCACCACCTCCATTCAACACGCAGCCATCCGTGGCACACTACAATGCTACCCCCTGCCGCCCCATTCACCCTCAGGTGCAGAGCGGGACAGAGAAACCGTTTTTATATTTGCTCATACTGAGGGTTTTGTTAAAGTGACCCCGTCTGCCGTTATTATATTTGCCCATATTTGGACCTGCATCCATATTGCATAAAGTGTGCAGAAACCCTTGCAGCACACACTGTGTCCTGAGCAAAGGTTTTGTCACAATGAATTGCTGAGGGTTTTGTTAAAGTGGCCCATCTGCCATTCCTTTTTTTGTTTATATCTTGCCCAGTCGTAGTGCAAGTGTGCATTGAATATCCAACAGGCTGTCTTTCACACTCAAAAGTCTTATTCACTGGCACTTTTTAATTTTTTCCAAACATTTTACCAATATGAGTAAAAAAAGAGTTCAGAAAACAACAATGCTCAGTTATTTCAGAAAAGAGACGCCGCAAACTAATGAAAGTGCGGCGTAAACTCCTCATGTGGCAATTTCAGACAAGGACATTGCAGAGGCTGGTCCATTGGGGAAGTCTCTTCAGAACACACTCTGCCAATTGATAAATCTAAGCACCACTTATCTGGCATAAACAAACAATGTTTTAAAGATTTTGATTGGCTAATGGTTAAAGAAAATGGTATGTGGTGCTCATTGTGCATGAAATACTTAAACACCCTTCAAGGAGGGGTTACTTTGGGTATATGTGCCACGAACAAGAATTCAAAAAGAAAGCTTGCTGGACCATGAAAAAAGTAAAACGCACATTGAGTCTTCTGCTGACCTTTTAGGAAAGCGTGTACTAGATCAAACTGGAATCGGTCAAATTGAAAGATCTGTATCTATGTTAAATAACTTACAGAGAGATGCCTTTGTGAGAGCATTAAGATCCATGCATTGTTTGGCAAAAAATGAGTTGTCACATACAACATTGTTTGAAAAGCTGTTGGAACACTGTAAAAAAAATAGGTTGTTCCTTTTAACAACATCTCAATGTTGGTAAAAATGCACATTACACCTCTAAAAGAATAATGCAAGAGCTGCTGGATGTCTTAGCATCAGAAATAAAATCTAATATACTGAAAATATACACAAATAAAAGTTTTTTAGTATTCTGTGTGATGAAACAACAGATATCTCAGATGTAAAACAATTCATTATTTACATTAAATATGTTTGCCAGGTCACTAAAGAGGTCAGAGTTAGTTTTGTATCAACCTGCAATATGATTGACGGCAAAGTGGAGACTATAACCAACACACTGAGTGAGATTATGGACACTCTAGGCTTGAAAACTGCTAATCTGGTTAGACTAGGGTCAGATGGAGCGGCTGTTATGATTGGGAAACAGAAAGGTGTGGCAAAACTGCTTAGAGATAAAACAGCTGGACTCTTGGTCAACTGCCACTGTGTAAACCACCGATTGGCCCTTGCAAGTGCCCAAGCAGCAGATGCCGTACCTTATTTAACAAAACTGAATGACATCTTAAGGCAGCTGTTCTATTTCTTCCAAAACTCTTCAGCTAGTATGTCTGGTTTAACAGAAATCTAAAATACACTGAACATTCCCCAGATTGAGCTGAAAATGGCCAGTGACACTAGATGGCTGTCTCATGACTCTGCAGTACAGTCACCACAACAGTGTATGAGGAGTGTCATAGCTGAAGCCACTGAACAAATGACATTACAGCTGAAGGATTAAGCAGATGTATTAAAACATATAATTTTGTTTCCTCGCTGATGATGCTTTCAGACGTATTACCTTTGCTAGCCAACTTATTTAAGGCTTGGCAAAGGCAAGATGTCAATCTTACCGAAATTGAGCCAATTTTGCTCCCCACAAAATTGTCCATCATGGAGTTGAAAGACACTCCTGGGAGATCTTTTCAAAGCCTTCATCATTATTTGGCAGAGGAATGGTCAAATCTCTGCATTGTTTATACACAGAGTGATGTAATGTCATTCAAAACTGTAATATATGATAAATACCTAGAGACAGTTGTCAAGCCTCTAGATGCAAGATTCCCTTACATGCCAATTATTTCCAGCTTTTCACAAGTTTTCAATGCAGAAACTCACGATTCAAGTAAGGCTGCTGAAATTCTTTTCAATCATTACTCCAAAGTGGTAGCCCTCCAATATTAAAATTTGAAAGCAGCAGGCAAGAATGGACAGTTGTGTCAAAAATGATCAGAAGTCAATCATACAAAGACTTAACAATTTAGCCAGACTAACTAATATTGGGCTAGTGATCCCGGTGAGCACAGCTGAATGTGAAAGGGGGTTTTCTGCCCTTAAAAGGATCAAGACATGTTTGAGAAATCGCATGAATCAAAGCATGCTAAATATTCTCATGCTGATCTCCTTGAAATGCCCAGATCCTGGAGACTTTGATTATGGGAAAGCTGCAGACAACTGGGATTCTAGGAAGAAAAGAAGAATAAATATTTAACTGAAGACACCTTCTGCATATGCAAGTTGGCTTTGAATAATATTTTTAAATTTTTCTTCATTAGATTTTCTATACTTTTTTCATTGTTTTCACTTTTCTTCCTGACAGCGACAATACTTGTACCTCTTGGTTTGTCATAACAATTGTGATTTAAAATTTTTGTTAGGGTTGCCGGATCCCGAGTTTGATACTTCTAAAATTTTATAAAAATATTCTGGCATAAGTGTCAAACCTTAAAAAAAGAAGTCATATTGAGCATTAGAAAATAATTAATAATAATTAACAAATAAAAATAGTGCACATTTAATTTTCCCCACCACCAAATTTCCCCATCCGGCTGGAAAAAATTTCTGGGGAGAACACTGATGTCTACTATAAGTGTACTCCGCCTTACATTTTACATCACTGGCCAAATCGGTTTTGTTCATATGTGATGTCACTATTCTATTGGCACTCCAGTCATATTTGCACTTTTTTAAAAAAAAAAAAAATTCCGGTTAATTCTCCCACATCAAGTCATCTTCATTTGGGTGTGAGGTGCCTGGAGTTGTATAGGGTAAATAATAAACTGCTCTGCTAATCAGAGTATAGCATCAAGTCAATGGAACTTCTGGGACATTGATCTAGTCAGTTAAGTAGCAGAGGAGGTTGTTAATCAGTTTCAACTGCTTTGGTGTTAATGAAATTAACAACAGGTACACTAGAGGGGCAACAATAAACCATTTCTGTTTGGGATGGGGTTGTCTTAACAGGTGGAGGCCACTAACATTTTTCCCTCCTCATCTTTTCTGTTTTTTTCACTAGTTTTGTATTTGGCTATGGTCAGTGTCATTACTGGCAGCATGAGGCGATACCTGGGCCCTACAGAGGTTGCACAGGTAGTCCAACTTTCCAGGATGGCATATCAATACGTGCCATTGCCAGAAGGTTTGCCGTGTCTCCCAGCACAGTCTCAAGGGCATGGAGGAGATTCCAGGAGACAGGCAGTTACTCTAGGAGAGATGGACAGGGCAGTAGACGGTCCTTAACCCATCAGCATGACCAGTATCTGCTCCTTTGGGCAAGGAGGAACAGGATGAGCACTGCCATAGCCCTACAAAATTACCTCCAGCAGGCCATTGGAGTGAATGTCTCCGACCAAACAATTATAAACAGACTTCATGAGGGTGGCCTGAGGACCCGATGTCCTGTGGGCCCTGTGTTTACTGCCCGGAACTATGGAGCTCGATTGGCATTTGCCATAGAATACCAGAATTGGCAGGTCCACCACTGGCGCCTTGTGCTTTTCACAGATAAGAGCGGGCTTACCCTGAGCACGTGACAGACGTGAAAGGGTCTGGAGAAGCCGTGGAGAACGTTATGCTGCCAATAACATCGCTCAGCATGACCAGTTTGGTGGTGGGTCAGTGATGGTCTGGGGAGGCATATCCATGGAGGGATGCACAGACCTCTACAGGCTAGAGGATGGCACCTTGACTGCCATTAGGTGTCAGGATGAAATCCTTGGACCCATTGTCAGATCCTATGCTGGTGCAGTGGGTCCTGGGTTCCTCCTGGTGCACGACAAAGCCCGGCCTCATGTGGTGAGGGTATGTAGGCAGTTCCTGGAGGTTGAAGGAATTGATACCACTGACTGGCCCAAAGGCTCACCTGACCTAAATCCAATAGAACACCTCCAGTGCATTATATTTTAGACGCCACCAGGTTGCACCTCAGACTGTCCAGGAGCTCAGTGATGCCCTGGTCCAGATCTAGGAGGAGATCCCCCTGGAAACCATCTGTCTCATTAGGAGCATGCCCCGACGTTGTCAGACATGCATACAAACATGTGGGGGCCATACAAACTACTGATACAATTCTGAGTTGCTGAAATTAAATTTTGGCAAAATGGATAAGCCTGCCGCATCATTTTTTCACTTTGATTTTTGAGGTGTCTTTGAATTCAGCCCTCTGTAGGCTGGTAACTTTCATTTCCATCAAACGATGTGGCATTCTTTCATTCCTAACACATTACCCAGTCCATATCAGTATAGATATCCAGCATGATTTTTTTCACAATTGAGATTTGATGTGTTTTCAAAATGTTCATTTAATTTTTTTGAGCAGTTTATATTATTTGGAATACAAGCATTTCATGTGTGTTTCGTGTCTACAACGATCTATGTAAACGCAGGATGACAGGAAATGCGAGAAATGTTGAACACATAACTAAAACAGAAACTTTTTCCATGTTACAGTACTAACGACACAATTATGACATGAAGCATATAATCTGTGAAGACTGAAGTCCAAATATCAAATGAACACTTTCACAAAAAGGTACACGTATAACAAAACAGGTGCGCTTTTATCCAAAGAAAAAGAAATCGGGTTAGGGTACGATGCTGACTTGACCACTTGGGTGGTCAGCGGTAAGAACTGCTGACTCATAATCTAGACGTCGTGGGTTCGATTCTGGCCGCTTCCCAGAATTACTGTATTGAGTACAGAGCTGCTTTTATTGTTACTATTATAGAATAAAAACATACATTTGATTGGAGTCTGTAACAGCCGGTGTTACGACCAAAAATTTCGCCAAACTTTTGCATCTGTTCATGACCACACACTCGTTTGACAAACAAGCCAGTTTCCCTTCCGGTTCGTACACGCCGATGATTTCTGCACGTGTTCAGTCTCTCCCTGTACTGTACATTGTTCTCGGTGCATCACACAGACTGACTCCCTCAAAACTGTAACCTCCTCTCAACCCAGTTTCCTCCTGTGTTATAGTGGGTCCACAGCTCCTGTCAAAACGGCTACTTTTAATAAATAATCACCCTACTCAGCGGCTTAGAGAGGGGGCATGGTGGTGTATGGCTGAAGAGGTTCCTGAGGAGTTCGTGATGTGGGCGTTTCTCACCTAAGTGCACAGGTGAGAAGCGGTCCACATCCGTAATTGTTCCCAGGAGCTGCTGATTGCAATGACTACCACGCCTCTTCATAAATAGAAGCGCGAGTCGGCTAAAGGGAAAAAGAAGAGAACAGGAAAGAACGGGAGGTTGCAGGAGAAGGCAGGATGTAGCAGGAGAAAGCCGGTGCAGGAGAGAGAAAGTGAGCGAGCGCCAGAGAGAGAGAGAGAGCGCGTGCAGCTGAGAGCGAGCAAGCTGCTGAGCAGGAAGCCTGGGTGTTTGTCTCAGTGTTATTCAATGTTTTTACATTTAGTTTACTATTATTACACTGTGCATTCTATGGTATAATTAACTATTTTTGTGCTTAAAAATACTTACATACAGTTCGTACAGTCTGGAATGGATTAATTGTATTTACAGACAATCCTATGAGGGAAATTACTTCGGGTCACGACCAAATCGAGTTACGACCAGAGTTCTGGAACAAATTATGAAAAAAATGTGACCCGAGGTTCCACTGTATTATAAACACAACCTTTGTAATCAGTGCTTTTCTTGTTGGCAACTATAGAAAGGATGGAGAATATAAGAAAATATATATATTTCACAAAGAAATAGTGTTGCTTGTTTTATAAAACAAATATATTCTTAACTACTAAATTTGGAATATCTATTTAGTTGACACATTTAACTGTGGCTAACACAACTATTATATTTTCAAATCAGTTTGGTAACACCAGGTATCAAAGTCCTAGTCTCAGTCTACTTAGAAATCTATATAATTTGAGCAGTGATGCAATACAAGCACACATCTTACACATCAATAAACTTCTATTTTCTCAAAATTGCGGTAATGAAAAATTTGTAAAATTTAAATCATGTATTCTAAACCACTTTCATACTCTTGCGGTGTGCTGGCGCCCTGCCCGGGATTTGTTCCTGCCTTGCAACATATGTTGGCTGGGATTGGCTCCAGCAGACCACCGTGACCCTGTGTTAGGATATAGCAGGTTGTAAAATGACTGACTGACCTTCAGACTCAAATCTCACAATGGCAAGTTATCCCTCAAAGCAAAAAATATATAACTGTTCAAAAAAATGTATATTATATATAAACCAATAAACCCCCGATTCTGTAAAGAATCGCAAATCCAGGAATGACAATCACTTTCTGCTCCCTCCGATCTTTGGAGGGATGAATAATCATGGAGGGTGGGAGCTTCCTGGGAAAGTTTTCATTTAATTAAATAAATATATTTTTACTTAAATTAACCAATTTATTAAAACTAAAATTGAAATTTAATTGTTATATCATTTAAGTCCAAAATGTCTTTGAGTTGCTGCACTCATAAGTACAAAAATATCAGAGTTAAAAGGTTTAAATGAAGTAAATTGGAAACAAAATTCATATAATGGTAAATTCAAAATAGTTAATCAAAAATTTCCTTATAAACAACATTTTTGTTAAAGGTTTCCTGGCCTTGAATCAACTCTGCCTGGTATGGAGTAGTTAAAACCTTCACTTCAAAGTCACACAAACTCAGGACTCTTGAAAAGGCAACATAAAGTTGTCCATGTCCAAATACAGGCTCAGATAGGTAAATCCCTACTTTGTCCATGGTTTGTCCTTGGAGTTTCCTCTGATATTCTATGTGATGAACAATTGCGCAAGCCTTCCAAACACTTCTCTCTCATTGTTCTGTTGTCTCGTTTGCACGCCTATCCAATACCGGAGCTCTTACTTTTTGGAGCTGACTCCTTTGCTTCTGTTGTTTCAGAAGCACATCGTAGGCGCCTTCGTTCATTGTTTTTAGCCATGCGGTCTCGTTTTTGTTTTTCTGTGACTGTGTTGTTAGCTAGAAGTCGTTTGCTGTTAGGAATCATAATCGAACTTACTTTTAACACTGAATTACCCTAATGTGATTCAAATAAGGCACACTGACAGCTGCCACACTGACTGCTGGAACAGTGGATTAGTGAACACTGACTGCTGGCACTGTAGAGTAGCTGACTGCTGGCACTGTCAGTAGTCACTACTACCTCAAGTTTAAATATGTCACCGTGGCAACTTGCTGGCGTGCACGCTTTACCTCAAGTTTACTTTACAGGTTGTGTTGTTTTGTTTCGGCGCCACCTACTGACTCTGGGAAGCTGCTGGGTTTGACTCTGGGGCGCTGAGGCGCTGTGCGCATGCACTTTTGGCACCACCTAGTTCCCTGATGGTGACGGCGGCGTAATAGTGTGCTGAAGTGACCATGGCGGTGGATCCTGGCTTGGAGATCTACATTACTAAACGGAGGTTGTATATGCGGTGGTATGCGCGTTCACATTCAGGTGGCAGTTGTATTGTGCACGAAACGAAGGTTGTATATGCGGTGGTGTGCGCGTGCGCGTTCGGGCAGTGGCTGTATTGTGCATGTTCGCGTTTGTGCGCCGTTTGTATAGTGCACGGCTTGCGTCTGGCATCTGTGCATATATAAAACCTTCATTTAGTAATATAGATTGTGAGACTTGCCTGGACACCATCAGACAAACACCGCATCTTTACAAAAGTCTTGTTTATTTTCTTCTCAATACACACAACTCAGTCCCGCACACCACACTGTGCTTCCTGCCCCAATCACCTTTCTCCTGGGCCTTTCTCTCACTGTCCCTGGGCCGCCTTTTCCTCTCTCCACGGGAGCCTTGTCCCGCTCTCACTCCCGACTCCAGCTCCCAGACTGTAGGAAGGTGGGCCCTTTTATTCTCACCCAGATGTGCTCCAGGTGCTCCCTCCGATGTCACTTTCTGGTGTGGCAGAAGAGCACCGGAAGCACTCTGGGCGTCCCTGGAGGGATCCACCTCCATCTTCCCGGGTGTGGCAGAAGTACATCAGTCCCAGGCCCTCTGAGACTCGAAGCGCCCCCTGGCGGTGGTCATGGATCCCAATAGGCGTAAGCCTCCTTGTTCTTCTCCCGTGGTCCTCCTCTGATCCAGGGCGGTTGCCCCCCTCGTGGCCCGGAGGACGTATATGCCACCTTCCAGTCCTTCCAGGCGTCCCGGCCGGGTCTCAGCCCCAGCGACTCGCCACAAGATACATCCTTCTATATAAAAGCGGTCGGGATTGTCCATCCGTCCCGTGAGTGCTACGCAGGCGCGGAGTTTCACACACGCCCCGTCCATTTTGGAATGCACGATGGGATTTGTAGTTTCGTTTTTCCAGGTAAAAGATGATTTTCTACTACAGACTGTGCGATATCTTCTTTCTTACTAAATAAAATCGGTCGGGATTGTCCTTCCGTCCCGTGAGTGGAAAACGTAGCGGTAATCCGCTTATCACAGACTTACTACTTGCAGCACGAAGCGACATGATGTGAGCAGAGTTCTGGTGCTCTCATCGTTCCCTTGCTTTTGTGCGCAATGCGCTGGAAAAATACACAAAATTATGTCTCTGGAAATAATTAATGTTGATGGAGTACAAATGCCTCATCGCGTAGTAAATATCAGGGGGATTCAAAAGGGCGACCTCAATATAGAAAAAAAGTTTCAATTTCATCATAAAAATAACAGAAACTATGAGTATTAAAGTAATACCGCTCAAATGCAATATAACCAAATTAATGAGTTTGTATAAAATATCAAATTTATCTACATATTGAATTGCCTTAAGAAGTGGTCAACTTAAAAGTCGGTCGCCTTAAAAGGCGGGTCAGCCTAGTATACATATATTTATGTAATTAATAAAAAAAAAGTTCCATAGTGTCCACTGTTCAGTAACAGACTACAAGTCTTAAATGATGTTTCACTTTTAAAAAGTCAAACTAGTTAAAAAAAAAACAAAACAAATGCAAAGGAAGAGTTGCCTTGGTTTCTGCAAGTATGCATTTGTTGAAGGGGAGATGCTTCTTCCCAAAAATAAGGAAGCATTTTTTAAAGACGATTTCAAAAACATGACTGCATGTTAGATGTATTTTCATTAGTTACAAATTTATGTCCATATACTCATGCAACCTGCATGTATAAAATAACTTTTATTTACAACAGTTTTTCAAATGTAAAAAGAATATGAAAGCAATTTTAAAATAAGCAGCATGAAAATAATACCACACCTGATTTTATTTCGGGCAAACGCTAGCAGTTGTGCTAATGTTTGCACCCACTAGGATCTGATATGTAGTTTTTTTTTTGTTAAAGTAAAACTAAAATACAGTTTAATGTTCACTTGGTGCAGAATACAGCCTAGCAAAGGATCAGATCTAACTAAATAAAACATTAGCAATCATGGAAAAAAAAAAAAAAAAAAAGATAAAATATAGATAGGGTTATTGACAAAGTAATGGATTTGTTTTAGTGCAATATCAACGAGGAAGCTCTCCAAGTCAGCAATCCTACAACCCTAAATAAATATACACTACAAGTTGTAAACTGCCTCTCTAATCATTTGATTCAGACACTCAGTTCTAAAAACGATATCCTAAAGAACCTGTCCAATGATCACAAAAGAACGCCACCTAGCTTTCCAAAAATGCCTACCATAAAAACTGCTGCACACCAACATTTATCACATTTAAATAATTCGCTGAGCTCTGGCTGACAGTGCAGGGCTGTATCAGCAGATAAGCATAACTGGAAAACCATTCACCAAGGTTATCACTGAACTGCAACTGCAGCAACCTCTTGGCTAAAAAGCATTTAGCTCAAATTTTGGAGCTGATCAAAAACAACTAAGAAAGGGCACATTTTTAGAATTAGATTGGAACAGTAAAACAGCCATTTTTAAATATTAAATTAAGCTCATGGTCTCAGCTGTCAAATGTATTCACTTTGTAACCAAAAGAATAAAAGAGAGATCAATTCTTTCACAGGATAAGCAGCATACAATCACATCCAATAATATGAACCTGCTATAATTAAGTTTGCTGCTGATGAGTGACAGAACGGCGTTGCCAAAGAAAACCATGTCAAATTCATTCAATTTCTCTGCAAGTACAGTCCATAAAAACCTGTACCAGCTGCCGCCACACTACAGAGACAGAAAAAAAAAATCAATAATGACTTTCAAGCCTTTATGCTTAGCCAGTTTACAGCAAGAGTTTGCTTTTTTTTTTTTTTTACGAATCTTCCAAGATGTTTAGAAAAGCTTATCAGATATTACCCAAAAATGTGTTCTCTGAGTAAATAAGAAATTTATTTAAACAAATCTATTAAGAGAATGCTGCATGGCTATGCTGACACAATGCTAGTCAAAGATGTCAAATGTGTATTATAAACTACTCCTCTGAAAGACTAGTTCCAAGTTTGTGACACAAAGACCACATGATGTTTCAGGTTTATGTGAAATCTTTTTTTTACAAGGCTCCATGGAAACTATTTAACAAAGCCTACTCAACATTTTCTTGCAAAGGGTTGCACTGTCATTTTTTCTTATAAAGGTGCACAAATCAATGTTAACCTTTTTATTGGAATAAATGTGGTCAAAAACAGGCTTAGAAGTGAGGGGGGGAAAAAAACTACAGCTTACAAAATAGGATAAAGTTTAACAAAACCTCTGCAACCTATAAAAGCCATGAGCTAGCTAAAAAGGTACACCCATGTAGCTATCTGGTACCGGCAAGGCTCTGATGCTCTTCCATCTCAATATTAAAATGCAAACTGAAAGCCAAACCTTTCTCTGTAGCATTCAAATATTGACAAATGTCCTCATTACTAAAAGGGAATTTTCTACTACTAAATTACAACTCTATTTTTAAGCATACTGATAAATAACCATGACAGAGACTAGAGCCCATTATAATGAATGTCACACAAACTTGAGCTTTACTTCTTCCTTTGGCTTTCCTAGCAAACCTCAGTTGAAAATGCACTACACAAAGTTTATTCGTTATCCGTACTGCACACTCAAACAACTAATGAAGAAATATTTCCTACAATATATGAAACTCTGAACATCAGAACTATCAGCATGGTTCATTAAATTTATGTAAACAAACTTCTCAGGAAGGAGCATGTAATTTACCAAAATAAAATTATATTCCACAAGTTTGAAAAAATAGAGACTTCACAGTAACATTTACTTATTATCAGACAAAAGTTCATGTGTTTATCAATTAACAAATTTGTCCAGTTGTAATTTGCACCACTTCTTCAAGATAAACCTGGCTGAAACACAACAAAACTTCAACAAATGCACACGTTATAATGTTAATAATTAGTAATAAAATAAATAATAATAATAATAACTCATTAGTTGAAAAGGCAATCTACAATGCTCTGGAGCAGTGTCAACCATAATAATTACTTTAGGCTAGTAACAAACCATTTACAACATACCTTTAATTTTGACCAAATTGTGCTTTGTATTTAAATTCTGTTAAAGTCAACAGCCTAAATTAAAAACAGCAACATCAGCACATGTCACATTGTAAAACAACCAAAAATATCTCTAATGCTGAGGAGTAAAAAAAATGCATTTAAAAGTACACTGTTGAACATACGAGTAAAGAGCTGCTTACAAGTGACTAATTATCCTGGTTAAGTGCCAAGTAAAAACATTTCTTTCTTTCATCTGCTCACTGAATATGAATGGCTTCCCTGTTCTTCGCGATCTCCACTGTAAAAACTTTGTTGTTTAGAGGGATCAAGTAATGTCTTCATTTTAAATCAAATTCCCATCACTATTATATGCTTAAATGACAAATGTGGGCTTTGATCTGATCTGTTTGTTCCCTGCCTCACACTGACCAGCAAAGTAAAACCAAAACATCCTGCTCCGAAAAGAAAACTTCGCCGATGTATAATTTCAAATTAATGTTGAATTATCCCCCCCATAAAACTGGATGTGCAATGAACACAAAGTCACGTCGTCTTTCAAACGTGTGCGCCTTTAAAACCAGCGTTTTACAATTAACAAAAGGCGGCACCTTCCGATTTTTGCACTCACTAAACAATCAACTGTTAAACGATGCAGACCATCGGGTATCTACTTTCAGTCGATCTGCTTCGGCACGGTTTTTGCCGACTAAAGAGAATCTACTTTGACAAAGTTCGGAAAGAATGTGCATGCAGCGATAGCATGTTGGACAAAAAATAAAATGCGCATTAAGTGTCACAGAGTCAGGAACAAACCAGTACAAACATAAGGATATGGAAAAGGATGATGGACGTAAGAAATATTGGATAACCGTTAACAAGGAGGATATGTTAGATAAATGAGGAAACGAACTATAGTAGTGTCAGCTGAAAGTTAATCTTTTCATGCTGCTCGTCGCCACACAATACTTGATAAAATAGCTAACATTTAAGTTCAAGACTAGTCAAATACAATACGATCACTATCCATAAAAACGCAACAAAAGCAGCAAAGGAAATGTGTCACCTGTGAAAACACAGCCAGCAGCGTCTTCATCTGTACTGTATTAGTACCAAATGTAGTTTTGCAGGATAAGTGTACGATTTTTAATGATAAACACAAGCGATAAAACTTTAAAAGTCGCTACATAAACCATTCTTTTGTCAATGCCTAATTACTTTAACTATGTGGGAAACAAAGATACTTGATTCAGGTAAAAAAAAAACAAGTCATGTAGGATATCACCTTACATGCTCTGTGAAAGGAGGTTAAACAAAGTTAAAATCTCGCCGGTCGGAACCCTTTTTAAATGCGACCGATCATAAACTTCCCCTTCACTTTTTTTTCATCTTTCTAAATCTTTACAGGAACTAGTGGACAAGTCCGTGAACAAAAACTGCACTACTTACAGCGACCTAATTTTGCTTGGTTATTGCCCTCGCCCCAGGCAAGCGTGCAGCTGAGCGGTGCAGCGGGTGCGAGAGTCATTCACACATATCAACGGTTGCCTGCACCTTCCATTTAATTACTGTGTCTGTTTGTACGATAACTTATTTTTTATCATTTCTCTAATACATTGCAGGACCCGGTATATATTGGGGGTATAATAAAACATAAAAAAGCACGAAATACCTTTCACAACTCATGAAGTTGCCTTCTGGAACGGTCTCTCCCCTCGGAGATACCCTCGCATAACCGTCTCTGGAAGGCTTTTTTAATTCCCTTTTCACTTTAGTTTTTGTGTACATGAATTATCCATGCCAGTTGCCTCCTCGGACTTGATGCACGAACAGTCCGTTCTTCGATTTGGCTCCTCTTATTTCGTACAACTTAGAATTGGGGGCTGGGTTGAGGGGCAAGGGGCAGGGGGGGTGGTCGTAGTTCTGTATCCAGTATACTCACGACGTGAAAACACAAGAGAGTCACAAAACTGAATCCGATCTTCGAATGTTGCATGAAAACAATAAATAAGCAGGAATCATGTATGTGGGCATCATTTCTGACAAGAGCATTTCTCCGCGCCGCTCCGCTAAACCCACCGCCGCTGTTGTCGCGTCCTTCCAGTCAACGCACTGCCCCTCTTTTTCTTGACTATGTCCGGATAATTTATTTATCGTATGTCCTTTCTCGTTAAAGTTTCTGTTTTACTATTTTAGGTTCGGCTCCCTTTGCAGACTGAGCATTTATACGTTGCTTCAATTCCTTATCCCTCTCCGACCATACCATACTCCGGCTCTCAAGCACCACAATGGATCCGAGTCTGACTTTTTCAACAGTATAGGATTAGACTTTGCGACACACGCGGTTGCTTTACGTTATTGGTGCCTTTGGTTGCCAAGTGATATTTTTTTCTTAGTCCGTCGCTAGGAACGGGACTCCGCCCTACTCTATTAAATTGGCTTGCTATTGGTGGCGAAGCTGCCTCTGAAAAGCTTCTTAAGGATTAACCCTCTTTGCAATACCTCATCGAGATTTTCTTTTAATGTCCGTGAAGTTAATATGACCAGCGCACGCAAGCATAAAAACGACTCCCTTGAGCCCCAAAAGAAAAGAAAAGAAAAAAAAGGAAAAAGCAGCGCGAGGCAAAACTATTTCTTTAACACTAGATATGCATCTAAACTGTGCTTTGAGCTGAGGAAACTCTGACTGGAGTTAGGCTAATTCATTCCAAGGAAATCTGCTTTCGGATAAATCCAAAATGCACATATATTTTTCAGAATTACCTATTATAAATATTTCAATATTTTAAGTGGATGGATATTATTATTATTATTGTTATTATTATATTATTTAATCAAAATTTAGTTTAATTTTTTTCCAAAGAAAGGTAAACTGGATGACATCTGTCTGTTGCAGTGTACAATCATACAACGGCAATGTAATGCACATATCCTGCAGGACCAGGCAGGAAATAAGGATCCAAGGAAAGTTTACACTTTTGTAAGCAAAATATGCAAATTTAACTGAGACTTCCAGATTTTTGAGACAACAACACTAAACGCTACACCAACACTTTTCCTTATTATTGATATTATGTGTTTATTTCTATACCATTGAAAAACTACCCCTTCTTCAGTTATTTTCGTATCTTAATTTTGCCAGGTTATTCCAGTTATGTGAGTAAATGCTGGAGCCCAACCCTACATTAATGTTAAAGCCTAGGAGGGCAATTACAAATGTAAACAGACATTCTTTTCTTTTAGACCTAAGTGTTACATTATAGTATTGAGGTTAACATGAAAAATACAAAAAAAGAATCCTTTATAGATAGGTTACTAGTCCATCATAGAGTGCCATCGTTCATACTTCTTCATTAACTCAGAGCAATGCAATTCTTAGTCACCAACAATACAAGAGGGCCATCCATCTCTCTATTTTCAAACCAGCTTATTCTAGTTCAGGGTCACAGGAAGTCAAAGTCTTTCCTGGCAGATTTGAGTACAACACACCAGTGACTGACCAACATTTATGAGGCCCTGAAGCTTGAACTGTTACGAGGGCCCAATCGCAAACAGCATCGAGGTCTGAGTAACCACTGTTATCTTCTTCAGTGTGGGTTGCTCTGAAACATATCACCAGAATTGTTTTTAATTTAACCATTACATGTAGGGGTTTTAAAACCCCATTATCATATAGTAGACAGCCAAAATTTGTAAGCAATGTGAAACAAAGTCACTTCTGGGTCCCCTCCAGGATTAGGATCCATGAAGCTTAAGATTCATTAGTTTCATAGTTGATCTTCCCACTGCAGCATACACTCCTAAAAAAAGGTTCTGCAATGGCAGTTTACTGGGTTATGTGGTTCCTTGTTGAATCATTACTTGACAAAGATGCATTTCCTTCTGGGAATGTTTTTTTGTATATGAAATAGTTTCTTAGGTCTCTAAAAAGGCTGGTAATTTGTGGACAGAAATCTTTAATATATAGTAGGCTACCTAACAGGATGCAACAGATCAAGAAAACATGGACTGTGCTTGTGTTATTGAATGCTGCAAGAGTCTTTTAAAAATCAGGATTCCTTTGGGATTTTACAAATCTGTTGTCATCAATTTGTGGCTAAAAGAGATTCTTTCTGAAAACGTAATGTGGGTAATTTTTTGGGAACATAAAATGGTTCCTCTATGGCATGGCTCTGAAGAATTACTTGGACACCTTTTTATTTAATTTTATTTTTTTTAAGAATGCAGGAAGCAACCCTGGATGGAGTTACACATTCACACACACACACACTGTTATTGAATCAGGGAAACATAAGAGTTGTTAATAACATAAAATTTGCAAAACATAGTATCAAGTTCTTTTAATGTAATTCATATATGTAATAATAATAACAATAATAATAATACAAGAAGTGCTGTTGTTATTTTGTTTATTTCTTATCAGCTAATTTCCTTACATAACCAGATCCACTGTTAACTCTTACTGACAGCAAAATTATTGATATTACCTGTATTATTTAAAAAAAAACAATTTAATAAGCATCATATGAATTAATAAATCATCTTAAGTCATCGACAGTCAATCAATATGTCTTATGTGGTTATCACTATAGTTTACAGATGACAAAAGGTAAGAATTGAAGAATTAATTCATCTAAGAAATAAATCTGTAAAGTAAGTGCAGTCAGGGATATAAATATTACAATACTCTCAGCCAACAAGAAACGAGCGAAGCAGGAATTGAAAGAGAACATATTTATCCACCCTATATCAAAGCTGAATGTTCCAGTTCATAGTTGCAGTGGCCAGAACCTATCCAGAAAGCAATGGGTGCAAAGCGGGAAACAAACCTTGATGGGGTACCATTGAAATGAAATATAGTGTTAATAAAATATTGTTTGGCATACTAGATTAATTTTTACTTGCTTATTCTCCTATTTCATCATCCATTTTTGGTATCACAAGTTAAAATATCAAGCACTCCACTTCATTTTATTGGGATCCAAGTTCATGCACAATGAGAAAACTAATTTTTGAGCATCCCGTGGGTTTCATTTTGAGGTATAAATTAATGTGTTTCAAATAATTATATCAGGTTCATAAACAAATTCATGTTTACAAAAGTAAACATGCCTTATTTTCTTTATTTTTGCTCTATATGCATTCATTATTTACACAGTTTCTATAAAATGCGATTATTTATATCAATACATGATTGGTCTGCTTTCAGATGTGTAAACAGTAAGTTATGAGGACACAAATTAAATGCTGAATTCCATTTTGTTGTATGAAGAGGACAATGTGCTTATCTCAGCAGTTCATCAAAGAGCAGTGACCCCTTTCCCTTTAATGACCCAAGTGGCAGTTCACTTAATAAAGCAGTTAAAGCTGACTACCTTGTCAGTGAGTAAAGTCAAATGTCAGAGTAATCTACATGTGATACTGGAGTTCATTTGTAGCCTAATCTGTGGCCTTACCATGTAAATGTTTAGCCTCATGTCCTAGTCATCTTTTAAGGCAAAACTAAGTCATAATTCATTATTTGAAAGGTGGTCTCTCCCCCAAAAGCCTAGTATTTGGCCATGATTCAAAAACAAAAAATAGACATTTTCCCAAAAACATGAAAATTTGCTTTAAACAGCAGAAGTGATTACCTGTGAAAGGCATTATGAGGTCTCACTTGCAAACACCACTCATCTCTAGAAAATACTTTGAGAACAAGATGACTGGTGAGACACTGCGGTGGCTAATGGCACCAAACAGATAAAATTTCACTTAAGTGTCAGATAGCAGACTGAGAGATGAGTGTCACAGGACAGGTTTTTATTTTGCACTCCTGAAAAACCCACTGCAACTATGTCTGCTTTAAGTTATTTTTGCAGGCAGGCAAAAGTAACATGGTTTGTGTAAATATTCGGCTGCTCGTGGAATGACTCACACGTTTCATATTTGTGCAATATTTTCTGTTTATTGCAAGATGAGGGTGGGAACAGGACAAGACTCTCCTTTCCCTCTCTCGCTCTGAATGTGAGATGTGCTGCACTCTTTATTTGCACCTATCTGTTAGCACTCCCTTTCACATGAACACCAGATTTTCCGGTTTCTTGGCATAAACAATGTGTCATGTGTTGTTAACTGTCAACATACAGTAAGTCCTTTGTTATGTGTTGCAACATAAGTTTAAGGGGACATCTCAGCATGCTACTGTCTATTTTTGATCTTCTGTGTGAACAACTTTCAGTTGATGGACAAACAATAAGCACACACGGTGTTTGTACGAATGTACAATTTTGTAATCTATAATTTAATGACAGATATTAAAGTGAAATACAGTTTTTCTGGAAATTGGTTAGGGATAATTACCCACTACAGATGACCTCTTGCTAATATTTTGCTATAATTATTTTTTCCAGTTCTATGAAACAATGAAGAAAACAGGCTACATAGAGTTCCATTTTGAAAAGCAATTTCCATATGCCTCATTAAAAAAATCTATTGGAGAAAAATCATATACCTGATTCACAATAAAAACATGGAAGGTGCAGATAAATGTTCAGTTGCTCAATGGCTGCATAATGAATAATCCTTTTAGCCTTCATCAAGTGTAGGCAGCTTTGCACATCCACCAGATTGTGTTCATATCATAAAGGGTGGTGTAGTCTGTCGGGGAATTGCAGGAACAAGGGGCATCTGATAGAGAGGGGCATGTGGAAGCCAACCCAGAAAATCCACAGAACTCTCTTTTAGTTTTCTATTGTTTCATATATTGTGCTGCCCCCTGTGTTACCCAACCTTTGGGTTAAATAAACACTTTTTAGACTGTATGTTTTGACCTCTTTGATGTAAAGTGTTCTTTGGTGTTTATGTAAGAAGTTTATATTGTGCACATACTTTTATCTTCAACTGCAATGCAGTTTGATTGTTTTTTAATAATGGTCTGAGAAAAGTCTTAAGAATTAGATATTTAATATGTGTATTCTACACACAGTCCTAAGTCTCCCCTTTTCCATGATATGTAAATATAGGAGTACAAGTTTAATAGAGTAACCAGATATTAATTTCTGCCCACCTGTTATCTCTTTGAGTCGGAGAAATTTGTAAATATTTATGTAGAGAGAGATATAGTGATAACAAGTGTAGATTAAATATATCTTTGGATGTCCTTTATATTGAATATCACACATGAATTTAGAATTTGATTAATCTGTTCTCTATGTACCTTGAATGGATTGAAAAAGACCATCGTACAAATTAAACATTCATTTTTTAAAATATACTCCTGGTAGTAACCACTAAGTTTATGTAGTGTACAAATAGTTTAGTCCATTTCCATCCCCCTCCTATAGTTTAAAGAATGAAAATGATAAAATACAGTATAATATGATATTTTTCTCATCATCATGTTTGTTCTGTTTTTGCTGGTGAAGGTTGCAGTAACAACATGCTGAGCTGGGCTGACCAGGTTGAGACATTGAATCTATTATTATTTTATACAGCTGCTTTCATGATGATCTCTACAACAAAGCACTTTACAAAACAAGTAAAACAGTTTAATTATATGTATAGTTCCTTTAACAGTGAGCCCTATTACAAAGCAATTAATTAATTAATTAATCTAATGAGCTCTATGTCAAAATATTTTACAAATCAAAGAATCCATTAATATTTTAAATTAAAATTGCATTTATAGTGAGCACTATAACAAAACATTTTTTTAATTAATCTTATGTTACATAAATAATTTTATTGAAGTATCATTATTCCATATACAATGAATTTCACAGCTAAAACCTTAACATAGCTTTCTTTATAAAGTATTTCAAAGTTTAAAGGAGTCAGTCTTCTGTAATACAGTAATCAGATTCCTAGCAATTTTGCAGTGGGTGCTTTACAGGTTCTGGCTTTTTCTCTATTAGACATATTTTAAGAAGAAGCCATGCACATTTTAATCCAGATACTGTCACTCATTTATTATACTGTTATATTTTTCAAATGCCTGTTTAAGACTTACCTCTTACTTTTCAGTTCCCTATAATCATATTTCCATATACGAAGGAATGAAAGTTGCTCTATTTCCATAATTAAAATTGCTCCATTGTGACACTGACGCAGTCTCACAGATGTGTGCACTCAAGCTCTTTATAAATGTTTTGCGAATAGTGTTTGTGATGCCTAATAAATAAATAAGCAATCACAAATCAGTTAATGATCCCCACTTCCAAGCAGAAAAACTGGGCAGTCTGCCATAGTTTCTCTGAAAGAAATTCATTCACCACATCAGTTTCTTTTATTTATATCTTCTTTTAAACTGCAGTAATTGATGCTCTTTTTATTGTAATCTTGAAAATTGGGGACATAAAAAAATTCTTTATTTTAGCCCCATATTGACACCAGTTTTATTTTCAGTACTGTATTTAGATAGCTTTATCATGGCCCTTATCCAGCAGTAGACTCTCAAAGGCCACTTCTCCTGAAGATTTTTATATTATGTCAGCCAATCAATAGCCTGCAAGTTAATTTTAAAATAGTAACTAGATACCGAGACTGGATCCTTTTTTTAACCTTTTGTAGGTCTTAAAGCACAACACCTGCAAAAAGAGCAAAATGCATGTTTGACATACTGTATTAGAGAAAAATGAAACAGAAACTCTATCTATCTATCTATCTATCTATCTATCTATCTATCTATCTATCTATCTATCTATCTATCTATCTATCTATCTATCTATCTATCTATCTATCTATCTATCTATCTTTGTCAGATGAATAGGTGTGCACCTTCTCCCCGTATCCCTGTGAGTGTTTGTGTGGGTGTAGTGTTCTGTTATATGTATGTATGATTGTAGTGTATGTACTGCATACTTGCGAGACACACAAATAGAAAACTATTAATATTTACATATTTTTTATAAACTATTCCGATTCTGTACTTACATATAATTCACTATTTCTGATTAAGGGGTTAACTAGGCTTGACTTTGTCAGCTGAGCAAGGCGATCCTGTTAAAATAAAGCCAGAAGAAGGTAAATAGAGCCGAAGTCTACGTTAATACGAGAATTCTGAAAATGAGCGATTTCAGATGTATGTGGGGACTCCTAGCGACGGTAGAAGGAATAATTTGTACGTCTTTCTTTTTCTTTTTTTCTTTATTTCTTTCTTTCTTCATGTAAACATTAGCAAAATGTTCTGTCTGATACCCGTTGCATGTTTATATCCAGTATTTATTAATATACTTACTTTTACTTTTATAGCGTTGTATATTTATAATATTTATTGGTATTATTTACTTACATTTCTTTGCCTAGGTGTTTGTGTCTACTGTATATTTCAATAGTAAATGTTCCTTACCAGATTAACAAAAAGTAAATTTCACTGCAGTGCAAGGTCTAATGACACAATGAATTAAATTCAGTTTACTTCTACAAATATATCAAAGGAATTTGATTGAAAAAAAAGTTTGTTGCACATATGATTATTTAAATAAGTACCTGGTACTGGAGACTGTCACTAAAGTAACCAAAAGTAAAATTTGGAATTGCTTAATTATTATTTTTAAGTTAAATCCTTCACAATGATACAATGTACACAATGTACTTACTGTCCCCTTATTTTTTACGAAGACGTTTAAGGCTAAAAAAAATCATTAGACCTCTACTGAGCGCACTTTATCATTTTTACCTTTTTTCATCTCCTTGTAACTTTCAAGTGATCATCTCCGCTGCAGAACTAATTAACTTAATGGCCAATAAATTACAGTTAGACCCCATAAAAAAGACCTTTTTGAGATTGTTGTTCCTTGCATGAATTGATTTTCATGCAGCTGATATACTCTGAAGCTTTTGGTCTCTTAAATGGAGATTTTCTGCAGCATGAGGACAGAGAAAAAAGTGCGGCGCACTACCTTTAGTCGCAGACAAGTGTTGGAAATGCAGTTAAATCTTGACGCTTTTATCAACTGCTTTCTTTTTGATAATACGGAGTCTTAATTCTTTAGTGACAAGACGCCAAGTTTAGTTACGTATCCATCCAAACATGTTTTGAACTGTGACTTGAAGGGAGGGTAACTTAGCTTGACGTTCGCTACTTCAAACTCAGTTTATTATCAGTGAGTCGATAGTTATAATACACAGAATTTCAACAGTTTCGACTACAAGCTATTACCAGAGTACAAGCACGGAATGAGCGTTATGAACACATCACCCTTAAGTGTCTGAGTGCACGATATGATAAAACGTATAATCTGTACTTCTGATTTATAGTCCAGTACAAAACTGTTCACATCAGTACTCCAATTTGTCAAAGACAGTTGACTACTAACGGAATCATACCAACCTGACAGACTCCTTAGGTCCTCCGACGCCAGCCTTCTCACATTCTGAAGACTCGATCTGCGCAGATCGCGGACAGGACTCGTTGTGGCGCCTGCTTTTCGCATCGCTCTCCGTCGATGTGTCCGTGAAGCTCTCTCGGCGGTTACCTGCAAATAACGCTTACAGCCCTCTTCTAGTCTCTCTTACATTTCAATCAGCCAAACCTACAACTATATTCTCTAATTTTATTCCCTTGGACAAATGTACTGATTGTGGTCAAACTAATAATGCCTACTAACTGGGAGCGGATTTAAGCTCTTATAGGTGTCCTTGGGTAGCATCACCTCTGGTATATACACAGAGATAAATCAATGCAATTTAAAATACACCAAAAATAATTCAATACACAGTATTAAAGGCAACCAAACTTCCATAAGACAGACAATTGGGACTTAAAGGTATTTTATTAAATTCCAAACGAAGGCCCATATTTTGCTATTAGAATATGTACAGTCAATCATAATTGTTAATTATTTCTAAATCACAGTTTTGCCCTTCTTTCCAAAATACACTACATTTAGAAAATGGGCAAAACGCAGCTTATGTTTACTTTCTTTCAAATGTTTATCTTTGTCTTAAAAAAATAAGTAACTTTATACTGTTTACACAACCAAATAAGGCATAGGTAGTTTGATTGTTATTGATATTTAAATCTGTTTATTAAGGTCTGAACAAAGTGCACAGCATGAAATGTGGACATTAAATGGAAAATAATTGTAATTACTACAGTATACAATTCTTCAAGTCCACAATATAGGAAGTCAACTGAATAAGGCAAATCACATGTACACAATATCTTTTAGCTATCTGTAATAAAGCTGGGTAACACAGTGCAAAAATCTGAATTCAGAAGTAGGAAATAGAAACATAACTTCTTTACAAAATGAAGATCCTTGCAGAAGAGCCACTTCCCTTAATTGTTCTGTTCCTGTTCCCCATAACACAGGGTGCATTGTAATGCTGTAAGGTTTGTGTAGGTGATCATCAGATGGGGCCTGGACTCCAACATCATCATTCTTATCATCAGACTAAAAAAAAAAAATAGCTTTTTGCTTTTGGATAGTTGTGTTGTTTCCACTGGAGATTACCATAATGTTTCCCTCTTCTTCAGGTAAAGGTAATTATTTGCAGCACAGTATGTGATGAGATCACATTTCTAGACTTTTTTTCTTTTAGTGCCTCTACTAAGCCAAGGGTTCTCAACCTTTTTCTACTGAGGGCAGCAGCTCTAATTATCAACCAGCTAAGTGGGCTACACAATAAGAAATCAATGTTTCCTTTAAAAGGGCATTAAATGTTAGGCTTACACTTAAAATACTCTCCCTTCTTCCACACACAGTAACAATATCAATATTCTTTTAAATGTCCTTTACGGTTAACTTGAAGAGCTAATTTCAAGTTAATTGTTGACTTTTCATAAATAAAAAAGCCTATATTAATGAGCTTTGTGAGGTATTTTAGGGAAGATTACTTCTTGCATTCAGGTCAGGAAACTGGTAAGGTTGTCATTGCCATGAGATGCCACTTAATCCACAATGTTTCCTAATTAAACTCTGAATAGGTCATTAAATATACTGTACTTACCAATTGGATTAAAATAAACTATTATTACTATTATTATTATTATTTATGATATTCCAATATTTTGGAAGTGGAAGGCTATGATGGACTTTCTATAGACTTCAGTGGAGTTCAATGAAAAAACAGTACCACAGAAGACTACCCGTACTTCCAGATTCACCCTGTTTAAAACAAGAAAAAAAATCAAATTAATAATATATTGAACAATTATTCTAAAACTAAAGTTGAATAAATCGGACTCTGCAGCCATTTCTGGTTAATGGAAATAGACCAAAAGTTGATATAAATTTACATTTTGTACCTAATACTTGTATGCAAAATTTGGTTGACGTAAGTTAAAGCACATTCAAGTTATTGTGTTTACATACACACACACACAGACATAGAAATAATTCCAAAAATGGTATTTTCAGACAAAATCTCGAAATTGAATTTTTGGAGGATTTCAATACTTTACTCTATACTTCATATAAGAGAAAGCCAGGGAGGTCTAAAACGTTGAGATTCATCAAAATCTCAGCATCGAATCTTTGGATGATTACATTACTTTCCCTATACTTCATATATTAGAAAGTAAAAATAATACGTGAGTAAACAAGTGAAGAGCACTGGGGGATGGGATGGCAAGTAATTGTTCTGTTTAATACATAAAGACTTGCAATAGCACATGATTTCATTATATTTATTTCCACGATACATGAAATTTCTGTTCATTGAAGCACTCAAGAAGGATCGTAAAATGTTCCAATAAACAGATCTGACAGTCATGCAGATTATGCCATGATTACATGCTTTACATTTGGTACTCTGTTAAACATCCAATAAACATAATGTGTTGTAAGAACAATACCAATGCATATGATTTGTGATTGAGTGCCAGAAACAACATCAGCAGCCTGGAATAGCCTGGTAGGTGGAGTTGACTTACTCTACAGTACTTGGCATTATTTGAGTCAGATAACCTTCCTACAAACCCAGTCTTAACCAAAGTATAACTGGGTGGAACTCTGGAGATCTGCAGCCACACTCGTTTTGTGCCACCTACTTGGACCACACTTGAAGTCATCTTCATATACAGTAGTTGGGGTTCCAGGGTGGAAACTCTAGGCTGCAGAGATATATATTGTGCTTAATAACATCCAGGAGGTTGTGCAGGACTGCATGTTCAAGTGAGACGGGCCACAGGTTGAGAACCCTACACTAAGCTGAAGCATGTCAATTTTATTTTCTTAATTGACTGCAATGCAGGTTGTGCAGAAAGTATGTAGTTAGCATGTCAGGGACCACATGAGAACTTCAATTATTTCATTGATTTATTTATTTCCAATGCCTTTGAGATTTTCTTGGTGTGGCCATGCAACTCATGTTTACTTGCACTTCACATTGTTCCTTCTTCTTTATCATGGACTAGATGATCTTGCATACTATCTTGTTACTTTAAATTCCATACTTGTTTTCTTTGTAAAATGTTTTATGATGTTGTGCTCTGTGAAAGGCTTTATATAACTTAAAGACTATTTTATTGATTGGTTGCTTGATCTGACATCATGTCTGAATTTTGAGTCTGCAGAAGTGTACACAAGGAAAATATTCATACTCCATGATGATGATGCCTTAATCAAACCACAGTTTGCCCTTGTGCTGCTTTGTAACACACCTTATTATTCTCATATTTCAAAGCGTGTAAATGGCAATTTATATCTTGAATATTGCACTTCATTATTACAAATTAACATTTAATTATCTTTCAATTAATTGTATTTCATTTAATGTAATTAAAATTAAAGACATAAAGGTTAATTGCCTTTGCTTTGCTATGTTACAGCTTTATGTTGGCTTTAATACATTACATACACTGAAGTCATTTTTTAATTTGTTATGGGCACTCTATGGCACTTTAAAGTCCCTAGCACATTTTTCACATTTTGTTTTTTCATCCAAGGCTTAGACTAGTTAAAATGGGACTGGCAATTCTGTGTCTAGATAAAACTATTCTAGACCCATCTCCTGTTATACAAAAACAGGGAACTGAAAATTGGCAATCTAAAACAACACACATAGAAAGTTCTTCTTGGATGTGTGATGTAGTAGTTAAGACTTTGGACTTCAAGCCCTGAGGCTGTGGGATCAAATCCTGCTACTGACATGGTGTGACCATAAGTAAGTCACTTGACCTGCCTGTGCTCCAATTGGAAAACCAAAAGAAATGTAACCAATTGTATCATAAATGTTGTAAGTCACCTCGGATAAAGGCATCAGCCAAATAAATAAATGTAATGAAAATAAATGATTCACCTTAAAATACCCCAGGAACTCTTTTTAACATATTGTGCTTCATACTGTTATATTAGATCAGTATATTAGAATAGTTGTGACAAGAACAGGCCATTCTGGCCAACGAACCTGTCTACCCTATTCAACTAGACTTGTCCAAAATAACATCAAGGTGAGATCTGAAGTTCCCTGAAGATCTACTATCCACCGCACTACCTGATAATTTATTCCAATGTATCCCTTAGCAATTTTCCAACTGTGTCCCCATGTTCCCCTTGAAGAAAGTGTTGTAAAGTAACGATATCCACTGGACTAATTCAATAATTTTAAATAATTCAATCTTGCCCCCTCTTAAACTCCATTCTATTAAAATGAAAAGGTTCCACTCCTTCAAATCTCCTCATATGTTGTCCCTCTTTATCCCAGAATATGCCAACTTGCTAAAGTGTTGTTATGTCTTTTTCTTATTATGGATGCCAAAACTTTAAACAATATTCCAGGTGAGACTTCACTAGTGCCCACCCTAGTATATAACTTAAACATACTGTAACCTCTGTTGACTTAGACTCCATATATCACGTTATGTAGCCTAACACCCACTCAACTTTCAGATCTTCCATTGTGTATTCCATCTGCCACAAATCTGCCACAGCCTGTATGCTGTCCACATCCCTTTGTAAAAATTCAGCTGATTTTACATTATCTAGTTTGGTACTATATATATCCATCCATCCATTATCCAACCAACTATACCCTAACTACAGGGTCATGGGGGTCCGCTGGAGCCAATCCCAGCCATCACAGGGCACAAGGCAGAAAACAAACACCGGGCAGGGCGTTTACCCACCGCAGTACTATATATATGCAATGATAAATTCTAGTAGAGCAGCCCAAAGTCTTATCTTAATTACTGATTAACATATTAACTTGACAAGATGATGCATTAGTTACTTCTGCTCCCACACAGCTCCACATACCCTACCCTAACCTAGTTTGGATTCCTGGCCTAGTCATGTAGAATTAATGCATATTTCCCTTTCAATACTAGTTTTCTTCTGGGTAATACAGTTTTTGGTTGTTTTTTTTTAACAAAACTGATTTGGTGTAAAGTGTGATGGAGTGTTGTTGTGTACATGAGTGTTCATCCAGATAGGCCTCCTGCTTCACCAGATTTAGTTCCAGCCTCCTTCCTAATGTTGCCAGGATGCAATCTAACTCCTCAAGATCTTGTAATAGGGAAACACTCAGAAAATCAATAAGTAGATGGAGTGACTGGATAAAATATAAAAGGCTTTGGGGTGTGCTTTAAATAGCTCTTCAGACCTGGTGACAGTGACTTTGGAACCTACTTATGCACTGAAGTGATCTTACATAAGGAAACAAAGTTCACTGGTTCTGTCTATCTAGATGTGACAACAACAACAGGATCTTCTCAGTGGTGACATCATTGACTGGGTCTGCATGTAGCCATAAATGAGTACATTTTAAATGTTGAATTGCTGTGCTCCTTTTTCCTACTGACATTTTGCGGGACAGAATTCATTTGAAGAATATGACTCATATCCACTTCATGTGCAGACAACCTGTAAATACAGCACAGAACTCCAAGTCAGGTGCAAGTAAATGTTGTTGCACACTAATTGTGAAGTTATAATATTAAACAACGTTTAGGTGTATATTTTTGTGTGGTTTGTGTTTTTCTGACAAGTATATTTTGTTTTTAAGGTTTTTCTATTATCTAGATTTAAAGAGTTTACATTTTTCTCATCCTAACTTCTTCGTTTATGGATGCCGTAAAGATGAGTCATGTGACCATTGGCCTCATGTATTAATGGTGCATACACACAAAAATGTTGAGTATGCCTGTTTCCACGCTCACTTCAAGATGTATAAAAATCAAACCTGGCATAAAGCCACGGACGTTTTCATGGCAGTCTCACACCATGCATGCGCACTTTTCTGCTCGGTTTTGTAAATGGGCAGCACCCAGCATCAAAGCAGTGTAAGTCTTTCTGTGGTCTCCCTTTATTTTTTAGATTAAAATCCATGATGTGGTCTTTATCAAATACACTGAAATTAATTACATATCATTCTGTAACAAGATAATGGTGCACGGAATGGCTAAACTATTCCAGATACCATAACTACTTTAGTGTTGTTTCAGTCAGTACACCAAGGAGTGTATTTTTTATTGCATTTGTGTGAGGTATCACAGGTTGTGCCAAGAGCGCAAAGTATTATTGAGATATAGTTTCCAGCCCTGAAGGACATTTATAGTACACCCTGCCTAAGGAAAGCCACCATCATCTCCATGGATTCCACTCACCCTTGCTATAGTCTTTTTGAACTTTTCCCATCCGGCAAATGCTTCAGAGCCTTTCCTGCGTGAACCTTAAATCTCAGAAACAGTTTCTTCCCAAGAGCTATAAACACACTCAATCAGTCCATCAATTGCTCCCGGTAGAACTGTTTGTATTAATAATTACAATTACCTCACTGTAAACTTGGACTACAACTGTAACACTGCTCAACTTGAGCCACTTTATGAACCATTTGAACTATCCGTAAATGTATATTGTACAAATGTTTTCATATTGTATATTTTTCATTGTTTATGTATCATATTATTATTATTTGACTGGCTTCTAAGTCAATTTAGATTTCCAAGAGCTATCCCCTAGAAGCTATGTGCTGTTGGAATACTAGAATGTATACTTGATATCATTTTTAGGAATAAATGCATTAAATTATGTATATTACATTTTACAGATAAATTGTTAACTTAATTTAAATAATGTATACTGTTAAAAATTAAACATGTTGGGGCACAATGACACAGAGGTAGTGAAAAGCTGGTGTCCCATCCAGGGGTTATTCCGGCCTTGCATTCTATGCTTGCTGGGATTGGCATGGATAGATGGATAGATGGATGGATGGATGAAATAATGAAACATTTTTAACAAAGATTTTTCCAAAATTCCTTAAAAGTTTTGAAGAATTGCAATAATAAGATTACAGTTGGTTTTACATTTATTACAGACACTTACTGTGTGGCCACTGGTAATGAGGAGAAAGAAAAGTCAAGGACAGGAATTGGGGGTTGGTATGTTTGACAGAGACAATACTGCTGCAATATATTATTCCATCAAGGGTTGCGTGACTCACCATTACAGCTGTGCCACCTTGTCTCCACATGTTTAATACATACTTTAATGCATTTCTTCATAAAAATTATATCAAACATACATCTTCATGTGATCCACATTTGTGATATCACACAAATATCATTATAAATTCATAATGACTGTAGAATGTGCTGTCCCTTGGTGGATACTCTATAAATTGATTCTGTTTAGTGTAGTTAGCTTTATAGTTAAGTAGGTCCTAGTGATACATTTGCTTTCTGAACTTTGACTTGATTTTGCCTTTGCCGCCTGAGTAACATCTTGTCATTTGATCCTTGGTTTCTTGTTTGGATTTAATCTCCTGCTTTTGACCCTTTGCTGTTTCTGACTATGACTTTGTCTGTTCAAATGCCCCTGTTCTTTCTGATCATCACAATAGTCTTTAGACACTCCACATGTCTTTTAAAAAATGTGTGACAGAATTCATGCATGCATCGCTGTGGGATAAAGACACTAGAACAATATAGGAAAATTGTTGAAGCAATTCTTGACAATAGATTTGTCCTGATTTTTTGTTAATTTTTCCAGGTAGTCTGAATCTTAGCTAAACCCATGTACTGTGTGATATCTAGCCACACCTTCATAAATATTCTTCATTTTATAAAAGTTACTTGTGTTCAAAGATGCAGATTATCTGTAGAACATTTCCTGTGCTATCTTCATGGAGATTTCTGCACTTTGTTAAAGGTTATCTGGAGCTAATATTCCTCTGACATAGTTTCAGTAGGGAGTTGAATAATTACATCTGGAATGTTGCTGATGTGGCAAACTAGAAGTCTTTAATAGTACTCTCAGATGATTAGAGAGAGTTCTCATCATTAGAATGTGTATTTTTGACAACTTCATTTCTTTCTGTTAATAACATGTGCCTGATTGAAAAATATGATTTATTTTTAACATGTTTTTGTTGCCATGTTGTTTTTATGGGCAATGTCATTTTTTAAGTTTGATCATGAGTGCAGCCATATTGTTTATGGCTATGATGTATGTTGATGATCACATGGACATGGTGTGTGATGCCACATGAGCATGGCTGATGGCATAATCATCCTGTGACTATTTAAACTATGGTACAGATTGAGATGTGTCCATACTTTAGGATTATTTAAAAAAAATCACAGAAACTTCATAAATGGTTAAGGAAAGTATTATAGACCAGGCTTAGGACTTTGTTTTATTAATCTAACTCTGACATTTGGCTTCTTATTTTATTAAGATTGATTAATCTTATTAAACACTACAGTTTTTTCTTTCATATATATATATGAAATTTATTTTATCTAGTAGCGTTTTTGTAGAATAAACATTTTAAATGTGGTACTTCTTTTTGTCAAAATATATCCAGTATACAGTATAGGGTGGTCCAGATCTAATTATGCAATTTTCATTACACTATAACTTATTAAGTTTATTACATAGAAAATCAGCCGAAAAATCCCGGACCATCAAGAAGTTTGCGAACTGACAACGTGAAGAATCGTCTTCACGCTGAACTTGAATCATCCCTGCATAAAACGATCTGGATCTGCATAATTAGATCTGGACCACCCCTGTATACACATATATTATACATATATATATATATATATATATATATATATATATATATATATATATATATACATATTGTGATGGACGGCCAGCATTTCAGTCTAGCCGGGACATCCCTCAACTAAAAGAAAGAGGAAAACTAGCCTTTTCAGGGCACTACATCCCCTGGGATGCTAGATGGCAGCTCCCCTGGACGGAAATGATTCCCTGGATTCCCGCAGGGCAGCATGGGGCATGGAGTCCGTTTCTTCAGCCCTTTTGGGTGACATGGGTGTCACCAGGGGGAGCTCACCAAGAACCTGGGGACTATTATTGTTACACCAACCCGGAAGTACTTTGGAGTCATGAGGACGGAAGCCCGCAGTACTTCTGGGACACTTGAGAAAGGATGAGGTGGAGTTTGACCCCGAGAAGGAGTACTTCCGGGTCATAGACTTTAAAAGGACTGTGGGAAACCCAGCAGGGAAGGTGAGTCGGAGGTGCTGGGAGTGGAGGATTTGATTATTGTGTATTATTATTGTGATTATTGAATATTGGAGAATTGTAGAGTGTGCGGTGCTTTGTGCACTCTATTTAAGAAAAATAATTAAATATTATTCTTGGTGCTTTTACACGTGTGTCCTGGACATCTGACTGGTGGGTTCAACGGGGCAATAGTGCCTCTAGTGTCCACAATATAAAACTATATACATAGTAAAACCCAGATTATCCAAGGTAATGTGGAACAATGCTACTTCGGGTAACTGCAGACTTGGCTTTAAAAAAATATGGCTGCTGCAATTTTGCATTAAAAATTATGGATATAAAATATTTCCCAAATTTTATGGTACAGTATAATTTTTAAGCCTCCTTTCAGACCTCAGTGAATTTAATGTTCCTTGTTTCTTTGCCACAATGTTCTGCAGATGTTGTGTTTTCCAGCTGTTCAATATACAAAAGTGCTCTTTTAATGGCATTTAGACTGGCTGTATTAGAAATCTCATAAGGATTATCTGTGCAGTCCTCTTTGTTGAATGAACATGAAAATCTTAAGGAAACTAAACAGTCGGGCATGTGTACACGGTCAACACTTGCTACACACTGCCACTAGCCAAGGGGAGGAGCTGGGGAGGAATGAATTAGTCACACCAGCGTTCCCACAGTCATTATAGTATTTACACGTTTGGTACAGTGTTCACTATGTAATAATATATACACACAGTATATATATTTATAGATTTTTTTTTTTTTATTTATTAATTTTATTACAATCAATACATAGCAATCAAGTTTTTACAAAAAAAAAGAATTATGCTAAGAACAGATCGATCCCCACCCTTGAGAGAGAGAGCAAGCCAAACGGTGTAAAATTTAAGGCTTGTAAAAATACCTAAATCAACAAATTCTCTGTGCTTTATAAAATCATTTCAAAATATTACTGATTAGATCCTGCCATGTTTTGAAAAAGTCTGCACAGATCCTCTAACTGAGTATTTGATTTTTTCCAATTTTAAATAATATAACACATCAGTTTCCCACTGACTTAAAAGAGAAGAGTTTGGGTTCTTCCAGTTTATCAGAATAAGTCTGCGTGCCAACAGTGTAGTGAATGCAATCACAATTTGTTTGTCTTTCTCCACTTTAAGACCCTCTGGAAGAACCCCAAACACAGCTGTTAATGGGTTAGGAGGGATTGTGAGTCCAAGACTGTCTGAGAGGTAATTAAAAATTTTTGTCCAGAATAATGTTAATTTGGAGCAGGCCCAGAACATGTGACCTAGTGAGGCTGGGGCTTGGTTGCAACGTTCGCAGGTTGGATCATGCCCTGGAAACATTTTGAGAGTTTTAGTCGAGACAGATGTGCTCGATATATAATTTTGAGTTGTATAATTGTATGCTTTGTGCATATGGAGCTTGAGTGAATTCTCTGCATTGCTACTTTCCACTCCTTTTCTGATATATTAATTGAGAGGTCATTTTCCCAGTGTCCTCTTGGATCTTTGAAAGGAAGGGATTGTAAAAGGATTTTATATATTGTAGAGATGGAGTCTAACTCCTTGAAATTGAGCAATAATTTTTCCAGCGTGGATGAGGGTGCAAGATGAGGAAAATCTGGAAGGTTCTGTTTAACAAAGTTCCTGATTTGAAGATAGTGAAAGAAATTTGTAGCTGGAATGTTAAATTTGGAATGTAATTGTTCATAGGATGCAAAGACGTTGTCTATATAAAGATCTCTAAGCAAGTTAATTCCAAATTTTTTCCAGATATTAAAACTGCATATGTTTGTGAGGGTTGAAAGAGGTGGTTCTTTTGCAGGGTGCCACAGAAAGAAGCTTCTCCGTCTTAAAATGCTTTCTACATTGGTTCCAGATTCTAAGTGAGTGGAGCACAATTGGGTTATTAGTGTATTGCCGATAACGTGTGTTTATTGGAGCACAAAGCAAGGAATACAAAGAAGTACTGCAGGATTTTACTTCTATTGCGTCCATGCCTGTATATGTTCTTCTATTTGTGTCCAGGTTCTTATCGACTGTATATTTGCCGCCCAGTAATAAAACTGGAAGTTAGGTAGAGCCATGCCGCCTTCTGCCTTTTGTCTTTGTAGGGTCGCTCTTTTGATGCGTGGATGTTTAGAATTCCAAATAAATGAGGTTATTGTTGAATCTAATTGCTTAAAGAACAATTTATTAATGTATATTGGTATGTTTTGAAATAAAAAAAGGAGCTTAGGAAGAATATTCATCTTAACAGTGTTAATTCTTCCAGCTAGTGTGAGATGAAGGGTTGACCATCTATGCAAGTCTTGTTTAATTTTTTCCATGCAGACGACGAAATTTTGTTGATAAAGAGCTTTATGTTTACTTGTGATGTTTACCCCGAGGTATTTAAACTGTTCTGCAATGATAAAAGGAAGGGTGTCTAATCTAATATTGTATGCTTGCGAATTCACCGGAAAGAGTACACTTTTATTCAGATTAATTCTGAGACCAGAGAGCTTTTGAAATTCTGTGAGTGCTGCTAAGACTGCAGGCACAGAATTTTCTTGGTCCGATATATACAGTACCATGTCATCTGCATATAATGAGATTTTCTGTTCCAGTCCTTCTCTGCTAATCCCCTTTATCTGATCAGTATTTCGACAATGTATTGCCAGTGGTTCAATGGCAATCGCAAACAGCAGTGGTGACAAAGGGCATCCTTGTCTTGTGCCACGTTCTAGTTTAAAGTAGTCTGAGCAAATGTTATTGATGCAAACTGAAGCTTCTGGGTTAGTATACAGTAATTTAATCCATGCACAAATGTTCGGGCCAAACCCAAACTTCTCCAAAATAGTAAAAAGGTATTTCCATTCAATCATGTCGAATGCTTTTTCTGCATCCAATGATAATAATATTTCTGGGGTGTTTGATTTAGTTGGTGAGTATATTACATTAAACAGGCGTCGAAGATTTGAAGATAAGTGTCGGCCCCTAATAAATCCAGTTTGGTCTTGTGATATTACTGAGGGGAGCACTTTCTCCATCCTTCTAGCTATGATTTTAGAGAGTATTTTAACTTCGTTATTCAGAAGTGAAATTGGTCTGTATGATGCACATTGTAATAAGTCCTTATTTTGTTTTGGGAAGACAGTGATTAGTGCTTATTATATATAGATTTTAATAGAAAGCAGGGATGGTGTGGTATCATAGCTAGGATGGATGGTGTTCCCTCACCTAGCCAGGATGCCATCATAATGGATCAACAATTTGGATTAATGAGCATGCTGGCCAGGATGGATGGTAACTTTTCTGGTTGGAAGGCCAAAACAAAGGAAAGAGAGCAGGTGATTGCCTTCCAGGGTTATGTGTTCTCCAGTACACTGGGTGGCAGCATCCCTCTCAGTGCCTTGCCCTCTACACAACAACAGGGATGCATGCAAGATGTGGTCCCAATGGGCAGCTTTGTTAAAGTACTTAGGTACTGCCGGAGGGAGCTTTTGCGGGCAGTAGAGTTCAGTAGATATTCAGCATGAAGTGCTTCCTGCACTGAATACAAAAGCTTTTATTGGACATAGATTGGTGTCTGGTGAAGTTGTGTCTGTGTATAATGCAATACAGTGTTTGTTATATTACAATATTTGTTATTATGTTTTGCTGTTCAGCAACTTTGCAATCTTTGGATAGACACTGACCCTGAAACTACTGATGAGACTACTAATGTTCCATATGTTCCATAGGTGACTGCCTTCCAGGGCTATGTGTTCTCCAGTACACTGGGTGGCAGCATCCCTCTCATTGCCTTGCCATCTACACAACAATAGGGATCAGGTGATGGTACGCTGGCGCACGCATGTTGTTGCCGCTCCTCCCTGTTAACAACACTTTTCGCAAAATTCACCTTAATTCTACACTTTCTTACTCTTGTTTTATTTCTTTTATTGTACGTGTAGTTCATGGATCCACCTGACTCGAATTGCATGGATTTGGCTTAATATTTTTATTAAAGATTTTATGGACTCTACTTTGACGGGACTATCACACCTGAAATTAACAAGCGTTACTGTTTGTGGCTGTGTATTGGAACCTCCAAATCCTGCTACCTCCTCCTGCTATGCTTTCTGCTGCTTGCTATTGCCGCTCACCTACGCTACCACACCCGCCTGTCCTACCGGTTCCACTGTGCTGTGTTGCTTCTCCACTACTATTCAGATAAGTATTGCCCAGTATCATGCTAAAATACTCTCATGACAAACTCATTCTTATTAAACAATTTGTTGAGAGCAAATGGTCTGACTGGAACATCCTAAAAGATGCCGGTATTTTGCAGCACCCAAAATATATACATCGCGGGTCAGGTCGCCGCCACCACCGGGCTGCGAATGAAAAGACCACCAGCAGCATTTGCACAGGAATAAACTGTCCTTCTCATGGCCCTGGAAATAAGATGTGTCAGTGTGACGAATTTACTTTATGTGGAAATAAACCCTGATTACCGCTCTGTGCAAAAAGAAGCCTCATTAACTAATATTGCGCTGTTTAACTCGAGATCTCTTAATGGCAAAGCATTAGTGCTGTCAGAACTTATCACTGACACCAAACTTAATATTCTGTGTCTAACGGAGACTTGGCAAAAAACTGAACGAATTTACATCTCTCACAGAGGTGAGTCCACCTGCTTTCACTTTCCACACAGAGCCTCGCAGCCCAAGGCAAGGTGGGGGGTTTGCAGTAATTATCAGAGCAGACTTAAACATCAAACAAATCACAATTGACTGTCCATTGTCTTTTGAGTGTCTGTGTCTTAAACTAATAACGGAATCAGGTCCTGTCTCACTCATTGTTCTTTATCATCCCCTAAAATACAATGCATGCTTCTTATCCAATCTGATTGAACTTTTGACCCACCTAAGCTTTTACTCTCAGAGAATTATCCTTCTTGGTGATTTCAACATCCATATTGACATTACTACATCTAAACTGAGAAATGAATTCTAATCTTTACTGGACTGTTTTGACTTGACCCAACATGTTGATTTTCCCACCCACTCTGGTGGTCATATATTGGATCTGATCTGCACTTCTGGACTATCTGTTGCCAACATTTACAGCACTGATTTGAGACTCTCTGACCATAAAGCAGTATTTTTCAATGTCTCACTAAATTTCCCTCCTCTTACCTGTAAACGACAAATTTCTTACAGAAACCTTAAAAATATCTGTCCCTCTATCCTTTCTGGATCCATTTCTGATCTTTTACTGTCTTCACCTATTCCATCAACACTAGATAGTCTTATTGACCACTATAACACAGACCTTCATTCAGCATTAGATAAAACAGCTGCTTTAAAACATAAGGAGGTTTCCTTTTAACGTTCAGCTCCTTGGTATAAGTCAGAATTGCGATCTATGAAAGCAGCTGGCCGACGCCTTGAGAGAATGTCTGGCCTCACCGTGCACATGTAGGCTTTCTCTGACCACCAAAGAGCTTACAGAGAAGCACTAACTGCTGCCAAGAACACCCACTATGGCAGAATAATAGAAAGTGGCCACAATAACCCAAGGGTTTTGTTCTCTGTAGTTAATAAATTACTCAAACCCGCATATGGCCCAACTACCTCTTCTATTCAAGTCTGTAAGGAATTCCTCCACATTTTCTGTAACAAAGTTAAAGATCTAAATAATTCAACTAACATAAATACATCATCTGTTCATATCTCTCCCTGTTTTTCCCAATCCATCCAGCTCCTTCTTTAAGTTCTCACCAGTCACATCTGCTTTTGTTAATGCCCTTGCTTGGTAAGATGAGGCCGACTACTTGTGTACTGGACCCTATCCCCAGCACACTACTTAAATCCTGCCTTCATGCCATAATCCCGACTGTTACAACAATAATAAACTCATCCCTCGACACTGGGTTTGTACCGCTCACTTTTAAAATTGCTTCTGTAACTCCAATGTTAAAAAAGTCTGGTCTTGATGCTGACAATCTTAACAATTTCCGGCCTATTTCCCACTTACCTTTTCTGTCAAAAGTTCTTGAGTGTGTTGTAGTTTCCCAACTCACCAATTACTTAACCTCTAATAAATTAATGGAACCCTTTCAGTCTGGTTTCAGGGCACGGCACAGCTGTGAAACTGCTCTGCTACAGGTAACCAATGATTTGCTTATGGCAGCAGACTGGGGACAAACCAGCATATTAATTCTATTAGACCACAGTGCAGCATTTGACACTGTCAAACGTGACATTCTACTGCCCAGAATGGAGAACATGCTGGCTATCTATGGCACTGCCCTCCAATGGTTCAAGTCCTATCTGACTGATAGGCAAGAGTTTGTTAGTCTTGGCAACAGCAGATCCACCTCAGTGCCAGTCACACAAGGAGTTCTTCAGGGCTCTGTCCTCGGCCCTCTGCTCTTCTGTATTTATATGCTTCTCCTTGGCCATATTATTCATAGCTATGGAATGGGTTATCATTTTTATGCAGATGATATTCAACTCTACTTCAATGTTAAAAGTGAAACTTCATCAGAGCTTTCTCAGCTCACAACCTGCCTTAGTGAAACTAAAACCTGGTTGGAGGAGGACTCTTTAGAATTAAATTGCAACAAAACTGAACTCCTGCAAATTGGGACTAAAATACAACTTAATAAAATGAGCTCCTTCCCAGTCCATCTTGGCGGTGATCTCATCAGACCTGCCTCTACTGTAAAGAATCTTGGTGTCATTTTTGATTTCTCCCTCTCTTATTCCACCCACATAAATCACATTAAGAAACTTTCTTACTTTCACCTTCGTAACATATCCCGTGTCCGTTCCTTCCTCTCCTTCTCTAATGCTGAGAAACTTGTCCATGCTTTTATCACATCCTGCATCGATTATTGTAATTCCGTACTGGCAGGTGACCCTTCTAATTTTATATCACAGCGCCAGCTTATTCAAAACTCAGCTGCAAGAGTCCTTACTCGAACCTGCAGCAGCAAGCACATCACACCCATCCTGCTCCATCTTCACTGGCTCCCTGTGTCTTACAGAATTGAATATAAAATCCTACTAATAACCTAGAAAGTCTCAAATAACCTCGCGCCAAACTACATCAGTGACCTTCTCCATCACTATATGCCTGCCCGTCCACTAAAGTCCTCTGATTCTGGCAATCTTGCTGTACCCCACACTAATCTACACTCCATGGGTGACAGGGCCTTCAACTGTATAGCGCCCAGACTCTGGAATGACCTACCGAAATTAACTAGATCAGCTGACTCCATTAATTCTTTTAAAAAACACCTCAAAACTAATCTGTTCAGGAAGGCTTTTAGCTCTACTTGACTTTATTACCCTTCTCTCAGTTTACCTCTCTGTCAAGATGCTCATGTAACCTGTATGTGTGTGTGCTAGACTATCAATTATGTTGTCTGTTAGGCTTTTTTTCTCTGAATTCACTGTTGTAATCTTCTTTATCTATCACACAAGTATTCAGACCTTTTTCTATGACATTTGAAATTTGTCTCAGGTGCATCCTATTCTATTGATCATTGTTGAGATGTTTCTACACCTTGTTTGGAGTCTACCTGTGATCAGTGCAATGGGCTATATATAAAGGGTAGTGCTTCCATATTCAGCATGCTCAGTCACTTCCTTTCTTCATACTGAAGCCGAGATTTTGTTTAGTAGCAAGAATGACCATGAAAAAGAAGTTTAAGTCTCAGCATACAGAGAGCTCTACAGCTGAACATTGTTGTGTACGTTTATGTTCAGCTTTCAGTCAGTATAAGGTACTTAGTTTTCATATATTTCCCTCCAATGTGGAAACCTGATCTACATGCATTATCGCTATCTTGAGAGGGAACTTTACAGTTGGTCATCATACCAGGGTTTGTAGCAGGCATTTTAACAGAGAGGATTTTTAAGAGCCACCGTCTGAGAAAGAGTGGCAACTGTTGAAGAAGGGAGTGGTTCTGTGTTGTTGGAGTGGTACAATTTCTTCACTCCACTTTCAAGACCAGGGGTTTGAGAGAGAAGAAAGTGACTGACGAAGGATGACACATCAGACAAGGAGGAGGAGGATTATAAAATCCTCCAGGACCACAACCACTTCAGCTTTGGATGCAGCAGTCATGATGAAAACATGTCTCAGAGAGGAGATCCTCTAGCTGAGGAATCAAATTAAGACACTTACAATGAAGTAGCAGATTGGCATTCACCGTTTTGTGGGCTTAGATAGTCATTCAATTTTTTTACTAGGTAAGATGTCCAGCCAACTCATGTTGTTATGTATTAAGCTTACGTACATATTTACCTGTCCCTGAAAAACGTTTAATGAGCAAACACCAAACTTTTAGCAAAACATTATTAATTTCACTTTATTCATTTAAAATATCAAGGAAAATGAAGTATCAGAACTAAGTCTTGTTTCTGGGAATCGCATTACTTTCACATATTTTTACACACTATGTGATTTATGGAATATCATGCAAAATATATGTAGGCCTATTACCATATTTATATATTGTCACACACTCGTGTTTAGGGTACAATTAAAGGGCCTGAATAGATGTAATTCCACGCTGGACCGGGGGTGGCAAAGTGTATTAATTCTCTCTCTCAATCCCTTGCAGACCATTCTCGGGAAATCCTGCCTGGTTCTTAGGCAGCCAATGACATCACTTCCGGTTCCAGTCCTGATGACATCACTTCCTCTACTGGCATTAAAAGCTACCATCTTCTTTCCAGTTAATCAGTTTTGCTTTGGACTCATTCGTGTGAACATGTCAGTTCTTATTAATCAGTTTTGCAGCTGAACTGCAACCTTCCCAATGTCTTTTGGTCGTTTTTGTGACAATAGATATATATACATATTAGGGGGCAAGCCCCCTTGGTGCCTTTGGCACCCAACCCCCAATTGCAGCCAGAATATTAGTAAAATCTGTAAATGTAGAAAAGAAAAATGATGATTTTTTAGAGTCAAAATCATGAAATTCTAAAAATATGTAAAAGAAAATGTAATTATTATTTAACAGAGAATGAGGAATGAGAATAAAATATTTATACTACTCTCTTAGCGATTGGAGTATTCCCGTTAAACTGAGGTCCACTCGTAAATCCATTGTTTTAAGTAACATTCTTATAAACCACGACTTTCTTGATATTTTAGTTAATAATTTCAAAACGGAATAAGAATCTGAAAATCTAACAACATCTCATTAAAGTTCAATAAATTCTGAAAAGAATAATACCAAACATATACGGAGTGACACAGAAAAATGGGAACTTTTGAAATGTTCAGATGTTGAACCTGCATTGAACAATTTTCCACAACTTCACAAAACCTGGTTTCAACAGGATGGTGTGACATTGCACACTGCAAGGCAATCAATGGTAGCTGTGCGAGAATTGTTCGGTAACCATGTCATCTCAAGATTCGGTGACATTCCCTGGTCCTCAAGATCACCGGATTTGTCCATTTGTGATTTTTTCTTGTGGGGCTACCTTAAGAGTTGGGTCTACACGACTCGGCCAAGGACAATGAATGAATTGAAACAAAGAATTCAAGACGAAATTCATGGTATCCCAGCTGTGATGTTGCAACGATCAATGGGGAACCTCAACAGCAGACAGGAAAAATGCATACGTACAGGAGGACGCCATTTACTGGACGTAATTTTCAGACATTGATAATTTGGATTACTGTCTCTTAAAAGGCAAGTTATAGTGGTTCAATTGCTGTCAATAAAATGTTTTTGTTGGATTTCTTTTATTTTTAATGGGTTTTTCAAAAGTTCCCATTTTTCTGTGTCACCCTGTATGTAGATTTTAAAATAAGACCAATTCAAAGCGTGAGAAAAAATGTGACATAAAAATGTCACATAAAACTGTTGCACAAAATTGTTTCACTTTTAGGCTTAGGATTAGGAGTAGATATATATATATAGAAACCTGATTTGATGAACAGGCCTGTCTCATTAACGAGCCTGCACTGAACCTGCACAAACTCATAAAATCCTTTTTCTCCATTCTGAATGAAAAGATGAGATTTTAAAATTTCCTCAGCCACCACTATAAAGTACATGGGGTATGTAACAAATAAATAAATATTAGTTTTGGATGGAGTATTCTTTTAAAAAGCATCTAGCCTTCAAGCCCCAAGGCAGAACTGAAAAATTCAGGTCACACATGAGCACAGTTATGCCCAGAACACTATAGAGTCGAAGGGCTGCCTAAACAACTTGAAAATAAAAATAGTGGTGCCAGGCTCAATAAGAATTTCACAATTTCAAAAAACATATATTTTTCCAAAAAAGAACTTGCGTTGGAGTTTGCATGTTCTCCCCGTGTCTGCGTGGGTTTCCTCCGGGCGCTCCGGCTTCCTCCCACAGTCCAAAGACATGCAGGTTAGGTGGATTGGCGATTCTAAATTGGCCCTAGTGTGTGCTTGGTGTTTGTGTGTGTCCTGCGGTGGGTTGCCACCCTGCCCAGGATTGGTTCCTGCCTTGTGCAAGTGTTGGCTGGGATTGGCTCCATCAGACCCCCGTGACCCTATGTTTGGATTCAGCGGGTTGGAAAATGGATGGATGGGAAGAACTTGCGTTAAGCATATAATAGAAATTGGAAAAATCTAATTATGAAGACTAAAATGAGTTTGCTATACACATTTTAATAATGTGATTGAGGCAAGTTTGTAACTTATTTAATTTTTTCACAACAGCACCATCTTCTGGAGGACTACAGCACTGCTCCATTTTCCCTGAATACATAATGGAGGGAGACATATTCTATACATCCATCCATTTTCTAACCCGCTGAATCCGAATACAGGGTCACGGGGGTCTGCTGGAGCCAATCCCAGCCAACACAGGGCACAAGGCAGGAACCAATCCTGGGCAGGGTGCCAACCCACCGCAGGACACACACACACAACACACACTAGGGCCAATTTAGAATCGCCAATCCACCTAACCTGCATGTCTTTGGATTGTGGAGGAAACCGAGCGCCTGGAGGAAACCCACGCAGACACGGGAGAACATGCAAACTCCACGCAGGAGGACCCGGAAGCTTAACCCGGTCTCCTAACTACTTGCAGGCAGCAGCGCTACCACTGCGCCACCGTGCCGCCCATTCTATACATGCATTACCAAAAAAAAATAATTTTGGTCAACTACTTTTATTTGTGAATAAAGAGTCATCTTTGGTTAGTTGATTATATTTAAGAGTAAAAACTTCACTTTTGTCCCAGTGCACAATAGGCTTTGTTACACTATTCTGCTGTGTCCTCTATATGTTTCTTAATTTATGTTACATTCATTTTCAAAGTTTGGTATATGCATCTTTATATTTATTTATCACTCTCTGCAAATCCAAATTAGAAAGTCTTACTGAAAGGTTTGTTTTTTATATTTATGGAAATTGAATGCAATAAAATGTGCTTAAGTCACACTGATCAGTGACTTGTAGAACAAAAATCATTCATGCACAATATTACGACATCAGACAAATAATATTACCCAAGACAAAAATGACATATTAAACCTATATAACGATAAAATCACAAAATTTTAAGTATGTTTGATATGAAGAATACAGAAGATGAAAAAAAAAGAAATTCCCAAATGCAGATGCCCTAGTTATGAAAGAATGACACACTTCTTAATTTCACCTTACTGCATCAGGGCATTTTAATTGGAATTGGGTATGTTTAGTATTTATGAAGCTATTGTACTTTAATGCCTAATGAACTCCCCATTGAAATGTATTATTTTTGCTAACCATAGAGTGTAAAATGGAACTAATTGCTATTTGCTTTGTTTATATACATTGCCACCTCATCCATAACAGATATGCAAAGAGAATCAATATCTTTTTTTCCAAGTTTCCTCTTTCTTTAATTTTATATTCTTCTATGATGAAGTTCACACTCTGTTCAGATGTACACGGTTGAGACCGTAAAAAGGTCAAACTGAATTAGCAGAACTGCCAGTCAGAAGGTTTTATAGGATCCAATGCAGGGTTGTGTTACATGAATAAGGAGTTCAGTTTTCACTCTGAGTAGCTGAGTGCCTCATCCATGCTACGCTCCAACGCTCCTTGAAAAATCATGGATTGTGTCACAGAAAGTGCTATTTTCTCCAGACCAAGTGTTAGTAAAGGTAAATAAATTAAAATTTTAAAAATTAAAATGTTTTAGAGAAGTTTTCTTCATATTGGTTTGACTTCCATCTCAACAGTTATCTAAGAAAAATTTTATTAGTGAGGCTGTAAGCATCCCTAGATGTAATGCCAATGTATTTTATAGAAACATGCGCACTACCTTTGCTTAACTTAATAACAACATGATTCTGCCAGACATCTAAATATTATTGAAAAGACTGGAAAATTTTAGCTCACCTGGTTTCTCGAGGTGTGAGTGAAAAGGATGAATTTTTTTACATTTGTGTGTGTGGGCTAGGTGGTTGCTGGGCACTGTTGTGAGAGTGGGTGTCTTCAGCTATGAGAAGCTTCTTTGACCTACAATTAGCATAAGCATCATCTAAGAAGGCATGTTTATGTCATGCAGTGGTAAATGGAACAGACAGAGCACCAGTTTGAAATTAATTTGACAATGTGAAGGTGCACAAACATCCCATATCATTGCAAAATCATCAAGGGACTAACTGACTTGGCACAGTCCTGAGTGGCTTTATTTCACTCACCAGGCCCAGATAATATTTATCCTTGTGTTCTTAAGGAGGCTAGTGAGTACATATATAAACCCTTGACACATATTTTTAGGAAGTCACTGAGCACTGAAGAGATTCTGAAGGACTGGAAAATGGCAAATATCATCCCATTATATAAAAAGTGTGACAGGGCAGATCCAAACAACTATAGGCCATTAAGCTTAACATCAAAGGAAAATTAATGGAAGGAATTATTAAGGATAAGATTGAGCAACAAGGACAGGAGTTATTCTGAACAGTCAGCATGGGTTCAGAAGAGGGAGGTCGTGTTTTACTAACATGTTGGAATTCTATGAGGTTGCAACAAAAGCATACGATCAAAGTGGAGCTTATGATATTATTTATCTGGACTTTCAGAAAGCATTTCATAAGGTGCCACATGAGAGTTGGGCATCAAGTTAAAAGAACTGGGAGTTAAGGGTGATGTTTTTAGATGGGTGCAGAATTGGCTCATGCACTGGAAGCAGAGGGTGATGGTGCGAGGAACCTCATAAGAACTGGCTGATGTTAAGAGTGGTGTTCCACAGGGGTCAATGCTATTTTTAATATACATAAATGATTTAGATAGGAATATAAGTAACAAGCTGGTTAAGTTTGCAGATGATACCAAGATAGGTGGATTAGTAGATAATTTGGAATCGTTATATCATTACAGAAGGACTTGGATAGCATACAGGTTTGGGCAGATTTGTGGCAGATGAAATTTAATGTCAGTAAATGTAAAGTATTACACATAGGAAGTAAAAATATTAGGTCTGAATACACAATGGGCGGTCGGAAAATCGAGAGTACACCTTATGAGAATGATTTAGGAGTCATAGTGGACTCCAAGCTATCGACTTCCCAACAGTACTCAGAAGCCATTAAGAAGGCTAACAGAATGTTAGGTTATATAGCACGATCTGTGGAGTACAAGTCCAAGGAGGTTATGCTCAACCTTTATAATGCACTGGCGAGGCCTCATCTTGAGTACTGTGTGCAGTTTTGGTCTCCAGGCTACAAAAAGGACATAGCAGCACTAGAAAAGGTCCAGAGAAGAGCGACTAGGCTGATTTCAGGTCTACAGGGGTTGAATTATGAGGAAAGATTAAAAGAGCTGAGCCTTTACAGTTTAAGCAAAAGAAGATTAAGAGGTGACATGATTGAAGTGTTTAAAATTATGAAGGGAATTAGTACAGTGGATTGAGACTTGTATTTTAAAATGAGTTCATCAAGAACACGGGGACATAGTTGGAAACTTGTTAAGGGTAAATTTCGCACACACATTAGGAAGTTTTTCTTTACACAAAAAACGATAGACACTTGGAATAAGCTACCAAGTAGTGTGGTAGACAGTAAGACGTTAGGGACTTTCAAAACTCGACTTGATGTTTTCTTGGAGGAAACAAGTGGATAGGACTGGTGAGCTTTGTTGGGCTGAATGGCCTGTTCTCGTCTAGAGTGTTCTAATGTTCTAATGTTCTAATTTCCACAGTTATGTGATGAGGCTGGTAGCATAAAGGCGAGTTGGGTTCACAGATAGAGATCCTGGAGTGTGTTTTCCAAATGCATCTTAACTCATAGGAGGGTTCCTGAAATTCATCGTAACTAAAGTAGCATGTTAAATCCTTCATAAACAACATTTTCCACAACTCACTTGTTAAATTTCTAAGTGCTTTTAAAACTGTCTACCTGTTGCGACAACCATAGTGACAGATACAGAATATATTAAATTGGGCAGCCAGATGTTTGCTGGACAGTGCAAGGTTGGCAAAATCTCTCTATTATAAAAATAAATCCTGGAAAGTAAAAGCAAGGCGACGATATGTGATCTTCTCGAGTTCTCGAAAGACGTTTAAAAGACCCACGAGACAAAAGAGACTTGCCACGGAGTGTCTCGCGGGGACCGTAAACATGAGACTTGGTGCCAAGAGACTGTGCCAGGGCCATCCTGCGGGGACGTGGAACATAAGATTCTTGCAAGACATGCCCTACTTACAAAAGATATCATATAAGCGCAAATCCATCAAAAAACAATTAGTCGAGTAAAAACACATAGTTCACACAGATCCTATGCTCTCAACACATATAAAGTGTATAAAGTCAATATGGAGAATAGAGACCGAAAGGCGTTGGAGAGAAAAAAAGGCAGATACGAGATTATGAAACCAGTAAAATTCAAAAGTATTGCAGCATCCCAGTCAGATTGCCGCCTTTTTGGTTTTAAGTGACTGTTCGGTCCGATTAAGGGAGGGCGGAGTACAGCACAGAAGACTGATAACGGGGTATTGAATGATGCGGTAAGGGGGGGCGAGACGCGGGGAATGACGGATTGGAGAGGGTGCTAGAAAGTTGTGTTTGGGGTTACGAAGTCAGCGATTGTTCAAGTAAAACTTTTGTGAGACTTTATCATGTCAGTCACTACAGTATCAAAGAAAAGATAGAAAAGATTGCATTACCACAAAACAAACGGTGATTAATCGTCAGAACCAGGTGTAATTGAAAAAAGAGCAGGAAAAATCAAGGTCAGAAATAAAAGGCAAAGAGTGGACAACAAAGTCTTTTCTCATTCGCATAATTCAATGCATAAAACGTGGATTTACACAATAATAGACCATACGCTGTGAGCATCTGTGGTCCCGGAACAGTTAAAGCAACGACAAGTTGAATTTCAAAGAATACACAGTTCAGTCAGGTGTATATTTATGATCACGAAGAAGCGAGGCAAATTTTAACAGGCAAAAAGAAAGATAATGTATATATTACGCGAATAACATTACACACCAAAGGAGATTGTGACAAGCCATCCATATTAAAATGTTTACAGTTTACTGTGAGAATAGCTTTTCCTATGACAATCAATAAATCACAGGGACAAACATTAGATAAAGTCGGATTATTTATTAGAGAAACAGAAACAATATTCACTCACGGGCAGTTATACGTTGCATTGTCACAATGTGTCTCCAAAAAATACTGTTTTTAATGAAGCTTTAAATTAAAAGTGCAAATAATGGAAATTGAAACAGTTCCAAAGAAAAAAAAATTAAAAGTGTATATCCGATTAACCAAACACAGGGGTTGGCGAGCGAAGCGAGCAGGGGGCAAAGCCCCCTAGTATTTGAAAAAAAAAAAAGATTTTATACATACTTCTTGTTTTCACATTGAGACTTTGGAAAAAGTTTATCACACTGATTGCTTTGTTTCCACCAAGTGGAAAGAGCACTTGTAAAACTTTCTTGGAGGCTTTTTTAAATGTGATTTCTTTTCCTATTTGCCATTTTATATTTAGACAAGTTTCATTGGCTGCAGCCTAAGTCTTGGATGTTCATGTCAGCTTCAGACCATGAAAACGGACTATTTATTGTGTAATTTTCATACATTGTCAGGTCTGCCATGTCTTATTGCCTTCCAGCTCTGTACTCTTTACCTGTGGCTTGCCCCTTCAAATCTGTGCCATCTCCTCTATTGTCCATCTGGTACTGACTGTGCACTAATTACTCGAAGTTGAGTGAAAAAAAAATTATGATGCCAGTGATTTTATATATGGTTTTACCTAACCGAAATCATGAACTGCTATTTCTGAGGGTTGAGGTAATCATGGCAGAGACTGCTTTTTGCCTATATTGCTCTGCTGTGTGATGGTCAGCACATATGGACGAGCATCCTGGCTGGGATGGAGCATGGTTCCTTAATTGGACAGGAGGCCAGCCCAATTCTGCCACAAGAAACAGGACGAAGATCATCCTGTCTTGCCCAGAAAACATGCATAAGATGCCAATGTGACAGTAGGTACAGTGGTAACCCAGCTGGGCTGGACCCTGGAACAATACCTGGCTAGGAGGATATCATAGTGGAAGGCCAGGGGTAGACCACCCGGCAGGACTATGGGCTCTCATGACACAATAGGAGGCAGCTTCCTTGGGCAATTATACTTGTCAGATACCCGCAGTGCACATTAGATATTGTAAACTCTCTAAAACAGCCTTGTTTGGTTTAGTGGAGGCAGCTAGGGGGTGCTACAGGGATTCTTCAACCCTGCTTTATGGGACTTCCATTCACCAGGCAATGCCCTAGCATTGGAAGTACTTCCAGGTCTGAGATAAAAGAAGCAGCTCAACCTCATCCAGGTAAGTCAGAACAGGGAGGAAGTGGACAAAGCTTGCCTGGAAGGTGTACAGGAGGAGAAAAATAAGTGAAAAAGCAAAGGAAATTGTGTTTATTGCACTATTGGAACCTTTGTGGAAGGAAGCTGTGAAAATAAAATGTTTTTTTGAACAGGACTTGTGTCTACGTGGCTGTGTTTGTGGTTTGGGGCTCTCTGGCGTCCTCTAGTGGCCACAGTTGTTATATTTTTACATTGACTATGGAGCAAGATTCATGTCTAGCGGCAGCATGGTACCTACTGATCAAGTGTGCACCTAAAAGCTCCACTGTAATTTGTACACAGGACAATAAATAACAGAATCTATTATACCACAGTACATTTTTTAAGTAAAGCCTTAAATTTTTGAAAAGCCAAGATCACCTGCTTGTCAATGTTAAGTTCACAATGTGAATCAACACTCATGACACAATTTCTGTGACATGTAACGTAATACGTACAATAAAGGGGAAGTGAAAAGTGCAAATTATGTGATACAATTAGACCATAAAATAAACAGACCATAGCACCACAAACCAAGGATAACTGAATTGTATAATGCATACTGAGTCATTTTTTCAAGAATGTGGTAATAAGATAACAGCTGAGGAAAATTATTTTTGAGTGAGTAATTAGTAACTTTCATTGATTCCTCTTGGTAGACATTTTTACTTAAACCCATATTTCTTCAGTCCAGATTTAGCCCACCCTCTCAACTTTGAGGGGTGAAAGTGAGCTTTCATATTATTGTGTATTGTGTACTGTGTCTTTGAAGTAAATAATGAAATAATTAAATATATACATAAAAAAATAAGCAATAAAAAGCATAATTTGTTATTTATGCTTACATATCACTGTCTTCATATTTCTGTATTGTCACCTTTCACAACACATTTATTTGCATATTTATTTATTTATTTAATTAATTTTGTCTGAGATATTCCTCCATATATGTCTAGTAATATGTCATGGTTTTCTTAAAACACAAAGCAAATATATAAACGTTTATGTGTGGAAGTGCGTGTATCTGTCTGTCCATCCCAGAAGTGCGTGGCAGCCCGGAAGTGCGAGGCTACAGCATGAAGCTCAAAGAGCCGACAAGGCGGCCCCAGGTTCACGAGTTGGAAGAAGAAAGAAGTACGAGGCTACAGCATGAAGCTGAAAGAAATAACTCTGTTGCCAAAGTGAAACCGCTGAGGAAAGACAAAAGAGACAGAAACTCGCTTAGCCGCTGATAGACAAGGAGTGCAAGCACATCCATAAAACGAAACTGCTGACTCTGTATTTCAATTTTTTTCTCATGATTTCAATAGTTTGTAGGAGCCTGGGCATTTTACAGTATTAGCTTACACAGCTAGTATCTTTATAATTCATAACTTGCTTGGAGGGGTCCTTTACGTACTGCTATTTCAGTGGTTCTCAAACTAAGTCCTCGCCACCCACTGTGGCTGCATGTTTTTTATTTGAACTAACCCCTCTTTTGGAATTGGACTGCTAACCTAATTCATTTCACAGTTTCTATGCTTTGGGGTCAATGCAGAAATTTCAAATCTAAGTTTGGTAAATGTTTATTGGAATGTGCTAAGCATTAACGTACGATACATTCGGTAATTCAGTGTTTTCTTAACTTGTTTTTTAAGATGCTCATCATCAAGGTGTTTCGGTAATTTAATCCATTATTTCATAATAAGTATATTAATGCATCTGGTGCTAAAGTAGTTGCAGCCTTTCAGCATTCAGTATTGTTTGCTTAGGTGTCTGTTCTCCTCTTTGTTAATTATCATCATTAGGGTACAATTAAGGGAGCAAACTGAGAAGACAAAAGAAGATTAATAGGAGCACAATAAAGGAAAAAATTTAAAGCTGCAGCAAAAATAAAAATAAATGTAAAAAAAAAAACACTGAATGTAAAATAAGAGAAGTGAAAAAAGACCAGATAATTAAATGAAAATGGTGATAGTGAGATTGGTTGGCCCAAAAACCTGCAGGAGCCTGGGACCTTCAGGATGTAATTTTAGAACCACTGCACTATTCCAATCATTTTATTCTGGATTCATAGATTATTGTAGTCAATATCTATATATATAATTCACTAAGGCAAGACACCCATGGAAAGCACGCCGGAAGGGGCATGGATTCACTAAGCCGCCGACAAGTAAGACACCTTTGGCGCACACACGAAGGAGCCACGGCCACCAACTCCAAGACCATTGGATATGACGACAACTCGCAGAGCCACGCCCACCAACTCGGACGCGACGACACAGAAAAAACGGCGTCATTTATATCCGTCTGTCGTAGAGGCCACATGCACCTCCGAGCGACATTGACTGTTCATAGAGGCATGTTTCTCGTGGAGGTGAATCGCCATATGCAGCGTGTAAAACGGTTTGCGAGGGGTATCCCATGGGATCCTTAAAACAATCCTTTACAACTGAGGTTAAAAAACACAGTAAGTAAGAAGTCTTTAAAAAGCGAGTTTTCGGTTACGACGCACGACCGCATGCACCATAGCAAACTGTTTTACACGCTACATACAGCAATTCGTGCTACTACCGTGGTCGGGTGTCTTGGTGGATTATATATAGAAAGGCAGTAAAAACCGCACAGATCAATGTATCAGTCTATGTGAGTCACAGGTGCATGTTGACTGTGCAAAGACGACAACGACTCAAGTGACGAGTTGGAGGTGGGCACATGAGCAGGCAGGGCGCGATGGCGGTCCACCAGTTTTCAGTCACGAACGATTGTGTGTTGGTTCGTTCCGTGCATTGTTACAATGTTGCTTTTCTTGCTGATTTATTACATTACCGATTTTTCAATTGTTAATTTTCTCTCTGTGCTTAAAAATCATTAAAAAACCAGCCTGATTATGCGGCGTATGGTACGCCATGGGTTGGCTAGTATTTTTTGATTCTCCACGCCTTCATCAGGGCCATTCTATAAAAGTTTTTTTTCATTCATATAACTTCTGATTTTATGGGCGGTTAACAGTGCAGTACACAGAATTTCACAACTATAATTTTATAATTACTCTAATTAAACAACTATAAAGTACTAAATAATGCAGAATTTGCATACATGCACACTACTCTATACAATCTTTACAATATTCACAATAATTCAACAGTCCATCTTGCAATAAGTCTTGTTGATAGGCAGTAAGTTAATGTTGTATTTCCAAGAAACTGTGATAAAAACAGATGACTTAATACAGTGTTTCCAAGTATGTTTCCAGAAATTGAAAAATATATCAACAAATGTAAGCATATACAAGGATAAATGTGAACTAAACCACACTTACAGTTCAACATAGATTTTAGCCAGTTGTGAAATAAATCAGCCTCAGACACACAGAAAGGTTTGGGACAGCCACCCATATATTATACCTGGCTGCAATGGTTTTAAATAAGCACTGAAGTGCACAGGTTGAGTTCTCGAGTTAAACTGATTCATTGAGTTAAAATGGTGTCTTTATAGACCAGGTCCTGGAAATTATGCCATCTTGGATGCCAGGACAGGAACTGATGTTTCAAGATGGTGCCAGAACTGGAAGTGACTTCTTTTGGAGCATCAGAGCCGGAAGTGATGTCTTTCATGATGCCAGAACCGGAAGTGACGTTTTTCATGGTGTTGGAACTGGAAGTGATGTGTTTGTAGAGAAATCAGGCAGGTTTTCCTGTATCTAATCTGCAGGGAAAATAGAGGAAAGTTTAGTGCACCCCGCCACCCCCTGGCCAGGTGTGGAATTACCTTCTTTCGGTCCACTCAGCTTCCTCCTATTCGCACATGTGTGACACAGTATAATAAAAGGAGCTGCCATATAGCAACTTAAAGTGAAAAAAAATTCTGTCCAAATGTTGAGCAAAATAAATGTGAATTGAGACAAAAAAAACAGTTTGGGAGAAAAATACAAAAGGAGTGTAAAAAATGAACAGGGGTCAGAGTCACAAAGACTCAAAAAGTGAACGATCAAAAGCAAAATGTGGCCTAAAAATCAATGGTCAAAAAAGTGAAAAACAATTGCTAACCATGGCATAATTTCTTCCCTAACTACAATAGATTGCACAGTTCTTCATATAAAGTTTTATTACTTCAACCACTTTATATATGTTAGGAATTAATCAAAAAGAGGCAGGGAAACTATAAAAAATCTAGCCATACCCTTACATCTTGAGGGTATTTTTCAGCAATCTCCACCTGTGGTGGGGTATCCCAAATTAAAGCCCTATTATTCAAAAAATAAAGGCAGGATAGTCCATTTTCTACTAAAACTTGGCAGATAACTCTTCAAATGTGATAGAATCTATGTTTGTGTCAAATTTAAATATTCCTTTACTTAAAAACTGCTATTTAAGTAGAAAACAAAAATACGCACTCACACTAACTTTTTAAAATTTTTGTTTTCTAATACACTCTCATGTACAAGTACTGCCAGGGCAGTTTTTTCACCATTGTGGTGTTCCCAGACATGTCAACTGTGCCTTTCTAAAGTTCCAAGTTGATAACACAAAAAAATAAATAGTTACACCATTTGACACCATGGGTCCCCCTACCCTATCCAAAAACTCTCTAAATGGGGATCCAGATCCAGAAAAATTTTATTGCACATAAAACCATGAATCGTATCAAAACTCTGAACCACATACCCTAATACATTCTTATACCCAAGTACCCCCCTAACCTACCTAGAAATGTATATGAAATTATTCACATTGTTTGGTCCTACTTTTAATAGTGTATTTTTTTATTATGCACACCCTCGGCTGTGTCTCATTATGTCCATATATGGACACCTAGATATCGTCAGAGACATCACAGTAACTGCCATCCAATGGTAAGACATAATGCTATGAGGTTTGTGAGTGTGTGACCAATTGAGCCAGAGCTAATGACCCGGAAATGTAAGATGGTACTTGGCCAAGGTTGCCTCCTGACTCCTCTTATTTGGATGATATCTCATGATTGATACATCATACAATAATGTGCTTGAACATATTTTCATCAATAGAATCTACTGTAAGTACTGATGTGTCACTTACAGATAGCTGTTTTTGTGAATATGCAAGAGCACATGAAAAATCAGAAGAGCAGTGTAATGCTGTTTGTGGTTTTCAGCCTAAAGCTTGGTCGGTGGGAGGATTCATCACATTGGTTGAAATTTATTGGTCAGAACTCTTTGGTTGATGCATAGCACTTGAATATTCCTTATACAAAATAATTAGTATTTTTTTCAATTTTTTGTGACAATTTATGAAACACTATACGTATGATTTCATACCATATTAAACGTCAAATACTGTAACAATTCTAGGAGTGTGAAGTCGACACCTGTTGCTTGCAAGTGAGGTATTGTTTGTATCACTGTGTTGCATAGTTCACCTGTATAATATAGCAAAACATTTTTATCAGCACCGGGCCACTCAGGGTGTAAGAGTGTAAAAAACGACTGGATTGTCACCTTGTTGTGGTCTGGTAGCTTATGCGTCTTAAGGAACCCTAGAGCTATGCTGGTAGAAGTGCAGTTCCTGGCAGGGTCACCCAAGCCAACAAGCTGAAGGGCAAAGACCAGGCAATGGGCGATGCCTGTCGTCCTGATTAAGGGTTGGTAATAACAGTCCTGTCCCATTAAAAGCCCCTTTGTTATGAAAAGAGCAAAAAAGGAAACAACCAAAACTGCGTGTAATGGCCTTCCAGAGTTATCGAAATGTACTTGTATAACTTGCAGAGGTGAAAGCCAAAAGGAAGCTGCTGACATGAAGATGGAAGTCCTGAATGCCAAACATGAAAACAATGTACAAAACAGGCACACTGCTGCAATTTACAGTAGAGAGTAGGTCTTCTAAACTACACATCCTGAGAATTAGTCAGAGCAGATGGACTAGATCAGGAAGAGTAAGAACACAGACTGGAGAAACAATGCTATGCTCAGGAAGGGAAGACAATCAATACCATAAAGGAGTGGCTATCAGAGTGGCTACAGAGAAATACCTAATGCAGTGGAAGCCTACCAACAGCAGGCTAATCATGGCCAGAATGAAGGAAAGACATACCAACCTATCACCGATCCAGTTTTATAAGCCAACAAATGATAGATAAAATACAGTGAAAGAAACCTTTTATGATCTGTTGCAAAAATAACTAAGAATAGTACCGCTCTGTGACGTATCGATTGCATTTGAAAATCTAAATGCCAAGGCAGGAAGTGACAATACCCATGTGGAGTGAGTCATGGGGAAGCATGAAGGATGTGGTACAATGAACACGAATGGTGAGAGACTTGGTGGAGCTGTGCACAGCCAAAAACTTTGGCTGAACACTCTTCCCACATGGTGACATACATAAACCAACTTTGAGCTCTGCCAATTCCGAAAATTGTAACTAATTTGACCACTTTATAGTCAATGGTACATGCAGACATTCCCTTCTAGAAACTATAGTTAGGAGAGGAGCAGATATTGGAAGTGATTACCACCATATGACAGCGTTTTTAAAGATGACTTTGAGGAGAATAGGATGTAAGGCACACATATCCAGATGAACTGATTTTGAAAAATTACAAGATCAAACAATGAAAAATGCTTTAATTCTCCAAGTGAAGAACAGATTTCAAGTCCTAGCAAAGACAACAAACTATTATGAAACAGACACTGGCACAGCAAATGAGAAGTGGAAGCAGGTAAGACTGGTATCTCAAGAGAGCAGTGATGCCTGTTTAGGTTACAAATAAGGAAAGAAGAAAGGAAGTATATCTTCAGAAAGGCATTGAGGTCAGAGTGAAAATAAAGAAGAAGCTTTGCCATGTCAGAAATGCTGCAGGAAAGATACAAGCTGCAGTATGAATAATTAGACCAGAAAGTTAAAAGACTGGTGAGAAATGACAAGAGAGCATACATGAACAATCTCGCAAGCCTGGCAGAGAAGGCAGCTGGAAAAGATTAACATGGAACAGTTTATAAGATCATAAACTTGGTGTGTGGCTTGTTATTAGTGACATCCCTTTAAATGACAAGCACGATAAGTTACTCACAACAAAAAAAGAGCTGGAAGTACACTGGTCAGAGCACTTCAGGGAAGATTTTGAATAGACCACTGTAGACGCCACTGCTGTAGAAGCAGATATACAAGAATCAGAAATAAACTTTGATGACAAGACCAACCCATCAGACAAGTAGGATATCATAACAGTAATCAAATCCCTAAAGAACAAGAAAGCCCCAGGACAAGAAAGTTTAAATACAGAACTGTTCAAAAAAGAAATTCTCAAATGAGAATTTGATTCACTTTGAGAAACAAATTAGGTTACATTTCTTCCTACACTGGAATGAGTATGAACTGTGATATAAATGGAGATTTAAAATACATAATAATTGGATATAATGCTTAGCAAAATAAAATGTTTAAAGAATGGTTGTTTACTGGCTGAAAAACTAAACTGTGTTACACTCTTCTTGTCCGTGTTTTTTATAATAATTTTTCATTTAATAATGGGGCAAAAATAATAATGAAAAATTTAAAAGCATAATGCTTTTAAACAGTGACAACTCAAAACACAGCCTTGAGGCAGACAGCCTATGGATCAATCTTTGTCTTTTCTGGATGGGCGGGCAATTTAAGCTTTTCACCAGCGTACATGTGCTTTTTCTTGGACGCATATTCAGAGTAGAGGGTTTCAATGCGGATAATTTCATTCTGGATGGAACTTGAATAACTTTTGGAAAGAGTGATTACAAACAATGAAGATTTTGTGTAGACAATCCCCACAATTCAAAGTAAAGGTTCATAGTGCAATATAATAAATAGTTTTGTGATGATAATTCCTGTCCAAATTCAACCGCAAAGACAGCAATACTGAAAAATCAATATCACTTCCCTGCCCTGTACACTTAAATTTTAACTACATAGTGCTTCCTGTTTCAGATATTAGCCGAATGCTGATAATAACAGTTATTGCTGTTTTCTGTGTGTAAGTGCCATGGCGAAAAAACAAGCATCCTGGCAGAAATGGAGGATGATTTCTTGCCCAGCCAGGAGGCCATAATGGATGGATTGAACGGACATGAGTGGTGGGAATAGTTTGTTCCTCTTATTGCAGGTGGCAGTGTTTCTCAAAGGTGAATTCAGTTAGGACACCTGCAAGGCATGCTGAGAACTGGAGTTTGGCAATGCAGCCCTGTCAGGGTCCTTGGTTGCTTCCAGAGGGCAATGTCAGAGGAGAATTGCCCTGGTTGCTACACAACCCAGAAGTATACTGGATGACTTATGTATGATACCAGAACCAGTTCCCAGGTCTAGTTCAAAAGAAGCCTACGGCCTCAGTTCATGGGAGTCATAGTCGGGAGGAACTTACTTGGAGGAAGAAAGGAGGTAAGAAATCAATTCTGTATTGTATTCTGGTACTGATCTTTTGTCTGTTGATTATTAGAAATGTGGTTTTGACAAATAAATACCCTTTATTTGAATCCAGAATTGCATTGGGTAAGATTGTGTCTGAGGTTTGGGGTTCAGTGCCCCCTTGTGGTTATATGTGCTGTTCCTGGGACAGAAGCTGGACTATTGCTGTTCTAATAATAATATAGACATTGTCAGGGATGTCAGGGGCAACGACCCGGCCGGGACGCCATGAGGGACCGGAAGAGGGTTAAGGCCCACCCTGGATCACGTGGGGGCCGCCTTCCTGGTTGCTCTGGGGGCCACGGGTTGAGGGCATGGAAGCCCACCCTGTAGGGGCCCGTGGTCACTGCCAGGAGGCGCCCCAATACCTTGGGGACCTGTTACCTCAGCACTTCCACCACACCAGGAAGTGCTGGGGGGAAGAATAAGGACGATACCCGGAGAGCTGCCGGGAGAACAGCCAATGGGGGAGTGTCGGAAGCACCTGGAGCTCATCCGGGTCATGTATAAAAGGGGCCATCTCCCTTCATTCAAGGCTAGAGTCGGGTGGAAGGAGGACAAGGCAGAAGAGGTGTGGAGGCGGCCCGAAGAAGGCATTTGTGGCCAGGACTGAGTGAGAGTTGGGGTTTGTGCACTAATGAACTGGGTCTGAGTGACCATATTTGTGTAAATAATTGTGTAAATAAACGTGTGGTGGTGAATTACAATATATCCACCTGTCTGTGCCCGGGTCGTTTCCACAACATAAAATGTTCTAGTGGGTATGGATGTACCACATCCTTTTTTTATTTTTATTTTTTATTAGGGTCAAATGTTCAATAATGAAGAGAAAAATAAAAAATGTAGACTTGATTTCATCATTATAACTTACGTCTTAGATGGCAATTCAAACACAGTGTTTAGTTTCTTTCTTTATTTTTCCTTTCATTTAATTTTTAGATTTTTTTGTGGTTTATTGTAAATTCATTATTGAATTACAGTATATCTGGATTTCTTGTTCACTTTCTTGTTTTCCTTTTGTTTCTTGCTTTGTGTTAATAAACCTTTTATTATTTAATTATCATATTGGGTATAATTAATCAGGCAATATAAGGTTTCTGGAGTTAAGCCTTCGTATTTTTGCCTATCCATGTTTGTGGTCCTTAAGGCTTTGCCTTATTCTACGACTCTTCCAAACGATTTTCAGTTATAGCATTCATTTACATAATTTTAGTGAGCCAAAAGCAGCCATCAGTGTGCTCCCATCAAGATCAATCACGTAATATGACATACCCAATGACTCACTCCAACTAGTTCAAGAGTTGCACCAAGACCTATTTGATTTTGACTTCAGTTGTAGGCGTGGATTCTGCATGTTTGAAAACTGACAACCAATTAATGCTCATCCAGAATTACAAAGCATTTAATGTAGCAAAGAAGAATAAAGAAAGCAAATTGTTTTGGGTGTCACAAACAGAAGAGTATGCTTATCTGATGTCTTGTGTTTTACATACCACAATGGAATGGGAAAAGGATAAAAAGGGCAAAGTCTGAGGCTGAACTGTCCATTCCTGTTAATACTTCATACAGCACTGGCTCTGTCAGGCAGCACATTATTGGCTGTTAGAGAAGGGGGCAAGCACGACTGTGCTAGAAGGTTAGCACTCAGTCAGTAAATGTGACAAAAGCAGAGATTTTCAGTCACATGAAATGATGTGGTCCAGCAACAAGATTAACGATTGTGGTCAATGAGCCTGAAAACTCCAGAACTAAAAGACATTTATATAAGACTGTCCATCACATGATCCAACATTTTTTGATGATGATTGTAGTGATTAGTTAGATAGTTACGTAGATACTTTATTAATCCCAAGGGGAAATTTACATACAAAGTACTCCAGCAGCAGCATACTGATAAAAACAATATTAAATTAAAGATTGATAACAATGAAAGTATAACAGACAGACAATAATTTTGTATAATATTAACGTTTACCCCGCCGGGTGGAATTGAAGAGTCGCATAGTGTGGGGGAGGAACGATCTCCTCAGTCTGTCAGTGGAGCAGGACAATGACAGCAATCTGTCGCTGAAGCTGCTCCTCTGTCTGGAGATGACCTTATTCAGTGGATGCAGTGGATTCTCCATTATTGACAGGAGTTTGCTCAGCGCCCGTCGCTCTGCCACTGATGTCAAACTGTCCAGCTCTGTGCCTACAATAGAGCCTGCCTTCCCCACCAGTTTGTCCAGGCGTGAGGTGTCCCTCTTCTTTATGCTGCCTCCCCAGCACACCACTGCATAGAAGAGGGCGCTCACCACAATCGCCTGATAGAACATCTGCAGCATCTTATTGCAGATGTTGAAAGACGCCAGCCTTCTAAGGAAGTATAGTCGACTCTGTCCTTTCTTACACAGTGCTTCAGTATTGGCAGTCCAGTCCAATTTATCATCCAGCTGCACTCCCAGGTATTTATGAGGGGCCTGGTCCTCCTAAAATCATCACCAGCTCCTTGGTTTTGCTTGTGTTTAGTTGTAGGTGGTTTGAGTCGCACCATTTAACAAAGTCTTTGATTAGTTTCCTATACTCCTCCTCCTGCCCACTTTTGATGCAGCCCACGATACATACTGTTGGCTGTCTTTAATCATGCTTTATTAAAAGTTTCTTGTAGTTAGATGTGTGTTAGTGGTGTTATTATTCGCATAAAAGCACCAGTGTCATTGTGAAAATAAGGTAACTGTACTAGGTAAGGCCCTTAGTAACAGGACAAGGCAGGCTAGAGCAGTACAGGGAAGGTCTGGTCCAAACTGGGCAGGTCCAACAGTGACAGATGACTGGTGAAATTGAGTTATTTTATTTAAGATGTTGCATAGTTATTGGCTTGTGTGGCACTTTAGTAACTGAGACATGTACAAATAAATGTTTTCTTTTCTTTTAATGTTAATTTGTTCAGCAAAGAAATGATAAGAGTATTTTTATGTCCATATAGGGAAACTTATATTTGATTCATTAAACCTTATTTCAATTGTGACTTTAATCTTGATTTTATTACCTTATTCTAAGTCTTTACTTAAAACTTGCTCTTTATTTTTGTCAGCCTATCAATAATGTATATCCCTGATTTTTTTAAGTATTTTTATCATTTATGGTGACTTTCGGTAATTTGGAAATGTTCTTTTCCCCTTTAATATACAGATGAGGATTTATCTGAAGGTGTTGGCATGTTTTTGAAGATAATTAATGAGGAAATGATTCCAAAAGTAACATTTGCAGAAGCAATGAACTGTGTGCCTTCCAAGTGAACAAACATGCCAAGCCATTGCAATAATTTTGCAGGCTAACTTGATTCCTTTATTTTATGAAGTGTACAGTAAGCTGCAATAAGCTGTTACATTTTTAAAACAGGAATAGCAGCTTTTTTCTGAATAGATTTAAATCCATATGGTTGCATAGGCCTATGCATTGTGTGGCCTAAAATTGCTGAGTCTTTTAAGACTGTAATAAGCGGAGACCAGAGGCGTGGAAAGGTTTGGGGCAGCCACCCGTTTAATTCGGTTTCCCGGCTGCAAAAGTCTTTGAGGCATTGTAAATAGTTGGTACAACAACAGAGTCCAAAACAGAACTGCCTACCTAAGCAAAGGCAGTGAGCTTTATAGCACAGAGGGCGGAAATGATGTCGTTCTCTGAGCCAGAACTGGAAGTGACATCATCCTTGGGGCCGGAACCGGAAGTGATGTGTCCTTCCTGGAAATGGCGGCTCCTGGTGGGATTTCCCGGGTAAGACCTGCAGAGAACTCAGAAAGAGCGTCAGTGTACCCGCCCCGGGCAGATGTATAAACAGTATTGTCTAAGCCCTTCAGCTGCTTCCCATGCACACGTGTGTGACAAGACAAAACGGCATTTAGTCTGTCCAACTCTGCAGAAGACAGTGGAAGTAAGCTCACATTATTGGCACCCTTTAATAAAGTTGAATAGAAGCCCTTTCCATTGCATATTTATGTCAATATTATTTTACCCTACTGTGTATACATTTACTAGATAGAGTGTGTGTTTAAAATAGTAATGACCTAAGACTCTTCCATATTTTTCTGTTCATCCTGCTTAGGGCTACTGGATCTAGTAATGTTTAAAGCAATCTTCCTCATCATCAAAATAATAACCAAAAATAAAGCAAGTAAGAAAAACAAGTGTCAGTTTCTAATTGTCATTTGAATAAAATGAGCTTTAACCTCCTTAACTGTTAATCGAATATAGGGTTATATGGAGCTAGAGCTTTTCTTAGATTTTTGATACACGTAAGAAAGCAACCCTGAGAAAGTCCATCACAGCACTAGCAAAGTACTGTATATGAATCTTGATAAGGCACTTGGTCTATATACTGTACATACACTCTCAATTCTACTTAATTCTGATCATGATTGTGGGGACCAGAGTCTATAATGGCTGCAAGATGGAAGACAACACTGGACAGGAGTGTCCGGAGAAATACAATTAAAGGAAAAATAACCAGGAGATATGTATATGGAAAATATATAAGTGTACTGGACTGAAGAAGACAGAATAGGCTTTGTTCATTTTTCTTTTGCCTGCTATTCCACATTACAGCACTGAACTTCTGTTTGTATATTTGTAAAATTGTGGACATTACCTGTATGTATGTTTTTATGGTTATTTTTTGAAAAACCTGAGGTACAAAAACACATATGCTATGGTTACATACTGTAGTGTATTCTAGATTATACAAGCATTAATCCTGTCCACGCCTGATTGCTTTCAATATCAGAGAGTTTTTAGTTTTTATGAGTCCTTAGTAAGAGGGGAATGCAGTGCCTTAAGGAATGGAAAGTTAGATGTATAAGCTCTGAGTGATAAAGAAACCAGGAGATATACGGGAAAAGAAAACAGGCAAAAAATGTAGCTTTATAACATCAGATGATAAGCATTTCAGGGCATTGTCTTCTAGAATCATCATGACTGAGACACATATATGGTACCGCAGTGAAGCACCAAACAGCAACACAAAGAAAAGAACTGACTGGAAAGGTTGAACATCTAGTACTACCAGGTTGTATGGTGTGGATTGTCATATCTTATTTACTTTCATTTTGGCACATAAGTTTACACAGTATTGATATTCTGAACATTACAATATTGAATTTAATTAATTGCCTGCTTCTCTAGGTTATAAATCTCTTTACTCCACTGCTAGGGACAAAGAGTATTTGTTAGGCTAGCAAGTGAGGAGGACACTCCAATTGAGTGATAAGGCAGCACAACAAAGAATAACTTGTGGGCTGCTTTCAATTGATATAGTAGAACAATATAGAATATAGTTCAGACTGTATACCCAAGTGCTTATAAGATCTGAGTAAAATAGAATCACACATATACTGTGGGTCCACATTAGAAAGATTCTTCACATTTTAGGAAAAGGATTTATGTTCAAAAGACAGATGTCCCCAAAAGCCTTTCCAAAACAAATCAAGATGGGAAAAACAAAAGAAATTGACAAAAATTCTAAAAAAAGATCATCGTCTCGTCCGATGCGAGAGATGGACGTCTGAAGTGGAGCTCCGCTAGCAGTGGTGCTATTTTTCATATTATTTGCTTATTATTCTGAGATATCCTGTATTTATTCAACCCGAGAGGGACCGCTACAGTATATGTAAACACATATAAACATGGCCAACAAGAAGGGGGGTCCGAAAGAATCGAAGACTAAAGCTACATCCAAGCTGCGATCAGCAAGCCCTAGTTCGAGATACGGCCTCTCAGAGACAGACCTGGATCAGATGGGCGAAAGTACAGACTCCTCGGGACCACGGTCCGCTACATCGCGCCGGCTGAGAGCGAAAAGGGGCGAAGGTGCGATCGTGAGTGCAGATGTGGATAGCTCGCCGATTGGAGAGGATTACCTGAAACTGGAAAAGGCCGGGAGGTCCGCGGCTTCAGTTACGCAATCGCGGGACTGGAGCAGCGGGACACCGGCTTCAGCAGAGTCTGCTGCTTCATCTACGGTACAAGAAGGCACATTTGAGCTATCTGAACTGAAAGTGTTGCTCGCTGAGCTCAGGCAAGATATAAAGAAAAGCGAAGGCTAATGAGAAAGCAACGGCAAAGGCACATGAGAGACTGAAACAGGAATTAAAACAGGAGATGAAACAGGCCAATGAATGTCTGCGACAGGAAATCCAACAGGCAAATGAAAGGCTGCGTCAAGAGGTACAGCTTGAACTTCGACAGGTGCTGGGTAAAATTGAAGAGCGCATTGAGAAAAACTCGGCTAAACTGAGCACGCTTGCTGATCGATTGGAGCATCTTAGTGAGACATTCACGAATCGGATCGAAATAGCGAACATCTAGCTGCCAGTGCCGAGGAAAGAGCAGTAAATGTCAGTTGAATGTAAAAACTCGGAGAAAAACTTGGAGACAGACTGGCTGCTTTAGAAGATGGGAATAGAAGGTATAATGTCAGAATTGAAGGCTTGCGGAGAATCGAGAAAGTTTAAACCCGTGAAATTCGCAACTGATCTTTTTTCTAAAATAATCGAGGGCGACTTTAAAGCAGAATCTGAGATAGCAGCGGCTTACAGCGTCTGCTGATCAAACACCGTCAGACCCGACCAAGATCTTTTATAGTCCGTTTTGAACGATTATCATTTAAGTTAGAGGTGATGGAACTCCTCAGGGAAAAAAAAGGAAGATATTATATATGAAGATTGCCACATTCGCGTCTTCCCTGACTTCTCTCCAGCAACAGCTATCAAACGCGCGCCTTCTATAATATTAAACAGCGCTACGGCAAGCCAATGTCAAATCGGCCTCCTGTATCCGGCAAAACTGAAAGTGGAATGGCAGGGTCATTTCTATGTTTTCGCTAGCAAGGAGGAGGCAGAAAATGAGTTAAGAAAGCTGATCCCGGGACTATTCTGATACATAATTGTGAGTCATGGCGGTAAATGATAAAGCTAGGATTAATAATCTACTGTCTGATCTATTTGTTTTAAAATACGGGTTTTTATCAGCATATATTCTCATATTCTTATATTATTATTACTTACTTATTACTTATCATTACTTAGTATTACTAGGGCTAAATGTTTATGTTTTATTGTGCTTAATTACGTTTTCCTCCTCTTTTTTTTCTTTTCTAATTATTTCATGTGTACCCTAAATGAGACTGTTCAATATCATACCCTTGGTTTGCTGTTATTGCTATTACTGCATTAAGACTTGTTATGCTTGTTTTGGACACATCTTTAACACCATCACCTGGGTTTATTATCTGGGGATATCATCTTAATGCACTAAAATTGATGAAGATTATATGTATATATATATATATATATATATATATATATATATATATATATATATATATATATATATATATATATATATATATAAGTGCAAAATTCTTTTCTTTTTTTTTTTTTCTCTTTTAAAGACTATATTGGTAACAGATATCTCTATCTTTTAACCTTAAAGCGCCACTGCATGGGGGCTTGATGTGCTTTGGACGTGCTCTGTCTCTGGGTATGTCAGAGGACTGGGACTGCATGAAGTGGGTTTTAGCCTCACCTGGGGAGGCAAAAAGGGAGGGTGGGGGGTTAAGGGAGGAAGAGAAAGAGAGCAGGCTTGATCTATATCTAATCTATCATCTCAATCTTTATAATTATAACTATCAACGTAATAATAAGCTGCATGGCAACAACTCTTGGGGGAATAGGAAATTAAGACCTAAACTATTTCACTTCCAGTTAAGACTATAATATGACACCAAAAACTCAGAATCAGTGTCTCCATGATGGGACAGTTAACTTCGTAAGCTGGAATGTTAAAGGCCTGAATCACGAATTAAAGAGAAAGAAAGTACTTTCTCACCTAACAGGTCTAAATGCTAAAATAGTATTTTTACAGGAAACCCACTTACTAAGTAAGGATCAGTTCCGGCTGCAAAAGACTGGACTGGCCAAATGTTCCATTCTAGTTTTACAAAGAAAACTAGAGGGGTGGGAATTCTCATACATAGAACAGTACCATTTGTAGCATCAGATGTAGTATTGGATCCTGAAGGGAGATATGTGATGGTCATGGGAGACTTATCTAACTGTAAAATGATTTTGATAAATGTTTATGCACCTAATGTTGATGATAAGGAATTTATACAAAATTTATTTGCATCCATTCCCAATCTGAACACTCATAAACTTATAATGGCTGGGGACTTTAATTGTGTTCTAAATCCACTTTTAGATAAGACTTCCTCCACAGGGGGAACGGCAACTAACACCGCAAAGATAATTACAAAGTTTATAACTGATCACAACTTATCAGATCCCTGGAGGTTTTTAAACCCAAATTCAAGAACATATTCTTTCTACTCACCAGTACATCATTGCTACTCAAGGATTGATTACTTCTTTATAGATAATAACTTCTTGCCTAAGATTAAATCTTGTAAATACGATGCTATTGTTATTTCAGACCATGCTCCGATGATCTTGGAGCTGAAATTACTAAGCCCCATACACTCACCCGCAGATGGCGTCTCAATCCGCTTCTATTAGCTGACGAGAATTGTACTGAATTTATATCCAAACAAATTGAATTCTTTCTAGAGACAAATACATCCCCTGAGATCTCTGCAGGAATACTCTGGGAAACTCTTAAGGCCTTCTTAAGAGGACAGATTATCTCATATCTTTCCCACAGAAATAAATCCGAAGCGAAGAAAGTAGCAGAGATAAAAGCGAAATTACTAAAATAGATGAAGAACATGCCAGACTACCAAGCGAGACTCTACATAAGAGGAGGCAGGCTCTACATTCAGAATTAAACCTCTTGACAACTAAAGAAACCGAACAACTAATTTACAAATCCAGACATCATTATTATGAACATGGAGAGAAAGCTAATAAGCTTTTAGCGCAACAAATTCACAAGCAAGAAGTGCGTAGCGCAATCTCGTAATTACTAACACGAATGGAGATAAAATCATCGAACACAAAAATATAATGTACACTTTTAGAGACTACTATAAATCCCTATATACTACTGAGTTTAAAGAAGACAATATACAATCTAATGCATTTCTGGATAAATTACAGATACCACAAATTGACGCTATTAGTGTGGAGGAGCTCGATAAACCTCTGTCATTATCAGAATTACTGGATGCTATAAAGTCACTCCAAGGTGGAAAAGCAGCAGGCCCTGATGGCTACCCTGCAGAGTTTTACAAGAAATTCTCCGCTCAGCTAGCTCCCTCCTATTAGCAACATTTACAGAAGCCAGAGATAACCAATCTCTTCCACAAACCTTTGCCAAGCACTAATCACTGTCTTTCCAAAACAAAATAAGGACTTATTACAATGTGCATCATACAGACCAATTTCACTTCTGAATAACGACGTTAAAATACTCTCTAAAATCATAGCTAGAAGGATGGAGAAAGTGCTCCCTCAGTAATATCACAAGACCAAACTGGATTTATTAGGGGCCGACACTTATCTTCAAATCTTCGACGCCTGTTTAATGTAATATACTCACCAACTAAATCAAACACCCCAGAAATATTATTATCATTGGATGCAGAAAAAGCATTCGACATGATTGAATGGAAATACCTTTTACTATTTTGGAGAAGTTTGGGTTTGGCCCGAACATTTGTGCATGGATTAAATTACTGTATACTAACCCAGAAGCTTCAGTTTGCATCAATAACATTTGCTCAGACTACTTTAAACTAGAACGTGGCACAAGACAAGGATGCCCTTTGTCACCACTGCTGTTTGCAATTGCCATTGAACCACTGGCAATACATTGTCGAAATACTGATCAGATAAAGGGGATTAGCAGAGAAGGACTGGAACAGAAAATCTCATTATATGCAGATGACATGGTACTGTATATATCGGACCCAGAAAATTCTGTGCCTGCAGTCTTAGCAGCACTCACAGAATTTCAAAAGCTCTCTGGTCTCAGAATTAATCTGAATAAAAGTGTACTCTTTCCGGTGAATTCGCAAGCATATAATATTAGATTAGACACCCTTCCTTTTATCATTGCAGAACAGTTTAAATACCTCGGGTAAACATCACAAGTAAACATAAAGCTCTTTATCAACAAAATTTCGTCGTCTGTATGGAAAAAATTAAACAAGACTTGCATAGATGGTCAACCCTTCATCTCACACTAGCTGGAAGAATTAACACTGTTAAGATGAATATTCTTCCTAAGCTCCTTTTTATTTCAAAACATACCAATATACATTAATAAATCGTTCTTTAAGCAATTAGATTCAACAATAACCTCATTTATTTGGAATTCTAAACATCCACGCATCAAAAGAGCGACCCTACAAAGACAAAAGGCAGAAGGCGGCATGGCTCTACCTAACTTCCAGTTTTATTACTGGGCGCAAATATACAGTCGATAAGAACCTGGACACAAATAGAAGAACATACACAGGCATGGACCGCAATAGAAGTAAAATCCTGCAGTACTTCTTTGTATTCCTTGCTTTGTGCTCCAATAAACACACGTTATCGGCAATACACTAATAACCCAATTGTGCTCCACTCACTTAGAATCTGGAACCAATGTAGAAAGCATTTTAAGACGGAGAAGCTTCTTTCTGTGGCACCCTGCAAAAGAACCACCTCTTTCAACCCTCACAAACATATGCAGTTTTAATATCTGGAAAAATTTGTAATTAACTTGCTTAGAGATCTTTATATAGACAACGTCTTTGCATCCTATGAACAATTACGTTCCAAATTTAACATTCCAGCTACAAATTTCTTTCACTATCTTCAAATCAGGAACTTTGTTAAACAGAACCTTCCAGATTTTCCTCATCTTGCACCCTCATCCACGCTGGAAAAATTATTGCTCAATTTCAAGGAGTTAGACTCCATCTCTACAATATATAAAATCCTTTTACAATCCCTTCCTTTCAAAGATCCAAGAGGACACTGGGAAAATGACCTCTCAATTAATATATCAGAAAAGGAGTGGAAAGTAGCAATGCAGAGAATTCACTCAAGCTCCATATGCAAAGCATACAATTATACAACTCAAAATTATATATCGAGCACATCTGTCTCGACTAAAACTCTCCAAAATGTTTCCAGGGCATGATCCAACCTGCGAACGTTGCAACCAAGCCCCAGCCTCACTAGGTCACATGTTCTGGGCCTGCTCCAAATTAACATTATTCTGGACAAAAATTTTTAATTACCTCTCAGACAGTCTTGGACTCACAATCCCTCCTAACCCATTAACAGCTGTGTTTGGGGTTCTTCCAGAGGGTCTTAAAGTGGAGAAAGACAAACAAACTGTGATTGCATTCACTACACTGTTGGCACGCAGACTTATTCTGATAAACTGGAAGAACCCAAACTCTCCTCTTTAAGTCAGTGGGAAACTGATGTGTTATATTATTTAAAATTGGAAAAAATCAAATACTCAGTTAGAGGATCTGTGCAGACTTTTTTCAAAACATGGCAGGATCTAATCAGTAATATTTTGAAATGATTTTATAAAGCACAGAGAATTTGTTGATTTAGGTATTTTTAAAAGCCTTAAATTTTACACCGTTTGGCTTGCTCTCTCTCTCAAGGGTGGGGATCGATCTGTTCTTAGCATAATTCTTTTTTTTTAAAAAACTTGATTGCTATGTATTGATTGTAATAAAATTAATAAATAAATAAATAAAATAAAAAAAAGTCTAAAAGCAGGCAGGAGCATGAATATCAGAAGAGACAGAAAGAAAATGACTAAAGCCCAGAATGCAAAACTAGTAGCAAACTCAAAAATATTGACCTCTTCTCAGAAATGTCTCTTAATTTCCACTCCATAAAAAAGAATTCAAAAATTGAAGAAAGACTCCAAAGCTAGGCTGTATTATATATATATATCTTATTTAGGCAGAACATGCTGACACAATACATCTTACAACTCCCATGACACATGATTCCCATATCATGTGACTGGAGCATAGCAACCATAAACAACATAGCCACACCTTTGCAACAACTGCCACAAAATGGCCTCACCAGAATAATGAAAAACATGAACAACCACAAAAACAAAGGTACATAGTCAGAAAATGGAACAGCCTAAAAAGCAAATAACCTATCTGCCTAAAAGCAGATTCTATCACAGATCACAGTCACTCAAACTGGGGCTGACCAATTAACGTAACCTGCACATATTTGGTGATTTGGGAGGAAAACCTAAACCTCTGAATGAAAAACAGCAGTTTTAAATCTTACAAATAATTAGGAAAAATGTATGTGTTCTTGCACTGCACTCATATATATTGCAATATAAAACTGGTGAAATACAAAAAAAAATAATTAAGGGAGATATAGTCTTACAAATATCATATATGTCTATATTTTAAATTACATTAAAACTATATTTTTAATGTAGTATGCTGTTCTTTAACAAAGTGATATTTTGAGCACTAAAAACAGTGCCTTTGATCTGATTGTTACATGTCACAGAGGAATCTCTTATCATGAATACAAAACAGAGGGATGTACAGTTATTAAATAAACATGCTACTTATCCTGAAGGACTTGAACTGTTTGATGTTTCATGACATGACAGTCATGTTCACAGTATGTGGGCAGAACTCTGAGAGAAGGTTTCTGTTTAAAACAAGGAAAGAAACAGAAATGTATCAGTCTGGAGAAGGAAGATTACTGATTTAAGGTGTGCCTTTATGTTAAGAATAAAATACGGAAAGGTGTTTCCCCTGAGCCTGGCCTGGCCAAGGTATTGCTAGGGATCAGTAGCTCCATATTTTGTGATATTGGAGTCTCCTGTCTAAGCCTGCTCTTATTATGGATTCTCTATTACTGACACTAAAAACTCAAAGCAAGCAAACTAGAGGCATGTCAGTGTGTCCTTAAATTGTGCAGTCATGGATTCAAGGTTGATAGTCCCATAGTCTTAAATTTCTTGAGGCGACTATCACCAATTAACTGAAGTGGACACAACACATTTTGGGTCTTGTCACCTTCTCAACTCATTTAGATAGATTGAGTTTCTCTATCTGTTGTCATGATTTTTTTTTACTGGTGCACAGCAACACTCATCCTTACTGGCTGCATTACAACCTGGTGTGACACTTGATGAGCTTATCATAAAATGCTGCAGAGGATGATGAAGGCAGCACAGAATATTACTGAGACTTCTATTCATTACATATATGCATCTAGTGAAAAGTCAAGCAACTACATTCATAATGGCTAACAAAGTACAACACCCTAGTACAGCTTACATATATGCAGTAGCACTCACTGCCTTAGAATGGCATCCTGCAGATCTGCTTTTTTCACTCCTCCCTTCTAACAAATGGTACAGGACCAATGGCACTCGCACCCAGGTTCTGTATACAAGCCAATCATAGGAATTCAAATATTGTAACATAACAAACAGAATTTATAAATATATAATACCAGAAAATACATATTGCATATATTGTATATCATTGCATGCTAGATAAACTTTTAATTTTTCCATTATATTTATTTATTTATTTAATTTTGTCCACTGTTCTGAGACATGCAAGTGAATGTAATTGTAATATCCATACATAACAATAAACTTAACTTGGCTTGACATAGGCAGTATTATATGACCCTTAAGACTAAGAAAGGAACTATATAAAATGCAGCTTGTTTATTTGGAATAGGCAGTTTGATGGTACAGTGGATCTGACCTGTGTTCCAATTTCAGCCTGCCGCTATCAGTACAGAGCACATTCTAACCATGTCTGCATTGATTTATATTTTGGTATTTGCATTGATTTCCTCCCATATCACAAGTATTTGAGAGTTAGGATGATTTCTGATCCACAATTAGCCTGAAGTGATGGAGTGTGTTTGTCCAAGTTTCCTTCTGTGATACTTTATCCACTGTTGATTCCTGCCATGTAACCAGTGTTGCTTGAATAGACAGTGGTTCAGAAATTAGATATTTTCTATTATGCATATTCAGGAGTAATACTTTATTAAACTTGTATACATTAGCAGGCACCTTTTGAAAGTATAGTGTTTAGTTTGCTAAGTAAAACATCAATTTGTTAATGTTAATGAACCACAGGAATAATTTAATCCTTTGGCAATCCAAGGCCTTTGTTGGGATCAAGTTGACTTAACGTAAATGGTAAAACATCAGTAACAATTTTCTTAAACTCCAGCAGAGCCTTTCAAATCACAATCTTGAATTCTGCACGAATTAGTTTAATCTTCTTTACTGACTAGGACTTTACTTACTCAAGAACCATGAAGTACTAACTTCATTTACAGAGTGTAATATGATTGAATTGTCTTTTTATTTCCAAAAAATCACTTCACTCATATCTTTTGTACAGAAGTCTCAATGACCGCAGCTTCACCTTCCCTGAAGGTAACAGGTTTCATCAGAGCTACACTCTACCTAGATTTATATACTAGACTATGACATGGATTAGGGCAGACAGGGAAAAAAGTAGACAGATTCTTTTGGACACACTAGCCCTACAGGATGCCCATTTAAAAATGACCAAAAATGAGAAATTGACAGTTTGTTTTTTGATTCAAAACTACTCAAACACTAGCCAGTATTAAAGAGGTTACTTTAGATATTATATGAAGAAGAATGAAAAATGAACATCTTAACATCTCATAACCATCAGTGAACATATAAACTATTGAACTGATGTCACTAGCATGTCCGTGGAATAAGCGTGATATCTTGTGTGCTTTATGATGTGGCATATTATCCTGCCTATAGCATCCATTTGATAAAGAATACACTCAGGCAACAAAGGGATGCATACAGTATACTATAATCAGAAGCAGTGCTGAGGTAGTCATGAAAAGAAAGTATTCATTAAAAATTACTACTGCTATCCCTTGTGCTTCACGGGGATTAAGGACACAGGACCCCTGCAAATGTGAAAATCTGGAAATATGTTTTGTGTCCATGGTTACTGTATACTCTAAATTTTTTGCACTAAATAAGATGCAAAAATTTGGAAGAATGATCACTGTGCAAGCAAATAACATGTGTGAGACTGGCTGCCAAGACAAAGATGTGTGGCATCACCCAGACAAAGTGCATAGCATAGCAGTTCTTTAATGAACTGTAACTTTTTAGAAAAAAGAAAATATTATAATAAATTTGTGTAAATATTTGCAGTAGAAAATGACAAAAATGATTAATATTACAGATAAAAAAGATATTCAACAAAAGACTAAGAACAAAACAATAACAACTCAAAACACTGTCCAGTCTTACTACTGCAGATGATTGTGGTGTAGTTATAAATTGAAATTCCCTGTGAACATCCTCCAGAAAGTTATGTAAGGTTTTCTCCAACCATGATGAAGACATCTTCCAACCCAGACGAAATTATATGAACAAGTATGCATGTGACAAAAACATAAATCCAGAGAAAATGTAATCCAATTGGGTGTAAAGGTAATGCAATTATGCAGTGAAGCATTGAAACAAAAAAAAAATCACTAATTGCTGTATACTACTTACGGAAATTAGCCACCTCGTCTTGTTTCACCCAGCAGGCCTCGCATCACCTGCGAAGCTTCCAAAGGCCACAATACTTTCAGGCTTGTTGGGTTTTGCAGACCATTTAAGTACTTCATCTATGGTATTCTTCAATAGGTTGCAAACAAACTCGTGAAAAGATGAATCCACGAATTGTAAACCTGCAAATTTCCATGGCTGACCTGTAATTACTTCCTGCAGATTGTAGTGGAATTACTTTACCCATTGCTTCCTGAAAAAAGTAATCACTTTACTAATTACTTTAGTTGTACATTTCTCACTTAACCCATGAACATTTGTATCAACTTCAACACATAAGGATGATACCCAAATGTCCTTTCAGTATTTTAATAAGGAGGAAATAGCTAATATCGACAAATGTGAAATCAACAGTCTAACAATTCAGCCATTTGACTTTTATTTACTACTAGCCGTCCCCCCAGGGCTCCGCCCACATAGAAATGAAACAGGACAGCAAGGAGGGCCCTGCCTGGCTCCCTACTCCTGACGTCACGCTTCCCCCTCCCCTCGGCACACAGCCTCTGTCTTGGATTAGTATATATCACTCCTGCAAGCAAACTATGATTCTTAGCGCAATGAGAGAAGTCGCAAAATCAATGTTCAAGAAAATTCTGGAAAAAAGCCCAATCTAAATCTTTTAAGTAGTTCTCTCGTTCGCTTGCTAAGCGGATGTAGGATGCGCTCCGAGGCTGGCACATGAGTAAGGAAGCCTCTGTCCCCCACCCCTCAGCCTGCTGCGTCTCTCTCAGATTCACGCAAATAAATTGGTGCTACAAGCGATGAGAGATGTTGCAAAATCAAGCAAATTATACAAAAAAACCTGATCTAAATCCATTAAGTAGTTCTCTCGTGAAAAGCAGACAAACATACAGACATTGAGTTTTAGATTTATAGAGATTTTTGATATATTCAATCAATATTGATCACAAAAAAACATACTGCACATAAACCAATCATGCAGAAAAGGCAAAGTATAGAATATACTGTACAGTATATGCAAATGGCCAAAGAGTTGGTGGCACTATGTTATGATATGCTTGTTTATTCATTTTTCTTGGCCTCTACACATATTTTTGGGACCTTATTATTAAGGTTTAAAAAGCAGAAATTTATTTTCACTTTCATTTTCTACACAGGGTTGGATTTAAGATGTGTTACTATATTATTATAACATTGCAGTTTAATTCTGGTATTAAGTGCACACTGCCATTTTGGGTGTTTGTTGCTATGAGGCAACTTCTAATTGATAATGGGCACTGTGTGATGTCACCAGCACAATAGTATTTAAGCTATTGCCACACAATTCTCTTTGTCCAAGCTTGTGGATAATCTCTCTAGATCTTTTTGACAAGTCTTGTTAAAAACACATTTCACCTTTGAGTAGCAAGAGATTTTTTGACTTTGAGAATTATCTTTCTGGTTTTGTTTCATAAAATTAATAATTAATCTCCTAGTTCACTTTGCTCACCTCTTCAAGTGATTCCCATCATGAGGCATCACACATCAAAAAAAGAAGAAAATGAAACCAGATGATTAATTTATTGCAACACAATACTAACTTCTTATGAGCCAAAATTTGTTCATAAATTAAATACACACAAAATCTAAGCCAACTATTCATCCAGTATCTCTAACAATATACAAAACAACCCATGTAATGGTTTAAAATAGCATTTGTCACATATATGTGCTTTGGAGACAACTTGTGGGCTCATCAAATGGTAATTCCACTCCAAGTCGAGGACTGGTACTGTTGCTTAATGCTTTTCCTCCTTTATCCTTAACAGATCTGATGACCAACAACATCAGTGATGTCGCTTCTGAGTTAAGAAAATCTGAGCCTGACTTTTCTGCACTGGCTCCTTTTAAGGAGTTTCACTACTGTTTTGAGCCTGTCTGAATTTTGACTCCAATCTGGAAAAATGCATCTTTGTAACTGCCTTTTCTTGTTTTTGCCGTCAGATGTACAAGGTTCACCTTACAGTATAGTTCCCCAAATCTTTAACTTTTCACTTTCTATTTTCTTATACATTATTGATATTGATAACAGACACCCCTTATAAGAATCACAGTTAACCTCAAACAACTCAGCAGCCTTACAAGTGTACTGCAAATATGAAATCTTCTGTACATTCTTCAGTAATCTAATTGTTGATTTCCTTCCTTGTAACTTTATCCTGTTACATCCTTTCAAAAATCCTTTCCATCAGCTAAAATACACAGACTGTTCCACTAGCTAATGCTAAATAATTATTTTTTAACCCAGTTTAGACAACCCTCCTTCCCTTTCCAGTCCTAACTTTCATACCCTGAGCTCTATGGCAGTTGCTCTTTAGAATAATAAAGTGACATATTTTTTAAAGTAGCATTTCACACAAACACTTAATGGATCCACTGAAAACATTTAAAACACTCAACAATGAAAACATATCCCTCATGTTATGCAATGGAACCATTACACCATTAAAGTGCAAGACAAGTCTTTTAACTTTAAAAATCTTGATCTTCTTCATGAAGATTAGAGACATCCTTAAATAAGCTTTATTATACTGTGGACTCAGAAAGTATTCAGGCCCCTTCACTTTGTACAGAGTTTATGGGTAAATTTGCCATTTTGCCCACCAGTCTACACTTAATAAACCATTTGGGACCCAGTACCCAAGGGGGCACCAGAGAGCCCAAAACAAGAGACACAGCAATACACCTCACTTTAAAATATAAAATAAAGAATATTTCTTCACTACAAAGCACATATCCACAGCATCATCCACCAATCAGCCAAAATACATAATAAGTACACAATTCTTCCTCTTTCTGTCTTCCAGTTGAGTGCTGCCACACATGGAAGAGTCAGAGTCGGGAGGCAGAGGGCTCCCTGGGAATGTTTCCAGTGCCATGTCATATCATCTGAGAAACACTTCCGGGTCATAAGAAAAGTAGGGAGACCCTCGCTCAACAGTGCCCTTCCCTAGTATCCCTGTGGGTGTCCTGACTGGGCTACCATATATAGAATCACTGCCACCTATTATATGGGGGATGGAACAACTCCTGATTCCTATGGCTGGTTCATCTATTATTTATATTGGACATAAATTTATTTCTCCAGACCACCGGCAAATATTCTTTCGTTGTCTCTCATTTATATAAGTACTAGCTGTGTTATCCAGCGTTATCCAGGAATTTTTCTAACATAATGGTCATCAGTTTTAGTGCCGTCAGTTAACCAAATGTATCAGAAGTACTATGTGAGTAAATTAATACTTTTCTGTATACAATATTTGTATTTTTTGTTTAACCAGGGGCTAATATTATTTGCTTGCTGCAGCTCCATATTTTTGAATACACTACATACAATTGGCCATGAGTAAAACATGTCTACCATTGGTCAGATCCTGCTTTTCCTAATCACTGACCTTGGCTTTTGTTGATGGTAATTGCAAAACACGACTTTACAGGAAACAGTATTCTTTTGAATTAAAACAGGTAATCAGTAGGGATAATGTGAAATTTGAGTGTTGTGGTCCACGCCCAGGAGGACCAGAGGAGGGCTTGTGCCTCCTCCAGACCGCGAGGGGGCGTCTGTCCTGGTTATGTTGGGGGCCTCGGGTACAGGGCTTGGAAGCCCAGCCCTGTAGGGGCCCGTGGCCACCGCCAGGCGGCGCCCTGGTGCCTGAGGAACCCTGGAGCCCAGCACTTCCGCCACACCAGGAAGTGCTGGGGGGAAGACTTAATGTGGCACCCGGAGAGCTGCCGGGAGGACAGCCGGCACTTCCGCCACGCTGGGGCGTGGCCAAGGAGGGAATGCCGGGAACACCTGGTGCTCATCCGGGAGCATTATATAAGGGGCCGCCTCCCTTCAGTCTAGAGCAGAAGTCGGGTGGAAGAGGACGGAGCTAGCGGAAGGACTGGAGGCGGCCAGGAGAAAGGCAAAGGAACTGTGTGGCCTGGACTTGGGGGAATCGGTGCTGGAGTCACTGGGGTTTTGTGAGTGCACGAAAAAGACTTTGTATATAGTGTAAATAAACATGTGTTGGGTGAAATATGCTGTCCGTCTGTCTGTGCCCGGACCGGCTTTCACAGTGTATATTTTTTTGTATTATTAAATGTTTATGACTTTCGTTTTTGATATTGTTCACTTTCTTTGTTTCAAAAGAATGTTCAAGCTTCTATTTTTTTTTTGCTATATCCATAGCCAGATAATAAAATTCTAACACTGAATTTATTTTAACAAATTACAAACAGCAATGGTATTTACAGGCTGCACATTTTTATGTGGCCAATATAAGGAATGGAATGTTTTTAATTCTGGGATTTGTGGAAGTAATCCCCAAGGAAGACAGAAATAGTTCAATCAAGCAGTCTTTATTCAGTCACAGATGAGTACATGGATTCTACGTTGCAAGGCCGAAGAGCAAAGTTCCCCTGTTTAACTTGACCTTTATAATTTTCCTCCCTCCCCCTTCCCCTTACTTATCAATAAGCACAATATGTTTATCTAAGCATTTCATCTTACATTGCGTGCATCGGCTAACTGTTTCTATTTTATGTACATTGCAAAAGGGGTCCTAAAGAAGGAAAAGTCATCTTTCCTGTGTCTAACAGACTCATTCTAAATAAAGAAGTTGTCCTAGGTCAGCTTACTGCAATCTGTCTTATGACAGACATTATAACAAAACAGCTCTTAACCCTTAGTAGCTTGCAAGCAGTTAAATTTTCTCTAGTGCTTGAAGTGGAAGAAAATAACTGCAAGTACAGTGGTACCTCAGTATACATCCGCTTTGGAATAAGTCCAACTTGGCATACGTCCTGTTTGGGTGCAAAAAATTTTGCTTGGTATAAGCCCTTTCTTTGGAATATGACTCTCATGCTAGAACACCCGCGCTACCCTTGTTTACCTCTCTTGAGACAAAGCCACGACTGTCCGCGAGCATCAGTACGGCAGTTGCTAGCATTCCGTCAACAACCCGCACTATAAATTTTCACGTGATTTTGTGTTTTTTCGCAGAAATTTGACTTGATTGTTGAAAAGCATGAAGGTGGCATGCGTATCCGGGACTTGGCTGCTGCATACCATATGCCGAGAACATTGGCATCTACAATTGTGAAAAACGAAGACGTTATTAAAAGGTAAAGTGAGGTAAAATTTTCATTTATTTCATCTAATTGCTTTTGTATTTATATATTTTAGTATTAAGCAGTGTTTAAATTATTTTATACAATCCCATAAATGTATAATATGCCAATAACAATAGGATTTTTTTTTCATGGAAAACGGATTAATCATTTTCCCTTTATTTCTTATAGGAAAAATTTGTTTGGTATTCTTGAATCCCTCCCAAAAAGTCTCAGGAAGGACAAACATACCAGTATTGACTATGGCAGGCAGCAATGAAAACAAACATCTCCTGATTTAGATGAAGTGGGCACGATATCAAAGAGTGTAGAACTTAATGTTAATATTGTTTTTATGTGTAAATGGACCTGTTTGCATCTATTTGAGTGTGCATTACATATACAGGTGATCCCCAGGTTACGGACATCCAATCTACGTCATACAAACGGGGCCTCAGCTGCGACGCATGCACCTCAGCTGCTCTGTCATCTTTGGCCTGAGGCGCTACAAGCAGTGGCTGGACGGAGGCTGGAGGGGGGCGATTTCGCTGCCCGCACAGTGTAGTGTCCCATGGGCAGCTAGCAGATGGCAAGCGGTTTCATTGCCCGCCCACCACACACGGCTGTCCTGTTTGTTCTCAGTGGGAGGCTGGTAATGCTGCAAGCGGTGGCTGAACAGCGGCTGGAAGGGGCGATTTCACTGCTCACGCAGTTTAATGTCCCTCGGACGGCTCCCGGTGGCAAGCGGTTTCACTGCAAGGGGTGACCAGGTTGTGGCTTAATTTAGGCCATTGAGGATGAACGGAGTGGCGGGGGGTAGAATTGTAGTGTGCATCGGATGGCTGTCTATTAAATGGGGGCGATTCACTACCTGCCTTTGGCCGCACCGTGTTCGTTCTCGGTGGGCGGACGCTGCGGGCAGCATACTGTAGTGGAGGTGACTGTGAGGTGGCCTGGTGATGAACCGCCCGTCGATGCCCCTATTCATTCTCAATAGCAAGCCTGCTTGTACTGTTACGCACATAGCAGGAAGTTGTCTCTTGCCAGTACATCAGACGTGTTGACGACAGGTGCCTTCCTGCTGTGATAGCGTGTACAGTGCTGTGCAGAAGAGCTCATCTTAATCTTTTGTCTTCACCCTTCAACAATGTCTCTGAAACACAAATCTGATGCAAGTGCTGGTGATACAGTAAAGAAGAGAAAAACCATCACCATTGAAAATAAAGTAGAAATAATAAAAAGGACAGAGATAGATGAAACTCAATCATTCATTGGCAGAGCACTTGGTTACAGTCGGCCAACAATAGCATTTATTAAATTTATGTACCTGTTCCGACTTACATACAAATTCAACTTAAGTGCAAACCTACAGTCCCTATCTCGTACATAACCAGGGGACTGCCTGTACTGTTCCGCACAGCGGCTGCTCCTGGTGAAAAAACCAAACCTCAAGGTGCTCTTGCAGGCATTCAGGCAAACATCAATTTTAACATCCAACAAAAAACACAGATCTGTAAAAATTCAGCTCATAAAAAATTGTTTTAATTGTAAATAGTTTCCATGGTTACCTGAGTTCATTGACACAACAATAAATACATAGTGTAAAACTGGACCCGGGCACAGACAGTCGGACAATGGTTTGGCACCCAACACACTCATTTATTATATACACTATTTACAAATATTTCAGTGCACACCCAGTGCCTCCAGCACTGATCCCCCATAGTCCAGGCCTCACAGTCTTCCGTGCCTTCCTTTCTGGCCGCCTCCACTCCTCTCTCGAGCTCCGTCCTCTTCCACCCGACTCTTGCTGCTGACAGAAGGGAGGAAGCCTGGAAGTGCTGAGGTCCAGGGTTCTTCAGGCACCGGGGCACCACCTGGCAGTGGCCACAGGCCCCTACAGGGTTGGACTTCCAAGACCTCTACCCGTGGCCCCCAACAGAACCAGGGCGGTTGCCCCCTCGTGATCTGGAGAAGGCACAAGCCCTCCTCCTGTCCTCCTGGGCGTCCCGGCTGGGCTCCACCCCCAGCCGCATGCGACAATAGTTAGAATGTTTCCACACGTGATGTTTAAGTACTAAACTGAAAAGAACTCTAATTACAATTTAACAAATTGCACACTTTATTCATCCATCCATCCATTTTCCAACCCGCTGAATCCAAACACAGGGTCACGGGGGTCTGCTGGAGCCAATCCCAGCCAACACAGGGCACAAGGCAGGAATCAATCCCAGGCAGGGTGCCAACCCACCGCAGGACACACACAAACACACCCACCCACCAAGCACACACTAGGGCCAATTTAGAATTGGCAATCCACCTAACCAGCATGTCTTTGGACTGTGGGAGGAAACCGGAGTGCCTAGAGGAAACCCACGCAGACACGGGGAGAACATGCAAACTCCACGCAGGGAGGACCCGGGAAGCGAACCTGGGTCTCCTAACTGCGAGGCAGCAGCGCCACTGTGCCGCTACACTTTATTCATTTATACAATATTCTTCTAATCCATTTACCCTGAAATTATATTTGTTCAAATGAATGTTTTTAAATATTTTTGTAAATACAAAAACAAGACAAACTCATAGGCTTGCATTTAATTTTGTTTTCTAAATCCATAACTTGATTAGGAAATGTTAAATTCAGGCAAATTATTAAAGTACAATATTACTATATAATTAAGTATACTGTGGAAAAAACAAATAAACAACAAATGTACATGTGCAATGCCATTTCTTCTTCAGGAAAAGATCCCACAGGACAAGCTTATGAAGCTTATGAAACCATTTCTGGACAAAGGCAGAGCCGTAACAAAAGTTGTGTAAAGTCATTCGTTTACTAAAGTAACATTTCACATGTACTTTGTCAGCATTCCCATGTCGATCAAACACAGGAAGCTCTGCAGTCTACTTTGACTTTACGCTGTAAGAAGATAAGTAAATAAATCAAGGTGAATAGGTAAATAACATTTGATGTGGCTTTTATATAAGTAACATATAAATGTTTTTATATAAAGACCATCACAAAACATAGTCACAAACAGGCCTTTGCAAAATACTTTTAAGAGTTTGGCATGCCCTGCTGTTTCATTGAAGGACATGCGTGTGTCATATTCACTGGCAGGATGACGCCTGCCCTATTCTGTTCTCTGTCTCCGATGTAGAACCCTCATACTCATCTGAGTTCACCTCTGCTATAGCACGTCTTTATTTGAAAACAGCAGTGTCAGATTGTGGGGAGTGTGAATGTGACTGAGAGAATAAAAGTGAATAAAAAAATTCTAACCTTTACAAGTACTATAAATTAACACCAGCTGTTACAGACTAAAATCAAATGTATCTTTTTATTGTATAATAGTAACAATAAGAGCAGCTCACTACTCAAAACGGTAATTCTGGGAAGCACACGGAATCAAACTCACGACCTGTTGATTATGAGTTAGCAGTTCTTACCACTGCACCACCCAAGCAGTCATGTCAGTGTCATACCCTAACCCAATTTCTTTTTCTTCGGTTAAATTATTGAATAAAAATGTACTTGTTTTGTTATATGTGTACCTTTTTTGAAAGTTTTTATTTTTATTTTATTACACATTATGCATTTCATTTCAAAATTTTGTCATTAGTACTATAACGTGACAAAAGTTTCTGTTTTAGGTATGTTTTCAACATTTCTTGCCTCTCGTTTCCTGTCATCGTACATTTACATAGATCTTTGTAGACACAGAATACACATGAAATTCATGTGTTCCAAATAACAATATATTATTTACTCTATACAATTCCAGGCACCTCACACGTGAGCTGGGAGAACTTTTTGCCCGAATTGAGCTGTGGTGGTGGCAGGATGGGATAGCAGACTGCTTGCTGCTTGTGCTGATTGAAAAATTTATAAAACAAAAGATGCTAATGGAGAGGTGCAAAGGAATTTGACGTGGGCCAGAGTTTTTTCGTAGGTTTCAGGGATTTTAGTGTTAAGAAAATAAGCAGTTTAAAGAAAAGCGCTATTTCCTGCCACTGGGAATTGAACCCTCGATCAAGGGACTGCTTCTGCAGTACCAATTGGATGTACCAACAGTAGCTACAGCTTAATGCATCAGTTGTTATTTTATTGAGCTTTTCCACCTGTTCGGAGCCACAACAAGTTAAGCACGAGGCAGTGGATTTTCACAGTGGGCTTGTTTGCATAATTGCAATGCACATAAATCTCAATTTACTTTGGATGCACAACATATATATCGGAGCGAGTGCATCCACAGCAGATTGTAGAAAAAGATTGTCATCCTGCTAGACACAGCTCCATGGCTTTGCACAACTCAAGTGCTTGAATCGAAATTATGGGTGTGCACCAAAAGACGCTAGACAAAGGCAGTCCTTGGTTATTTCAGTAGTCGTGGTAAAAGAAAGTCCTTAAAGCAAAGTACTCATCATCAACACAGGGTTCTGGGCTAAAAAACATAGACAATGATTAAATAATAGCAAGAACAAAACAACAGTAATTGTGATCAAAGTGGCTTAGCAAAAGAGACACAAAGGTGGCAAAAGAAAGTTAAACAATCAGAAGGACAACATGAATGCAGTTGTTTTTTTTTAACTGAACTCCCTAAGGCTGTTGGAATTCAAGGTATAAGCATCTCTCAAAAAAGTCTTACTGAAAATACTTGTGTTTATATTCTACAAAATATTGTCCTCCGATATTAATATCAAAATATGGGTTGTCTGTTGTAGTCTTTGCTCCTGACACACAAAAAAAAGTTCTCATTAGGCAATCTCTTGCTGGAAGGTAAATCAAAATAGGCGTATCTCCAAAAAGCCATGCTCTCATTGGATGGTGATTTTTCCTAATTTGCATGTTGACAAGGGTCAGTTAACAGGACTTCTAAGTGATTGTTTAAGTACATTTGTATTGGATTGAATTTTGTGATTACAGTAATCCCTCCTCGATCGCGGGGGTTGCGTTCCAGAACCCCCCGCTATAGATGAAAATCTGCGAAGTAGAAACCATATGTTTGTATGGTTATTTTTATATATTTTAAGCCCTTATAAACTCTCCCACACTGTTAACATTATTAGAGCCCTCTAGACATGAAATAACACCCTTTAGTCAAAAGTTTAAACTGTCCTCCATGACAAGACAGAGATGACAGTTCTTTCTCACAATTAAAAGAATGCAAATATATCTTCCTCTTCAAAGAATGCGTGTCAGGAGCAGAGAATGTCAGAGAGAGAGAGAGAGAGCACTCACAAAGAAAAGCAAACAATCAAAAAATCAATACGTGTGCTTTTAAGTTTGCCGAAGCACCACAATAAAGCGGCATTTTTTAGAGGAGCGTCAGTATCTTCTAAGCAAACAGCCTCTGTGCAAACAGCCCCTCTGCTCACACCCCCTCCGTCAGGCGCAGAGAACATCAGAGAGACAGAGAGCGCGAGATTAAAGCAAACAATCAAAAAATCAATAAGTGTGCTTTTGTGCTTTTAAGTATGCGGAAGCACCGCGATAAAGCGGCATTTCTTAAAAGGAGCGTCCGTATCCACTAGGCAAACAGCACCTCTGCTCACACCCCCTCCGTCAGGCACAGAGAATGTCAGAGAGGGTGAGAGAGAGGCAGAGACAAACAAACAATCAAGCACCGTGCGGGAAGCATATCTTATAGCATTGAGGAGTTTTAGTTAATATGTAATACATGCTCTGATTGGGTAGCTTCTAAGCCATCCGCCAATAGCGTCCCTTGTATGAAATCAACTGGGCAAACAAACTGAGGAAGCATGTACCATAAATTAAAACACCCATTGTCTGCAGAAATCCGCGGACCAGCGAAAAATCCGTGTTATATATTTTTATATATGCTTACATTTAAAATCCGCGATAGAGTGAAGCCACGAAAGTCGAAGCCCGATATAGCGAGGGATTACTGTACACAAGGATTGTAGTTTTGTTTTAATGGTTGGTAACAATACATTTTGTTAACTTGTGTTTTCATTATTTGTTTAAACCAGGAAATTTAGATGTCCATCCATCCATTTTGTGCCATTGTTTAATCTGATTGTCCAGAACTGATAACTGTAGGGACTGAAGGAGATTTAAGCTCTGGCCAGGAGAAGGCAAAGAGAGGGACGGTCCACTGAGAACACTGCCAAGACACTCGGACAGAGCACAGGGGCTCATAGGCAGACAAGGGTACTTGGCTGGCATGACGTGAGGCACAAGGACGGCAACACAATTAATTCCAGGGAGGAACAAACAGCTCCACAAGGAGATGCCAGTTATGGGTCCAGCAAGAGAGGGAATCCGTATGAAAGGACCAAGCAAAGATGGCAGACGAGAAATGAGGCGTGCCTAAATCACATCAACACAAGGAGCCCAGAGTGGAAAAAAAGGAATGACGAAGAGACACTGACAGGCATTCAACGATTTGACAATACTTCTCTTGTGAAACGAGTGTCCGGTGAACAGAGTGCATCCATGGACAGCTGAACGATTAAGTGTTGGAATAACACTGTGTGAAAACTGGACTCTGCACCACTAAAGGTTATATTCTCCAATTCTGTTTTTGATGGACTTTTAGAGTGTGGACTGTGTGTTTTCCTTTTAAAAAAAGGAAATTCGATCTTGATATTTTTAGATTTTGTTTATGTTCATTTATCTTTTTCATGTACTTATTATTGTCTAGTGTAATCGAAGTTACCATTGCTTTTCCTGAAATTACTGTTGTGTCTTTCATTGTGTGTTTACTCACCGCCCAATTTAAAGAAACCTGTGTGCTGTTATTGGTAAATTTCAGGAGTTCCCAGTCTCTTAATAAAACTGGGTGGTGTAGTAAGATATTTAAATGGTGTCTAAGTTAGATTACCTGTAAGTGTGAACAGACACCTGTCACACAGGCAACATGGATTCAAGAAATATTAAAAAGCCAATCCAAAAACATTTGGACAATGGCTCACAGTAAAGGACTACCCAACATATGAATTGACCTGGCATGAGAAATGACAACCAACATCCTAGACACCAATAAACACACAATTAAAGGGAAAGTTATTTGGACTGACAAATGCCCAGCATCCAACTGCAAAGGTGTGTAACACCTGATGTGGGTGGGGCTGTAACTATGAGCAGAAGGTGCAGATTGAGGCTCCCAAAACTTTGTTAAGCAAGGTTCCAAATTATGCAAATTGACAAAGAAAAGGGTCTAAATGGCAAGTTTCAAACCCTACAAATAACACTGGAAAGAATGCAGCACTGGGTAGGAACATGAGTTGAAGAGACAGTGAACAATTAATGAAAAGTTGCCACTTTTAAGTGTTTTACAGATCACAGAGAAATGCTTTAAAGAACATAAGTACGCCATGCAGGAACCACAGATGGATAAATATTAACATGCTGAGTTTTAGAAAACTGTTTTATGGGTTATCTCTCTATTATAAAAAAAAATCTTGGAAGGAGACAAGACTTGATTTTCTTTGTGGGACACTTATACATCCCATGAGACCAGTCTTTGTGCCAAGAGATTTAACCAAAGGACAATGAGTAGAGGACAAAGTAGAACGCCATAAAGAATTCAAAAATGTTGACGCGATACACATGCAGAGCAGGTTAGAGATAATGGAAATATGAAAATTTGAAAGTCTCAAAAAAAGGTTAGGAAAGATCACATTAGCGCAAACAAATGGAAATTATTGCTTGGTGAAATAACGGAACAGTGAAAACAGATTGAATATATTATTTGGATTTAAACTTTAAGTCAGAGACTTGTAGATCATCTAATTCATGTTGTCAGCGAGAATTAAAAGATTAAAAAAATGTTGGCACGGTATGAAGTCCCGTGAGACAGAGACTTTTAACATGAGATTCTTTCAAGTCACACCCTACTTACAACTATTTTCAAACAAGACCACGGTCATCTAACCTCAGTTGTGTCAATGCTTTTGTCAGACACACTTCCTGCGCTCTAAGCTCTTATAAATTTTATCAGGAAAATAGTTTTATACATTCTAGATGACACGTCAATGACTAAACAAAGAAGAAAGAGCATGGACAAACATTTGAAAAAGTCATTTTATTTATTAGTAAGAAAGAAACATTATTCACTCACAGGCAGTTATATGTTGCGTTGTCACGATGTAAGTCCAAACACGGAATCTAAATTCAATGTGATCTTGAAGAAAAGTTCATTCAAAATATTGTTTTTACTAAAGGTTTAAAGTAAAAGAGAAAATAATGCATATGCAACAATTCCCATGAAAATAACAATCTCTTTAAATTGTATATCCGGTTAACCAAACCCGGGGGTAGGCGAGCAAAGTAAGCAGGGGGTGGAGCCCCCTAGTTTTAACTAAAATAAATTTGGTTAATCCCACTCTCCCTTGTGCTAATATATACCAAGGAATGAAGAAAATTGATCAGATTACATTTTCGATTGATATATCTGAAATCAACTGTGAAATTAAAGAGATTTAGAATAAATGGGAAAAAATGTGACACATATTTGATGTTTTTAGAGAAGTTTTAAAAAGATGAAAAAATAGGAAGCCTGCCAATATCGCCCAATTGATACCTGTGTTTCTGCAATGTTGTGCCTCAAGCATGTGCTATTAGGAGCAAGACTTGTGGTCAGAAGCTGCCGTAGTCAAACGTCTCGCTCCACAATCTGAAATAGTCCAATTGGTACCTTGTCTTAAACCGCTCTGCATCCTGATCCCACCAGTCTTGACTCATGTTTTGTGTCCTCTAGTTTCTATTGACAGATATGGCAACAATGATCCCACTCAAATCATCTTTAAAGGACTCTGAGAGCATAAGGTAAAAGATTATATGGTCTGATGTGATTAAAACTGACATAAAAACTCCAAACACTCTTTCTGAAGAAGACCAGGGACTACTCATTACTTACTTAATACCATCCCTATGCTAAAGCATAGGTGATGGCAGCATCATGCTATGGGGTTGCTTCTCAGCGGTAGTGACAGAGATACTGGTCGGAACTGAGGGAGGGATAAATGCACCAAATACAGAGAAGTTCTTGAAAACATCTACTCCAGAGTGCATATGACCTCATGCTAAGTCAATGGTTCACCTTTCAGACAGGCAATGACCAAAAGCACATAGCCAAGACAATGCTGGAATACTTTTACGACAAGTCTCTGACTGTCCTTGAGTGGCCAAAGTCCAGGCTAGAACATCTGTGGAGAGACCTGAACCTGGCAGTATATAGACGCTTCTCATCCAATATAATGGAGCTAGAGAGGATTTGACAGGAAGAATGGGATAAACGTCCTAAATGCAGATGTGCACATCTTGTAGAGGCTTACCCAAAATGACTTGGAGGTGTAAGAAGCTGTAACTGCTCTCAATGGGGCTTCTACAAAGTAACGAATGAAGGGTTTAAATACTTACTCAAATTAGCAACTTCAAGCTTTGACTTTTAATACATTTTTAATCATTTCTTAAAACATGTTCTTTCTTTATTATTTTGGGTATTAGATTGATGAGGAAAAATGGCATATTTATCCATTCCAAATTAAATCTATAACGCATTACATTGTGCAGAAGATGAAGGGTTCTGATTTTGTACAATGTACTTTAAACGTGTATTTCCCACAATTCACATTTGACCAGTGTAGGTCAATGTGCTCTTCATTGGACTGCTATCCCAAATAGGACTAATTTCTGCTATTTTCTCGCTATTGCTCTACAACTTTGTATTGCTAGCATGTGGGTACTGAAAATGAATGGCTGATGTTAAAACAGATACTTTATGTAGAGCATCTGCCAAATCAAACGCCAAGTCTTCTGCCAAGTGTACAAACAAGGGCTGCAGTGTCTGAGGCAGATGGCTAGCATGATGGGTAACCAATTGAACTAAAGCACGGGTTCTTAAGTTCAATCAGGAGGCCCACTATGGGTTCTAGTTTTCACCCCAACCAGCTTCTGCTTTTAATTAGACTCATACCTAAATTTAAATAAGCTGTTATTTCCCAGTTTCAATCTTTGGCATCAATCCAAAAATTACATTACTGGGTATTTACATTTTTTATTGGAATGTAGTAAACATTTATATTACACAGGAATAATTTAGTGTTTTTTTCCGCCACCTTCTCTATCTTGGCAGTAGTCTGGTGTCTATTCCACTCATCTTTAATTCTCATTGTTAGAATACAATTAAGTTGAACAAACTCAGCAGGAAAAACAAATCACTAGGAAAAAGACACAAGTTAGTTATGTATTTAAAACTTTGATAAAAATATACATAATTCAGAATTGTTTATGTTTATCTCACAGTACTGTTTCTTATTTTCTAAATGTTAAATAAGACAAAAAAATAAACCTTTTAATTAAAAAATTCAGTATATCAGTTACAGTTACAACTAATATTACTCACAGATTATATTACTGAAAAATGATGTCAAACACAGAGACATGCCTCCTACTGATTGGAGAATTTGTTCTATGTGCCAATATGGACATAATGCTATTTATCCTAATTGTTGAATTTCAAGGAGAAGCTGGTTAAGTAGGTACCAGAATGATGAATGAATAACTAAAAATGATACAAAGTGCAAAGGAAACATACAAAAATATTTGAAGTACTTCTGTTCATTATGTAGGTCTCTGTCACACACGTGCGCTTGGGAGCCAGTCAAAGGGCATAGCTGAACAAGAAGGTGTGGTGTGTCCAGAAAAGGGCTTGCAAAATGTAATAAATGCCTTTTCTTCTTTATCTGCAGATCTTCAGAAAAGAAAATTTCTTGAAACCTCACTTCCGGATCTTTTCACCTCATTTCTGGCTCCACCATCAACCTCATTTCAGGATCCTCCTGAAGATCCGTCCATTAACTGCTGTGCCTGACATAATTTCCACCCAATATAATATAAATGCCACAAATTTAAATCTCTTCAGTCACTGTTGAGAGAACTACTCTCTGTAATTTCTTAATTGCCAATTTCTGCAAGTCATTTCTTTTTTTCTCCTTATTTTTGACAATATACAGGGTGCTCACAAAAACCTTTTTCGTGGTCTGGCCTCTTCATTTACAGTTAGCCACTTACGCGATCATACTTACCCTCTCTTCTCCACTATTGATTAATCAATCCAACACTCCAATTTTTGCTTTCTTTTCTCTTAAAGCCAGTAATACCAGGCAGAAATCTTCTTCTTTCACCAGAGTTTCACTTCCATGGCTGGAATCGTTAGAAATGCTACAAACACTGTCACCTACTGATTGGAGAATATCGACACAATGATCATATGGACCACCACAATGGTCACTGACCATTCCTGTGTTTTGGGTTGCAGTCCACGAACAAGCTCTGCTTGGTAAGTGTAAACAAGGCTTGACACGCCAGCTTTTCTTTTTTTCCTCCTAAAGCCTGTAACAACAGACAAAACCATTCTTCCATCAACAGAGACTCACTTGCTCTGCTGTGAAATTGTTGCGTATGTGATATTGGCCAAACACAGTCACCTACTGACTAGTAAAATTTCAATGTGCCAGTTGGATGGGCCACCACATATATAAATGGATTTTGATCACTGACAGCACTTTCCCTTTGTATTGCAGTCTGTATTCATGCTTCACATGGTGAGAATAACAAGGCTTAACTGCACAGAATGCACCTAACTTGGTTCCTTCTGGCTTAGACAGTTATAATACCACCTGTTATGATTGAGAAAAAGGCCAGCGTTGGCAAGAAAAAGTCAACAGCTAATTGAAAAATGGTTGAAGTACCCTTCTGGTGCTACACCAAATGACAGTAAGAACAAGAGTTCAGGTTTATCTCCCAATAAAAAGAAGAAACTTACAAATACTAATAATTAGAACACCTATAAAAGCAGAATGAAATTCAGAATGAAAATAATGTTAAAAGTAAAAAACTACATAATCCAATTATAAATGCTTAGTACATTTTAATAAAATTCAAAATTTAGTTTAGTTTTCTACTTTGACCTCAAATCACAGACACTAGTAAATAACAGCTCACTTAATTAGGACAATTAAAAACAGAAGTTGGCTGTAATAAAAACATGAAGCCATAGTGGGCCCACTGGATCAAGTTTAGGGATCATTGAACTGAAGAAAGCCACAAGCATCTCCACTAAGGTGATTTAAACAACTTATGCAGTACTTGTTCCTGAATCAAAGAAGTCTTATTCTGTAGCTGAGGAATTGAATTATCTCTGCTGTTGTAATTTTGGTGGAGATGAGGATGATTAATAAAAAGTAGTCAACACACTTACAACGGTTCCTCTCTCTAATAATACAATCAGCCATTGAATCAATGACATTGTCTTTAATATTGTTGGCTTTAGTCAGCTTGATTGTTAGATGAATCAACAGATGCTGTATTAGTGCCAAGGCCCAACTGAAATGTGTTGGTACATTGTAAAGAAAAGTCTGACATCAAAGAACATATTTTGTTTAGACATCTCGGGCCTCATGTATAACGCTGTGCGTAGAACTCGCACTATAACATGGCGTAAGCACAAAGCCGAAATGTGCTTACGCACAGAAAAATCCAGATGCAGGAATCTGTGCGTACTCCAACTTCCACGTTCTTCTGCTACATAAATCCCGATCAGCGTGAAAAGTAACGCTCGTGCACGCGCTTTATGTAACGCCCCAACTCCTCCCAGAATTATGCCTCTTTGAATATGCAAATCAATATAAATCGCCCTTAAGCTCAGCCTTCTGTGAAAAGACAATAGGAAAAGCACAGGGGAAAATACAAAGTATACGAATTTCAGCGAATACCAAGTGGAGGCAAAGGAAAAACATACTATTTGTTCAAATAAACCGTGGTATAATCAACAAAAGGAAGTTGATCGAGTGACATAGCATGTTGGAGAAACATGAAAGCTCACATCCACAAAATCGCACAGTGCCGGAAATAAAAAAGAAGTCACATATCAAAGTTGCCGTGAAAAGAAGAGTTGTAGCCCACTGTCTGAGTGTCATATGAAAGCTTATTAGGATACAGAGAAAAAAAGGCACACAGTGGGGAAAAAGCACGAAATGTCAACTTCAATCTCGACATTTCCACTTTAATCACGTAGTTTATTTTGTCATTAAAGTAGAACATCATAAACTTCATCTTAAAATTGTTTAATTAACCAGTTTCCCAAATCACATCGTAATTAAAGTAGCATGTTAAATGCTTTGTTTTGTATTTGATCTTCTATGTGCCTATGTGTGTGAATCACTACTTGCTTCTTAAACCGGCTCTCTTCCTCCGACTGGACACAAAATCCATTACATTCGTGATATTACAGCTCTCTGAATAACTAAAATAGTGAGATGTATACGTGATATCATTTTCATGATGATAGGAGTTAAAGCACGTTATTAAACATGTGTTTCACTTCGATGAAATAATTTATTGCAGCAGTACTCAGAGGCGGCTCTAGGCTTGTGTTGGCACTGGGCAGAGGAAGAATCGGTGGCTCCTTCGCCCGCCCATCAGTAAGGTAGCTTATGCACGATGGATGACCACATCCGTTGCAGGCACTGCATAGCCACCTCGTGCTCATGACACAAGCATTTAACTTTTGTCGAAATTTGTCGCTGCATTTTTAGCTGTGTTGTTATTTTCACTTTCTGTTTTATATTCAATATATATTGGCGTAGCCGTCACTGCAGTCAGTGCTTTTCTTTCCCCAAATAACCGATCGCCACACAATCAGCTCTGTAATAGAAGTTGAGGCCATCTGTAAGCTTAGCGCCGATTCTTCAAAACGTTTAAGGAACATTGAAATATCTTCGTAGTACATGTTTAATTATTCAATTCTTAACTCAGGTTAAGATTAACTCAGATTGTGCGATATTATAACTGTAGTGCAAGTTTACAGTGGGGTGATTGTACTTACAAGTACAAACAGTTCTACAAGGTGCAATTAATTGAGTGCATTTAAAGTTCTTGGGATGGAACTGTTTCTGAACCGCGAGGTCTGTACAGGAAAGGCTTTAAAACGTTTTGCAGTGGCTGAGACAGCGTGTCCATGAAACTGTATACCGATAATTCTCTTTCCAATCAGCTGCTGCTGTGATTCACACTCAGATACAGTGATATAAATACACCGAGTCGTGCAGTGAGAGTAATATGGAAAAAGATGATCCGCTGTGGCAACTCCTAACGGGAGGAGCTGAAAGAAAACGAAGAAGAAGGATAAGTAAGAGTAACAACGCTAAAGCAGTTATGGTATTTGGAATACTATGGCTGTTCCGTGGACCATTATATTGTTACAAGTTAATTACAATCAGATGCGTTACACTAATAAACAATATGTGGTTAGTTTCAGTGTATTTATAAAGCCGCGTCAGGAAAATAAGGTGTAATCACACAGGAACAGTAGCACTGATTTGACGCTGGGTGCCACCAGTCTGCAAAACCGAGCAGAGAACTTGCGTACGACAAGGTATGAGGTACCGTGGAAAAGTGCATGGCTTTACGCCAAGTGTAGGTTTTATACATCGCGATTTGAGCGTGGAAAAGTTCTTACGCAACATTTCTGTGCGTACACACCGTTTATACACGAGGCCCCTGGTGAAAACATTTTTAACGTGATATACAATCTGAATTGGAAAATGTACAGTCATATATGTACTGATGGGGCAGCAGTGATGATGGGGAGGTTGCATGAGCTGCATGGGCCTGTCAAGAAGAAATTCCTGGATGCAGAGTGGAGTCACCATGAGGCCCTGGCCTATTGAAGAATGAGCCTTGAGTTAAATCCTATTCTGAATGATACAGGTAAACTGATAAAGTTTATCCAGAACATTCTAAACTACTGCTTCATTATGATGTCCAATTGCTATCCTGTGCCAAAATGCTGGTCAGACAGTGTGCACTTCATACAGATGTATATGCTGTCCTGAAGGAACATCTGTATCCCCTTGCATCACTGTTTAACAGAGTGGATAGCATACCTTGCTAATGTATTTTCCAAGCTGATATGAACTCAGCTTACTTATCACAACAAGGTAAAGACACAAACATCCAGAATATGTGCAACAAGCTGAGTGGATTCATAAGAAAGGTTACGTTGTGACAGAGGAACAGTGAGGGTGGAGATATGAGCTGCTGCCCATCTTACCACTACTGACAGAAACAGAATTCTAGTAGAGAAGCTTAACAGTGACTTCAGTGATATTGAAACCAGTTCCCATATCAGCATTTCTGAATCACTTCTAGGAATTGCTCTAAAAGTCTGTCTAGGAAAAGTATTTTGAGAAGAAGAAGTTACAAAGCATCCTACACCTACTTCCAGCAAGAAGTAGGAGCTCACATTTGAGAATGAATTATGTCAATCACATTGCAGTTCTGGTATGATTTGGAAAAGAAATACTGTCACTTGAAGAACATGTACCTTTTGGATCTACCAACTTGGGTGAAATGACATTATCAGCTTTGACACAAATCAAAACCAAGTAAAGCACAGAATGTGAAGAACTCTTTAAACTAGTGAAAAACAAGCAGACTAAATAAAAAGAGATTAATTTGTTTAGTCTGACTGGTCGCTCACAGTTAGTAAATGTCTTTTGGTTGAATTTTTGTAGTAATATCAGGTTTATTAATGCATAATTTTAAAATATAAATATAAAAACATTTGAAATAATATCAGTTCGGTGTGAAGGATGGGGTACTTCAGTTAAATTAAAACTGCGTAGGGCTTAAACAACCACAAAAAAACTGGGAAACGCTGAGCTAGCGAACATGCACTACATTTCCCAGAGCACCTTGCTGCTGCTTCGCTGTTTGTGAACGGCCTCCGCGTTCATATGTATGGGAGCGCACGCGCGCGTCTATGAGCGCATATGATGAAAGCTTGTGCCACTGACCTGAGCTGCAACTCGTAACGCAGCGCTATACTACTGTATTTGGTAGTGTCAGCACTTTTTATTTCACGCACTGCTTTACAATTATTTCCCCGAAAGCTGATGGAAAAAAAAGATGGCAAATGCAGCGGAGCACCATCATCAGAGAGAGACAGCGGAGTTGCTCGTTTTTAACCTTTTGCTGATTTTAACTTTTTTAACGGTGTGGTTGTTCAAACACCGGCGATTCCGTTTCTTGCACGAAACCGGTGGCGCTATGTTTTATGGTAAGTGCGCGATATATAAATAGGCCAGTCAGAGAGCGACGTGCGCTGCGATGCGCTTCGCTCGTTATTTGTGCAGATCTGGGTATTGGCATTTGGATCTAGCAAGGGTGGGGCACAGGGTTTAACACCTAGTTATCCGTACAGTTGTCGGTCTTTATACCTTCAGCGGCATACAACGTATAAGCGATGGATATGCAGAGAGTACCCATGAAAGACAGGAAGCAGCTCGATTTGTAGGCATTTCCGCAAAGAAAGTTTAAATTTACAAGCATTTGGCGGACAATAAAAACGATCCATTGTTTTCTTCAAGGAAAATAAAACACCAGATTTAATATGGCAGTGATATTGTAGAAGACAAGACACTCCTTTATACCCCAACCCCCCTTTGTCTGAGATGCCCACTGGAACAAGAGAGAATGAAGAAGAAATATAACTAAAAAACTATCCTGTAACCATGTTCTTTGCAACTCCCCTTGACATGTTATAGCACCTTTTGTTACAGGACTACAACATGCAATGTCAAAACTATGCGCAGCTTCAAATTTGAAAGTCATTTATCAGGACATAGCAGTGAAGAATAATGACTTGGAAAGCTTACCATTCTGGGTATCACTGTGAGCTGTCTAAATGCAATTTGCAGTGTAGCATTTGCTTTTTTTTATAATCAACAAAAGGATAAGTACAGGTTCAAAGTCTCTATGTTGCGATTACCTTTAGAAGTTCTCTGCTAGTAAAAGGAGTCCTTCCACATGTTTTCCATGTTTGTGTTTTAAATGGTTGTCAGTTTGTTAGATGTCCCCTGAGTTATATTTCTCAGTGGTACTTTTTGGTTGGTCCTCTGTTTGTGCAAGAAGATAATAATATAAATCCTAATGGGCTTTGTAAAGTATTCTCTAAGAGGCTGCAGCTTCACTGGCATATTTAATTCTCCTCTGTCATGTTACAGGTGTTTTGTTTAAAGAAAAAAATATGCAAATAATGTCTGACAGCAGACACTTTATTCACTGTTATATGATTACCACCTCCAGCTGTTAAGTATATCACAGTTTTTTTGATTATGTTTTTGTATAGAGTTGGGGTCCATCCTAGCAGGAATTAATATTTACTGCATCTACTTTTTAGCACATGTTTTTTCCATTTGATCAGCTTGAGATGTAAGGCAGATGCCAACCCTGGATCGGATGTCAATGAAAACTTACCAACACTTACATGGTGCATAAACTTTGATATTAGAATAATATCCTTCTGTTCTACAGAGCAAAATCTCGGTACTTGTATTCTTTTCTGTTCGGTATCCTTAGATAAAAGGCAAAACTACATAGATGGTGACACCTTTATTTAGTATGCAATACATTTTTTGATAACAAAATGATTCATAGCTCTGTGTAGCCAAGTGTGATAGGAAAAGCATTACATTAGATCTGGTGGCTGATTTCAGTTCTTTTACTTCATAGAGTTGGACAACTTGCACTTGCTTAGTTCCTCAACATGAAAAATCACAGAGACGGATTTTGTGGTAGAATGAATTTCAAGACACCCTGCTAGGCTTTAATAAGATTTTAGTATGCCAGCTTTCACACCATACTGTAACATCTTAGCAGTAAGGCTAGAAATGTACTTTTTGTATTTCTGGGTTTTATTAAAAGGATAATTTAGCAATTCAAATTTTCCAGTTTGGAGACATGGTGGTTTTCAGTGGTTGGTGGTGCAGTGGCTGTTGGTGCCTTCATATTGCTCTGGGAGGCTGAGTTTGACTCACACCATGGTCATTTTCTGTGTAGAATTTGCATGTTCTCACTGTATCTGAAAGAGCTTTTTCTCCAGGTGCTTGAATTTTGATTACACATTCCAAGAACAGACAGAATGTGTTTATTAGAGATAATAAATTGATTATGTGAAGTTTAAAATCCACCGTGATGGACTAGCAACCTGTCTAGAGCTGATTCTCTCATTGCATCTGATGTGTTTCTGCCAAGATCGCCTCCAGCTCTTTTTTTACCCGTTACTGGGTAAAGCAAGTCAGAAAATGGACAGAAATATTGAAATGTAAACATTCATAATTCCTCCTTGTTTTCTTGTGCATGATGGAATTGTAACACTTTTCTCAAGGTTGGAGAGTAAAATACAGGTAATAAGTGATAAGTTACCAATTGTCTCATTTCTACAGAATAGTAACCCTTCACATCCAAGCCTATTGTTTACCCAGTACATTACCGAGTGGATATTGTACACTACACTTGCTGCTGTTTCCACCTGAGGTTTTTTTCATTATGTATTAGTTACATTAGTCTTTTATATTATTACTTTTTTGTTGATAATCTGTGTCTGCTGCTTTGGATTTGACAGTCCAAGCTTTACTTCTGTGTTCCATAAAAATATATTTGAATAAAAATGAATGTCAACTCTGGTACCCTGCACCCTGAATTGGACTGACATCTTGACCTCTATATTCCATCCAATCTCATTCAACCATTAGTAATTTAGTTCAAGGTTGCTGTGGGCCAGAGCCTTTCATGGCATTATTAGACATAAGATGGAAACCAATCCTTACTGACACACTCAAGATCAAGATTCTTTATTTGTCACATACACAGTTATGCAAGTAAAGCATATAGTGAAATGTGCAGACAATCCTATCAAAAACTGGAAAAAAGAAATAATTGTATTGGGAGGAAATTTCTATGCAAACACAGACAGTATTATAGCTGGGATTTGAACCCAGGAGGTGAGTGACCACTGCACTAACCACTGTGCCCCTGTACTGTTCAATTCAGATCTTTATTATACTGTACTGTAGTCAATCACAATTTTACAGGTTTTTCCAATGCCACTGACTTACTTATTAAATTCTTACCAGTATCACTTCCTGCACTAAAGATGTATATCTTTAAGAATAAGAAAAATGTGGCATACTGTGCCTGTAAAGTACTTTGCTAAGGTGCTTGCCATGCAAAGCAATATATATAATGTTAAGTTTGTTACATAGTAAGTTATAAGTAGAAAGGCTGATTCCAGTATTTACTGCCCTTTGAACCCTTATCTTAATGAGCAAAGTTGGTACTAAAGCACACAATATTGGAATATCTATTATCTGTGCAAATGAAATACACATTCACAGGTATCCTGTGGCCCCAGATGCTTATTCAAGGAAATAAAATTTCTGTACAGGTTAAGAGCAATAGCACTTTTCTTGTTTAGCTGTCAAAATATTTTTAAATGTTTCTTTTTTAACCAGCTATGTAGTAGAGAGCAAGTGATCTATACTCCCATGTTTTATATAATTGTACATTTCAAATATACAAGCTAGTTCAACAGATTTAACTTTTTTAATTTATAGTTTTTAACATAAGTTCTGACTTTTTTATATTAAGGTGAGGAAGTGACCGAGTCTGAGCGAAGGTCATTTTCTAAACTTTTATTAATTATTCTTCAAATAGATTACACATTTAGCATGGAGGTGCCCTTTCTATCCAATTAGTACACATGCAAAAGTTAATTTGTAATATTATAATCTTTTAGTTGCAAATCTCTGTTTAAAATGTCATGATAATTAGCCTTGCATTGTATTTTCTTATCCTGCAGTTAGTTACTGAAACAGCTCTCAACCTTTTCAAAACTAAACTCCTTTTAGCGTCTGGTTTTCAATCTTGCAAATCTCAAATATCAATGAAATTGTGTTCTTTTTAATGAATTCTCACTAGCAACTGCCGTGTTAACCTTTTCTGCTGCAAAAATGATGAGTGCTCTGTTTTAAAGTGTTTTCAGTATAGTTGGTAATTGGAAGCACCCTGGATAATCTTTTCTAATTTTAAATAAGCCTTAACTACTATACTAATCCATCAATGGTAGAATTTAGACATAATCAAAAATTATGGAGCACAATAACACAGAAGTTCGAGAAAAGTTAATACAGAAATGCAGTGCAGTGAGTGGGCTGTGTTCAAGCAAGAATAACATCTGCAGTGACAAGACCTCACATGATCAGAGTGGCATGTTACGTTAATTGCTCTAACTCTATATTAACATCATATGACTGAATGTGGCTTTACCCTTTGATAGACATCCAGAGTTGGTTCCTGTCTTGTGATTGGCTCAAACTGCTTGTGACCCTGCAGTAAGGATGCTTAGATGATTCTGCATTTTGAAACCAATGTTCAAGTGGTTGTTCTTTAAAATAGATGGATTGGAACAGTTCCACTTATAGCTCTGGTGTGAGCATCCACACAGTTTACCAGCGTTTCAGGTCTCTCACACACACATATACAGAAGCATTTGGTTCTTATGTTTAACTGGGAAGCTTTTATTCCTTGTATGGGGAAGGTCAAAAAGGAATAATGGAGGTGACCATTAAAGGAAATGTTAGAATAAGCAAGAAATTTGTATCCAAAAGTCAATCCTATTAATTGTCAAAACAAAGCTGCAACTCAAACATCATAGTGTTAAATTCAGAAACATGAGTCACAAAGCCAGAATATTGAAAGAGCACTAAATAGTACATGCACAAATGTTCTAATTTGTATATCCATAAACTCAAATAATGACGAATCCTAAGTACTGGTTTTAATAGCTGGTTTTAATTGTGATATCAAATGTGTGGTTTGCAGGATTGTGCTCCAGAGCAGCCAAAGTTGAGTCATGACAATAGTGACTCAGATATTTTGCCAGGGGCAGAACCAAAATGGTGATAGAAATAATGCTAAATAATTTTTCACTGACTTAAAGCAACAAGTGGAAAATAAATGGAAAAACCTAATTCAAAACCTCAAATAGCACTTCAAAACGGAACTCAAAACAAATATGCAAAAAATGCCAAAATCTCAGAAATCATAACAGTAGCAAAATGTTTAAGTAGAAACAGGAATCCAGTACAGTACAGCTCAGGGTTTGAGGGGAGATTTCAAGCAGATGGTTGCAGGTTAAGTGCATTGGCGATCCTAAATTGTCCCTAGTGTGTGGATGTGTTTGTGTGTGTGTCTCCTGTGGTGGGCTGGCCCCCTGCCCAGGGATTTGTTCCTGCCTTGTGCCTTATGTTGGCTGGGATTGGCTCCAGCAGACCCCCATGACTCTGTGTTAGGATATAGCGGGTTGGAGAATGACTGACTGGTTAAAAACTCTTTTCTTTTCTACACAAGGAACTGATGATTTCCAAAACTAATTGAAGCAGTTTACTTCTTAGAGGTCTGCTTGGAATTAAGGATTGCGTTAACACTACCCAACTGCACATTGTACATTTAACTGATGTGTTATGTTTTGATGTAAAATTTCCAAGTTACTATAAGTCTGTGTGAAAAATTAGAATTGTTTCTTTGCAATGACCAGTTAACACATTCCAGGTAAGGCCTCATTTTCTTAGGAGATCTGGAATTGCAGGCCATTGTAATGCAGGCTTATAACTAAGTACTAACTCACTACAGCATAGCTTCAGTTCTAATGTCAGGATTGTAATAAGGTGCAGTTGTGCAAATTAACTCAATCTGTTTGTTGACACATACAGAAAACATCTGGCACTTGCATCCAGAATTCTGCAGATCCTCCATCCTTGTGCTGAGGGATGCTTGGCTTATTCGTGTTCTTGAATGCAGATTCTAGATGGGGCACTGTGGCTATTTAGGCATGTTTGGAAGGGGCTAATGGGGTTAGATTGGTACACCTCCTTTTTTTTTAAATTTTCTGACTGGCAAGAGGTTAGTTGCTGCTAATAAGACCAGGGTGGCTATGATTGCAGTCCATACAGTGTGACCTCCTTGTGTTGAGTTTAACTGGCAGTTCATATTACAGTATACTTGGAGACAGTAATGGAGCTGACTTGTCATTCTTCTCCTTTTTTCTGATCCAGGTGTTGCAGTTAACTTTTTTGAAAGCTCACTTTTACGACAAGTACATTTAAACCTTTGGTTTAGATTGCCATCTGTGGTGAGCAGCCCCCCCTTTCATAATGCATTTTGTTTGGCTGTTAGATTTTCAGTACATGAAGTATATATCAATACAGTAAATGTTTTTTTTTGTATGAAGTCAATGACAGTTTTATTACTTTAGGAACATCCAAATTTTCATATAGCTCTGCATGAAACTGATAGCATATGATAAATGTGTGGCAGTTGTATTGAATTGTTTTTATTGATTTCAGAACATCAGTACCATATACTCAGGTTCATGTATATTGTATTGGAGACACAATACAATGGAATTATTACTTGAATTTCTTCTACAAGATAGTAATATAATACAAACACAGAACATCCATTTTCTAATCTACTGAATCCGAATACAGGGTCACGGGGGTCTGCTTGAGCCAATCCCAGCCAACACAGGGCACAAGGCAGGAACCAATCCTGGGCAGTGTGCTAACCCACCGCAGGACACACACAAACACACCCACACACCAAGCACACACTAGGGCCAATTTAGTAACGCCAATCCACCTAACCTGCATGTCTTTGGATTGTGGGAGGAAACCGGAGCGCCCAAAGGAAACCCACGCAGACACGGGGAGAACATGCAAACTCCACGCAGGGAGGACCCAGGAAGCGAACCCGGGTCTCGTAACTGCGAGGCAGCAGCTCTACCACTGCGCCACCGTGCCACCCAACACAGAACACCATACATAAAACTACATGCATTCAAGACAACATCAAGCAATACATACAAAAAATATCCATGATTATGTCAGCACCTCTTGAGTCACCTTATTATGAAAGCTGTTCTTGAATATAGCAGTATGAGTGCTAATGGTCCTATAATAGTTGCCAGAATAGGGTAAAAATTATGCCTTAGATCTTTAAGAAATATTGTTTGCCTTTGGTATGCTGTTTCTGCTGTATATGTTCTGTACAGAAGGAGATATATGTCAAAAATATTTTGTAGTGCATTTACAACTCTTTGTGGTGCTTTGTTGTTCTGAGATAAGCAGATTACTTAAAAGGATGTTATCGGAACATTCAGGCTTATCTCAGAGATATGAGAAAGTAAAGGTTGATGGTCAGTCTTCATCATAAAAACCAAAATGTATTGTTTCCATCAAAAGTCATTAGTGATGGTGATTTCAACAAATTTAAAACTGTTGGTCCTCTTCATCATATCCCCTCTAAAGTAAATGGCAGTGTGGTGTGCCTTCTGTTTCCTAAAGTCTGTGGCCAAATCCTTGGGTTTGTCAACATTAAATGTCTGTTTTCCTGTCATCTCTGAGATGGTAGATGGACCTTTTTCAAAGCCTTTTCTAAGCCAAATAAATAGAGGAAAAATATGCACAAAGTAGGATGTGGAAATGAGTAGAAATTTGAAAATGTCAATGATTGCTTTAAGAAGAGCCACCATATGCTGAAAAATTTCTGAGTTGTTCATCAGTAATATATGGTAGCACAATGATTAGGTCTGCTGCTTCACAACTCCAGAGTACTGAATTCGAATCATTGCTGCTGTGTGTGTAGAGTTTGCATGCTCTTGCTGTTTCCGTTAGAGTTTTTCTCCTAATGCTCTATTTTTCCTCATAAATCCTATAGATGTGCACATTATGCTAACTGGGGACAATACAGTAAATGGCCCTGTATGTGTGTGTGTATGTGCATAAATGTGTAGTGTTCATGTGGGCAAATTTAAGGGATGCTCACCACTTGGAATTACAAGGTTTCTGATTGTGTTTTGAGAACAATTCTCCAGTACAGTACACTGAATTTCCAGCCCACTCCCCCTAAACGTTTTCATTATATATTTTTACCCAGTGGTTACTGGGTTACCGTCTGATTGGCATAGGTTACTGTGTTGTTTGCAGCTGGAAGTACCTTTATGAGGTTTGCTCAGTTCAGTGTGTAGTGTCCATTTGACAGGCTGAACAGTGTGTGAGGCTGACACTTGTCAATTATTGAGTCTCTTGCTACTGGACTTGATATACTGTATTATTTTGATGTTACTTTCAATTGCTTGTTCTGTTTTTCTTTTGTAGGCCTACTGATGGGACTAATTCTTTGCTATTCAACATTCCAACCAGACACGGAGAGCAGAGCTGTGTACAGGTGTTTGAATCTGAACAGCAGCCTAAACTCCTTGATGGTTAACATCTCAGGTCAAGTCTACCAATATCAGTACACAAGAGAAATCAGCCGGAACAACATCCATGGTAACCATGGGAATGAGATGCTGCAGAAGGTATATGTTTTAACAGTGCATTTGTTCAGGCTTTCTATCTAAGCCTGGCAAGGTTTATGTTATTTAGGTCACCTCCAGAAACTCCCCCATTGGTTCAAAGAATATCTTAGACTTTGTTTACCTTTGGGAAAATTCCAGTGAATTACTGGTACCAAATAGTGTCCAAAAGATTAAAATTCCTGCTTGGACTTCTCTTTAGCAACCTTTGGGGAAGAGAAGAACAAAACCATCATTGGTTACTGAATGAATATACGGTGATAAGATAGTGATACGTTTGCTAAGGTCCACGTTTTCCATTAGTATGACAAGAAGTTACTGTATATAATCAGTTTTTCTGTTTGTGTAGCGCTTTTCATCCTAGAACTTTATGGGACAATCTAACAGTCTGATAATGTTAAACTTGAGTTGAGCTAACACTCTAATGAGTAATATAACCTTTAGTGTTGACAATGAGGTAAAAGTCTATCAGACTGTGGCAGGAAAGCTGGGCTCAGGTCTTCCGCTTATGTTATAAATAGCCCTTCGATCCAACTTCTAAGTCACTGATCCAATCATGGTCTTGGGGAGCAAATGCATTGGGTAAGCAGAGCCTTAGTGAAAGAAAAAGGCTTTGTTCTAGGGGCTATGCCAGAGAGGGTTACACCGAGCACTAGGTGTAGGAGATCCAATACATTTGACATGCAATGTATCTGAAGTTTTCATTTTTTTTTGACATAATATATAACTAATTGTCTGTGCCATTTATTCAGTTTGTCTTTTTTGTTCATCTGTATCAAGAGTATAAATAGTTCTGTATATTTTGTAATCTCCAGCACATTGATCTCCCATCCCAATGTAGAGTAAAATGGCCAAAATAGTTTAAAATGTACAGAATGCATTTTGATTCAAAACACATGAGAGAGAGAGATAAGAAAAAACAGTAAGTTAAATATTCAAACAAACCACAGTTGTTCTTTTGGGCCTATCAAAAGCCTAGCCCTGTACTGTAGGATGTAGGATAGCTTGCTAACTTCTTCCACATTAGAGCATATGCAGAAATCTCCCCCTTTCTACGGTATGTTTCTCCATTTTGGTGCGATTTTGCCCAAGTTCACCAGTCAAATCTAGAATCCAGCAGGGGGCTGCTGTATTCACCTCACTCTGGGGCTAATTTCAGTGTGGGAGTAAATCCTTGCAATCAAGAATTTTTCAGGATACCTTGTTGTGAGAAGAACACTGTTCCATTAGGCAGTTCATTGGTATATAACATCCATTAATATATTTGAAACATTGGGCAATTTTTGATAAAGTATTTCATCTGTATGGCATCCACAATTTTTGAATCCTATGGCTGATCATTGTCAGCAGTGCTGGATTAACCATATAAGCAAAGTAAGCACATGCTTAGGGCATTAAGGGTAAAGGGGGCACCACAAAAATTTTTCTTAGCCGAATTTAGCACATAAATTATTAAATTAATTATAAATTTATAGCCATTTTAATGAAAAATGCATAATGCCTCCCTGTACCTCCCTATGCCGTCACTGTTCGTAGATGGCGCCTTACACAGTGCGTTCTGCATACTGGTGCCATCTATGATGGGGAATTCCTATTTCATGGTGATTCCCTTAAATGCTATGTTATGTCAAAATATTGTGAAAATAAGTTGATTCAAGACAATATGTTTTTATATTTTTAAATAATAGTTAATGGTTGATTAAAAATTATCACGTAATTGTTGTGTTTTGTGAATTATCTGTTATTTAACTTAAAATAAATTTTTAGTGCGTAGAAAGCGTTATTTTCTGTTTTAAGCAAAAACAAAAAATTGTCCCAGTTTGAGGAAAAAATATTCTGGTAAGTCTATTTAATTCTATTCTTGGATATTTTTAAATTCATTTACATTATGTAAAAGTGAAAATCGTACAGCTGATTACTATTGGATAAAATTGTTTATAACTTTTTTACTAATAAAGACTTATTAACAAAATTTTCACAAAATATTCTTCGAATCTTGTACTAAGAATATGTGTAAATAGATTTGCTAAACTGACACAAAAGCCGTAAATAAATTTAATTAATCAAAATGGGAAATATACGGTTTTCATGTCAAAATGAAAACCGTACATTTAAAAAAAAAACCTTTAAAATCAACCCCAAATGTTAAAACCTGTAAAATTTCAGATGCCATTTTCTCTTCAAGTAATGATAAAAACGCTATCAGATCTTTATCGAAAAGCAGTGCCGCACAAAATACATTTTTAAATCAATTTTGGGGTTAAAGTCAGTTTCTACAGGTTTTGGCAGGAGATTGGATAATTTGTAGTCCTTAGAATAATGGCAGATAAAATTAATATTTGTAGCCATTTAAGCCACTTTGTAGTCACTTTGTGACCTAAAACTTCCTTAAATATGAGATGTACAAAATTTAAAAAAAGCTGAAACAAAATCTGCGCTAATTAATATTTTGGAATTTGGTTTGCTTCATCAAAAACTAGAGATTTTCACAAAAATTTTGGTCCAAGTCTCATTTTGATATGACAATTTTCACGACCCCTAGTTGCTATAACAATTAAAGTCGTTCAGTTTATGACATGGAGGCAGCAGTTTTTAATGCAAACGGAAAATGTAAAAACAAGATTCAGTGATACAGAACTTTATAAAATAATTTTAGAGGACAATATTGAGTGTGCTTTTCCAAATGTAGACATTGCCTTTCAGATATTTTTAACATTAATGGTCACAAACTGCTCATCTGAGCGCTCATTTTCTCGGTCGAAATGTATTAAAAATCCCCTCAGAACAACTATGCATCAAGGCAGGCAGGATGCCTTATCTCTATTATGTATAGAAGTAGATATGTTACGTAAGATTGATTATGAAGATCTAATCAAAGAGTTTGCAAGGAAAAAAAGTAGGAGAAAATTATTAAGATAAAAATAAAATGAAGCATACAAAAATTAATATTATTTTCCTTCTTACTATAAGTATGTTTTGTTTAATTTCGAATTTTCGATAAAATAAAATTTTATTTTCTAGTTTGTTATTGTTTTAATATTTTGAATTACTAGTGTAAGGGGTACCAAAATTGCTTAGTGCTTAGTAGTGGTGCAATGGATCACAGTTGATCTCTCTCGCGCACTAACTTTCTCTCTCGTTCACTAATTCAACCTCTCCCACACTTACTCAACCTTTCTCGCGCATTTTCGCTCGACTTTTGTCCGGTTTGCCGCTTCATACGCATGGTCACAGCCAGCGGTAGCAGTTCAAGCAGAGGAGCTCGACAAACCTCCAGCATCATTTAAGTAAATGTGTGGGAGCATTTTGGCTTCCCTGTTAAATGTGTTGATGGGAAAAGGGTGGTGGATAAAACCACCACAGTTTGTCGACTGTGTGGCACGAGGAAGCCCTATGAGAATGGCAACACGTCAGGCATGGCAACTCATTTAAAACAACACCACCCTGATGTGACAGGACCCAAGACGATGGAGCGCAACAACCAAAGATATCCATGGCATTTAAGCATCCCTTTGCTGCCTAATCAGACCGGGCTAAAGCTATTACAAAAGCTATTGGGATGTTTATTGCTGCAGACATGAGGCCATATTCCGTTGTGCAAAACAAGGGGTTTAAACATATGATACACGTGCTTGAGCCACACTATGATATTCCGTCGCGCGCTCACTTCAGTGACAATATCGTCCCAAGTATATATGAGCAGGAAAAGTCAAAAGTTGTGGAGGATAGAGAGGCCCAATACTAATATCCCAGTCACAACAGATAATGCCAAAAACCAAATACATGCAGTGAATGATGCAGGACTGTGCCCACAGATAGGGTGCTTTGCACATGCAATTAATTTAGCATCCCAAAAGGGAATGAAAGTGTGTAAGATGGACCGCCTGCTTGGGAGGGTCAGGAAAGTGGTTTCCTACTTCCACCGAAGCTCAACAGCTGCTCATGTGCTTCAGACCAAGCAAGAAATGCTACAGCTGCCTACTCATAAGCTCATACATGATGTCACAACAAGGTGGAACTCCACTTATGATATGTTGGAGCGTTACCTTGAGCAGCAGGCAGCAATATACTCTGCACTAACAGACAAAACCATGAAGAAAAATGCCAGAGACATTGTCACCTTGTCTGATGATGCTGTTAAAGTGGCAGAGGAGGTCCTCCAGCTACTCAGACCACTCAAAATGGTTACAACTCTGTTGAGCACTGAAACTGCACCATCTGTGTCCATGATACTGCCTCTGAAAACAAGGATCCTACAATCCATGGCCCCAAGTGAGGAAGACAGCACCATCACAAGAGATGTCAAGACTACCATTAGAGAGGACCTGAAGCCCAGATTCACTTCACCACCAACCCTACAGGACTACCTTCAAAGATCTACTGTACTTGATCCAAGGTTCAAGTCGCTGTCTCACCTAGACCTTGCCCTATGCCTGAGGATATACAGTGATCTCACTACTGAGATTGTGAGCAGTCTTGGCACTGAAGACTGTGAAGAGGTAAAGAAAATAAATATTTTGAAATTATATATTTTTTATTTGTTATGATAATGTTTTTAGTTAAGTTTATTAAGTTATTTATTAAGTTATTGCCACATTTTAATGTCTATGGAAAAAAAAGTTTTAATCAATAATGTAACTTTCCCTGCAGCGTCAATATGCAGCACCAACAAGAGCAGACACATCTCCTCCTCAAAAGAAAGGTGAGACCTTTGCACAGAAGGACATGGTCAGCAAGGCTTTTGCTGACACCATCAAAGAGGAGGTGGTATTCTATGAGGCAGCAAGTGGCATTCCAGTCGATGGAGATCCCACTGACTTGGTGGAAAAGCAACGAATGTAAATACCCTCACCTTGCCACAATGGCAAGACACCATCTTGCTGTGCCTGGCACTTCAGTGCCTAGTGAGAGGGTGTTCTCAACAGCAGGGGGCATAGTTACAGCAAAGAGATTCACACTTTCCCCAGAAAATGTAGACATACTCGTGTTTTTGAAAAAAAATTAGAAAGCAAAGCAGAACTGATCTTATAATTTCTTTCTTCTTTTTTGATGATGTGGACATAAGCTAGATTTTATTTCTCTCTCCATGTTAAAAGTAAGAAGCAATGATGCCTTAAATTGCATTCAAAGTTGTTTTTTATTGTGTCCACATTAAAGGAAATAGTTATCATGCCCTATATTGCACCTTAATTTGTATTTATGTAATTGAGTGGAATGAGTCATGAGTTGAATGTTTTTTAATGGCCAAAAAATACTTAACTAAATAAATGGAGAGTCAAATTTGTCTTGTCTTGTCTTTTTTTTTTTGCTGATCCGAAAATTGATCCGATCCGTGACTTAAAACCTTGATCTGATCCGAACCGTGAGTTTTTTGATCCTTTGCACCACTAGTGCTTAGGGCATCTAAGGGTCTTAATCCGGCCCTGATCGTCAGTGTCAAGTTTGCACCTTCTCAACTTGTCTGCATGGTTTTTCTCCCATATCCCCAAATTTTTTCTGGTTAAGTTGATTGTGTTCTGTCAAAATGTGCAAGACAGAAAATATTTTATAATGTAACCAGAACATAAAGCATGGACAAATAAACAGGTAAAGATTCATAATCAGGAAGTCAGAAACACAGTGTTCAAACCAACAATCAAAATTTTAAATAACAGTCAATATTTTGTTTGAAAGGATTCATTAACTATGAACATGATTAAAAGTATAACACACCAATCTCTTAATTTTCACTCTTATAACTAGGATGAATAGGAAGTATGCATTGTGATGTTTATACACCTGACCCCATGATGTCACAACCATTCATTTCTATATCTTTTCACTAGCAACAGGGTATAAATTATCCCCACAAAATGGCAGCACCTGCAAAAAATAAAATAACATTGAAAAAGATGCAAAAAATATTTAGAAAGATCAAAATAAATTACAGTTAGGGAAACCTTTAACACAACTGGAATCCACATGTTCCGAAACCTAAAATAAATTTGAAAAGGCCCGCCAAGTACTAAAAGAAAGCTAATTATAAATGAAACCAAACCATAACAGGTTGGTGATTCCAGACTAGCTGTTTGTCTGAGTATGGGTCTATGACTGGTTGGCTCTGTGTTATACTGGAAAAATGAATGTCCAAGATCAGCACTGGCCTCCCATGACACTAACTTAAACTAAGTTGTTGAAAGAATGTTATATAATTCTCTGAATCCCTGGTGGCCCCTTGTTACTTACACCAATTTTTAAGGTGGATTGTGAGTAGTGATGAGACTTTTTAGGTAAGGCAAGTTATAAGCCTTTCATGCCCTTTTGATCCAAGATTTTCTTGTTCACAACCATATGCTAGCCACAATTGATTACAATATTTATAAGGTATTCTGCTTTATAGGGCATACATATTCAGGGAGATTATGTGATAGTCCTTTAACAGATTTTTAAGTTCTAGTTTTAGCATACAGTGTGTGAATATCTGCACGTTTGTTTTACCTGTAATACACAAGTAAATAGAAACTTGAGGTTTTCATTGAAAAAAAAAAATATTGCATTAAATATTATGCAAAACTATAATAATCCACACATTCATTTATTTATGTAACTTTTTTAGTGCAATGATAGTGTTATTAGGATAATATACTACAGCAACAACATTTATTTATATTGCACATTTTCATACAAACATCCATCAATGCATTATCCAACCCACTATATCCTAACATATGGTCATGGGGGTCTGCTGGAGCCAATCCCAGCCAACACAGGGCACAATGCAGGAACAAATCCCGGGCATGGTGACAGTCCACTGCAGGACATACACACACACCATACAAACAATGTAGCTCAAAGTGCTTCACAAGACATCAAATAGAAAGTTACAAGAAAAGAAAAACAGTTAAGATTAGGCAATATATTAAATAATACGTATTAATAAAAAAGGTAAGGTCAGATGGCTGGGAGGACAGAAAAAACAAACAAAAAAAAAACCTCCAGTTAGGCTGAAGGAAAAAACAAAATCTGCAGGGGTTCCAAGCTCAAAAGACCACTCAGCCCCCACTGGACATTCTACCTAACATAAAATGTTCTTAATGCAATCCTCTATGTTTCCAGGCCTCATATGAGAAGATTTGATGAGGTGGGTCTCATGGACAGCTGGGGCACCTGTCGTCATTCCATCATCACAGGAGGCTGCATGGTGCCTTGATCAGGTGATGGTCACGCAGTTCACCACCACAGAAGAACCAGAAGAGACGTCAGAGAATAATTGAGATTAGTAAAGATTGCAGATCTCCAAAGTGTATGGCAGTTCTATCCCCAAGTAGTCTATATGGAATGTATCTAAAATGTAGCTGCAAAAAAGCCAAATTAAAATAATGGGTTTTTAGCATTTTTTTTTAATATTCCACAGTATTAGCCTGGAAAATTTCTATTTGTATAGAAAAATCTATATTAAGATTTTAGATGTATGACAGCCAAAGGCCTCCTCCCCACTTATTTTAAGCTTGGATCTTGGAATTGTAAGCAGATCACTATTCAAAGTTCCAAGGTTATGACTTGGAGTGTAGGGGAACAGGCAAAACAAAATACAGGATAGAATGAAGCAAAATTATTTAAGACTTTATAATCTATCCATCCATCCATTTTCCAACCCGCTGAATCCGAACACTGGGTCACGGGGGTCTGCTGGAGCCAATCCCAGCCAACACAGGGCACAAGGCAGGAACCAATCCTGGGCTGGGTGCCAACCCACCGCAGGACTTTATAATCCATTAGTAGTATTTTCAAGTCAATTCTGAATGACACAGGTAACCAATGTTACAATGCTAAAACTGATGAGATGTACTCAGATTTTTCTTTTTCTAGTTAAGATTCTCACTGCTGCATTCTGCACTAATTGTAACCAACTGATGTCTTTCTTAGGTAGTGCTATTTGGAGAGCATTACAGTAATCTACTTTACTTAATACAAAAGCATGATCTAATTTTTCAGCATCTTGTAAAGTTATAAGAGGTCTAACCTTTGAAGTATTCCATAAGTGAAACAATGCAGTCCTAATAATCTGGTTAATATGTTATTTAAAGTTTAGGTCAAAGTTAATGATTACACCTAAATTTTTTACCTTTGCATTGACTTTTAAACCCAAGTGATCAAATTTATTTCTAATACCCTCGCTATTTCAATATTTGCCAATCACTAAGATATCTATTTGTCCCTTATTTAGTTTGAGAAAGTTAATGTTCATCCAACCGGAAGTATTGCTAAGACATTGGGTCAGTGAAACGAGAGTCGGGGTCAAATGCAGTTGTGTGTCATCAGCATAGCTGTGGTAGCTCATGTTATACTTTGAGATAATCTGACCTACTGGAAGCATGTAGATTGAAAAGAACAGTGGACCCAGGATAGATTCTTGTGGTACACCATATACAATATCATTTATCTCCTAAGTAAAATCACTGCAACTAACAAAGAATTTTCTACCTGTTAAGTAAGACTGAAACCAATATAAGACGCTGCTAGAGAGGCCCACCCATTGTCTAAGGCAATTTATAAGGATGCTGTGGTCTATGGTGGCAAATGCTGCACTCATGTCTACAACTATGAGTGCTATTATTACTTCTACTAAAAATAGTAATAGTAATAATGTTTAGCATGGTGTTCACAGTAGTGTGCCTGGCAGTCTCAATGCTCTAATAATCAGTCACTGTCTATGTGGAGTCTGCATGTTCCTCCTTTGTTTAGATGGATTGCCTCCAAATCCCAAAGACAGAGGTATTCATGCAATTGCTCATACTAAACACACTTGATTGAATTAGGGTGTGAGTGTGTTTTTGAACTGCAATGGACGGACACCACATCCAGAGCTCTTGCAGCTTTCAACCTAATCTTGTAAAAGTAGGCTCAGAAAGTGTGATGTTAATTATAATACTTTTAGTCATACTTCTTTGACTACAATGTACAGTCTGCCTTTCCTAGATTGTTTTTTTGAGAGTCCTTTAAATGTGTAGTCCTTTAACTAACCATGTCTGTCCCACAAATATCTCAAAGTTGACCAATATATTAAAAGCAACTGATATATAAGTGAGGATCTTTACTATAAGAAAATAATGATAAATGTTCAGCTAAAGCAATACAATTCAGCCAAGCTGGAAAAGTCCTTGTGTCTCCACTTGTGTGGCTGAGGTGTGTCAGTTTTTTATTTGTTTTGTCAGCAGTGCTCCTTGATTGATATTGGATATAAATGGCTTTACCTAAGCGGTGTGGTCTGTAACACCATGAGAGATTTTGCCAATCAGCAGAGCAAAAAAATCCCACTCACTGTAACCTACAGCCTGTTTCTAGACCTGAGGGCTGGCTTCAGCAGTTTTTACTTTAGTAAAGACAGACTGATAGGCAGACTTTATACATTATCCCCAGTGTCCCCATGGCCTCTGGTTGCTTTGCCTTGCAGCACACTGGGGAAAAAAAAGCACAAATGTTTCCATATATTTCAGCTTGGTCAATGTGAATAATATGTTACTCTACCCTGTGGCAGAAAGCCTCCCTTGATCCCCATGAATATCATTTTTGTGTAAAACTATGTGATGAGGGGAAAATAAAAAAATAAAGTGAGAAACTGCTTTGTGTCAGACTGGCCTGCTGCTGTGTGAAGTCCCGACATCCTGTTTGCTGCACACTTTCCTTGTTATCTGTGAACTAGAGGAAGACATTTTGCAAATTCAGCTCCTCTTCTGTCAGCCACTATCTGAAAGAGTGATACCACATTTGTCAGCTGTTTAAAACTCTTCTTATTATTACTCCATAAAATTAAGGGAAAGCATCAAAAGACACAGATATGTGTGAAATGTTAGATGCTGTATTTGAACCACTGTTCTATGTTTCTTCATGATCCATACATTTATTTGTACAGGATTTGTTCCAGGATTGAAAATATTTTTTATTCTTATGTGCTCCAGTTGTCAATGCCAAGTATAGCCATGAGCAGTGCCAGCCCAAAAGCACTCTTGTCTTAAACACCCACACTCTCCGGTTCCCAAATATCAGTTTTTCCCATAGTTTTTCTTAACACATTGACACATTCTGCATCTTAAGCAGAATTAACAGCTGTCAGCTTCCTTTCATATGAGCATTAACTGTTTGAGTCTAGTAAAAAATACACACAATACAAAGGGATCTGTGCTGTCCCACAACAACCCATTACAGTTCCCACCATACCCCCAATACAATTGCTTTACAACTGTAGTAGCCTGACTATGGGCAATGCAACTCGTGGAGGGGGCTATTTCAATGGTTTAGGACAAGTTTCATTCTGTTTTGAGAGGAATGTGTCTAGTGACATTCAGGTTTGTCCAGTTTCACCACAATCCTCTAATAATATGACTTTGCACATTCTGATTCAGTTCTTATTTTTCATTAGAGCTGCAGATAAATTGGAGATGTGTTTTGTAAATTGGTTTTGGCAACTGGCATCAGTTTAATTATATTTATTTAGTAAGGTGGTCCCAAAGAGAAAGGGAGCTGAGCCTGGTGTACAGGTGATGGGACCCATACAGGGAAACTAAATGAATGATATACAATGTATAATGTCAAATGTAGCATAAGACTTTTTATAGCACTACTGCAGTGCGATGGGTGGTCTCTGCCACTGGCCCTGTAAGAGGAAGCTCTTTCAAAAAAAAAATATGAATTTTACATTTTCTGTTTATTTGTAAAAAGTGCCACAATGCAATCCTTAAATATTACTAATGTTTTCTAAACTCTGATGGCAGAAATCTTTGCCTTTTAAAGATGTTACATTTAGCTGTATATGACAAATACATATAGATAGATAACTTTATAAGTTTCTTTAAAGCAAGCTTTATTTATAATTATGTTATAATTACAGTTGTGTTGAAAGACACCTGTCTATAATATATGGAAACAGTTACACCTTTCAGTCATTTACACTTGCTATTTACTACTAGAAATTAATTTTCTGTAGAACATAGCACATCATTATTATCCCTCATTTCTTGTAATGTGACTCTAGTCAATTAGTTTCTGATGTGCATATTCAGCTTTCAATCTGCTAAGAGAACCTTAAACAATAGAAGAATAGGTACCGTCATTAGATACACTGTATAGTAAGACACCTTTACCTGTCTTCATCAAAAGAAGATAGGAACACTTTGGCTGTGGTTAGTTCAATATCTTATGCTTCCAGATACTTTTTAAAAGCTATGGTGGTTTCAGCTTCAATTACTTGACATGGTATTTTGTTCTGGATTTCCGCAACTCATTGTGTAAAGAGGTGCTTCCTCGTTTCATTCTTAAGTGTACTTCATTTTAATTTCCAGCATAGTCTCATTGTATGTGATTCACTATTCAGTTAAGATATTTTGCTTAGTCATCTTCATTGACACCATTATGAATTTTAAAGTTGTGGATTAGGTCCCAGTTTAGCCTTCTCTACTCAAAACTAAAGAGGCTTATTTCCTTAGCCTATCAACAGAAGAATAGGTCTGCCCGATTCTGAAAAACAGATAGCTTTTTAAAGACAACCACATCTATTTATAGACATTTATGGTTTTCTTCTTTTCCCTGTTCCCTTATACATCTCAAATTTATGAAATATGATTGAAAGCTGCATTTCCCTCTTCAAGTAATAAGTGAACCTTTCTCTTTTTTTTTCTGAAGTATGCCCCAAGCAGCCCATTGAAACTTCTGATAAGGCTCACTGTGAAATAGTAATCCTTTAGTCTCCTGGAAACATGATATTGATTTAAAGTTTCACCTCTGAATCCCTTTGTCTTATGAGGTAATGCTTGCTTACACATTGTCCTTAGGGCACAAGATTTCATTGCTAATCCTAAACTGTGATTATTGGTGAAGGCTGTGCTGTTTCATATATTTGAGTAATTTTTTCCAAACGGCCAGAATCAATGATCCTCTGTGCTCATTGTGCTCAGGCTGTGGAAATAAACTGTTTGTTTATGCACTTTTAAACAACTTTCTGTTGTGAACAACTGGTAATGCAGCAGTTACCGTTGCCACTTTAGACTAGCACTTCAACGTCACTCCTGTTTGTGGCAGTTCTCATGACTCCAGCTTTCATCCATACTCTAAAGACTATTCAAGCTATCTGGAAATTATAAATAAACCTGGCGTTAGAGAATATGAATGTTCTCAATATTGACCCAGGGCCTCATGTATAACTCCTTGCGTAGAATTCAGATTAAAACATGGCATACAGACAAAGCTAGAAATGTGCGCACGCAAAATAAAAGTCAGATGAATAAAACTATGCATGAGCAAAGTTCCTACGCACTTAGGGCTCATTTATACTTCACGCTCAGAATGCGTACGCGCCCGCATCATGGCTGCCATGCGTTCCCAGCGTTCATTTCACACGTCCTCTGAGCAGGTCCTCAGAAATTAACGCGCAGCGCGCGAAGTTGCAGTACCAGCAAAAGTCGGGGCGAGTGTACTAAAAGTTGGAACGTGACGTCAGAGTCTCTGTTTACTATCTACATGTGACAGCAAGCCTCTATGGAGATCCTTCGGGGATCGATGTGCGCACTTTGCTGTTTGATGAATGGCTCAAATACAGCGCTATACATTATGTTTGCCGATGTAAAGTTGCAAAAAAAAAATAGACGGCACAAAAGATGGTATGTGAGACTTTTAAAATGTATGGTGTCATTTATATATGTCTTTTTTATTTTTTAATTTTTGCAACCTAACAACAGCAACATAATGTATAGCGTTATATTTGAGCCACTGAGAAAAAAATAAAGGACACGGTGAAAACGTGTATTTTGTGATTAAAGTGGAAATTTCGGCTTTAATCTCGAAATGTACACTTTAACCTCGTAGTTTACTTTATCATTAAAGCAGACGGTCGTAAACGTCATCCCAGTTTTTAATCGCTACGAGCTTCTTGGACCTGACAGCAGGTAAAGTAAAACAATAAAAAATACATGGCACAAAAGATGGTATGTGAGAAATGTATCGTGTCATTACGATCGGGAATATGCGACGCTTGCATATAAAAGCACCACGAATGCATCTGTATGTCGGCATTTTGCTTCAGCAGCGGAAAGCAGCAATAGATCGCCAAACAGAACAAATTAAATGTATGATATTCCAACTCTCTGCACATTTAGAATCTTTAGATTTATACTTGATATCACTTTCATGATGAAATGCATTATAATGTGTATGTTACATTTTACATATAATTTCGTTTAAATAATGAATACTGTTAATAAATACACACATGAGGGAATAATTATACACATGGGGGTGTCACGGTGGCGGAGCGATAGCACTGCTGTCTCGCAGGGAGTTATGTTGCTGGTATTCCACACTGTGCTCCGGTTTCCTTCCAAAGATATGCAGATTTGGGGATTTGGTGCCGCTAAAATGACTCTAGTGTATGTGTGTGCTTGTATTCACCTTGCGATGAGCTGAGGCCTCGTCAAAGGACTGTTTCTCACTCGTGCCCAATGCTTCCTGGAATGGACACATACATCCCTGGATTTATGGATTTAATCAATAAACATCTTTTTCAGAGATATTGCGGTAAGGTGTTATCGGAATTTAATAGGTGTTTTAGGCAATTCACAACACAGAGAAGCCGAACATGTTCTCACCGCGATAATATCTTGCACTGCCACCTGGTGGATTCCTCCAGATTTACGTAAAGTACGCGCGCAAGTATAAACACTACAATGCTTGCGTAGCAGGAGCGTCTGCTGCAGCATGCATCGCGTCGCGTGAAGTATAACTCCGGCCTTACCCTTTAAAAATCTCAATCAATGTGAATTTTAACACATATACACGTACTTATTGCCACACCCCAACTCCTCCCAGAATTTTGTCTGAATATGGAAATCAATATAAATTGTCCCCCCGTTCATTTTTTTTGCTAAAAGACAATGGCAAAAGCACCTGTAAAAATGAAGAATTACAACAAATCCGAAATGGAGGCCCTGCTCAATGACGTGGAGGCAAGGAAAAACATAATATTTGGTGGCTTAAGCAGTGGTATAAGCAACAAAAGGAAACTGATGGAGTGGCACATCGTGGCAGAGGCACTGAAAGGTTCAATTTCAGAAAGGCGTGCAGTGCCCAAAATAAAAAAGAAGTGGTCAGATATTTAAGTTGATATGAAAAGGCGAGTTGCAGCCCACCATCTGAGTATCAACACTACTGGAGGAGGAGCTAGTGGAATTCCGTGGCTCACACTATTTGATCAGCGAACTGCTGAAATTATTGCCGGGTGAGGGGGTCGCCCAAGGGTGAACGTGAGTTTAAATTTTTTTGCTTACAATTATCCATATTTGTGTAAATAAATTGTATATTTAATAAGACAAACAAGCAGGCAGCAGATGTGGTATTACTATTTATTCTGTTTCAGACAATTATTGGTTAGACACTTATAACTGGCATTTTAATGTTGCTCAGTCAGTGGGTTGGCAAGTGGGGTGAAAAGCTACATATTCAGTGGGTACCCACTGTCACCTAAGTTATCATGCTATATGGTTACATCATACAGATAACAATTTTTACCAAAGGGAATAATATTAAATGTCTTATCAAGAAGCCAGCATTCACAAACAACACCGTTTTCAGGTTTATTCCCAACACTACAATTTCTCAGAAGGAAAGAATCATGAATTGAGCCAGACCACCTTCGCCGCATCATTAATGAGACACATTTTTGCATCAAATATAATTTGCATATTAATAGAGTGTATTGCAATGTGTATGCAGTTGACCACTCCAATTACATTTGAAAAACCAGACGTCGCTTTGATGTTTGGCTGTTCAACCACAGTGTACGAAAAATTTTATATATCTGGATGATAAGGTATACTATCATCCTATACTGCTGCCATGGCACGACTCAGTGATGACTGAGAAATATTCGATTGCTCAGCTAGTTCACGTTGAAAAGCTCCTGTGGCTAAAAACTCGAGGGTAGAGAGAACTTGCCAAGGAACAGTTAGAGTCTGCCTTTGTAAAGCCGGCACTAGTTCAGCACACAGCTCCAAGAGGATTGCTCTTGGAAATCTAAATAGACTTAGAAGCTAGTCATCCTCATGGGATGAGAAATCAGTATGATCTCTAAATACGTTCTCTCTTCTAATTTTTACATTTGCGATGTCTTCTAACAATGCTAAATCTGTCATGGTAGGCATACTGTTACAGACTGATTACAATCAAGTGCCTTAAATTTGTAAATGATATGCAATTAATTTTGGTGTATTTTATAAAGCCATTGTCATCAATGCAAATCTAAAAAAACAAGGGAAACCATACACAAACAGTAGTACTGCTTTGTCGCTGGTTGTCGCCTGTTTACAAAACCGAGCAGAAATAAATGGTCAGCATTGCTGCCTCAGTTCAATACAGTCCTGAGCTCAATTCCCAGCATAGTCACCATCTCGCGTTGGACTTTGTACATTTTGTATAGGATAGGTTGATTGATCAATACATTGGCCTAGTATGAAACCTTGAGTCTGTTTGCATGACTTTGCCACATAATAGATTGGCTTTCCTTAACTTCGATGCTTACATGAAAATGCAGGAATAAGGATAAATGGTAAGTCTATTGTACTATTCACTTTTTCCCATTAAAATAAAACACATTCTTGTTTAGGTTGCTACCCAAATAAGAAATAAAAATTCTGAGTATCTGCTTAACTCTGCTGTGTCTTGTTGATCCGCATTTCATATATTGCTTCTTCAAGTGTGGTATGTTTTACTATAATATATTTGCATATTGCTCTCGAAATATCTTTGTATTGTGTAGCTTCAGAGTTAATAGTGTTGCATTAAAAAGGATAAGGTTGACCTTGCTTGTCTTTGTACACTCATGTGTGTCTAGTGTGAAACCTAAAAAAAAACCAAGACTTGGAATTTGGTGCTGCATTCCTGTGATTAAAGTGGTGGCAGTAATCCCGACCACCTTGTGCCTGACCAGAAATTAAATTTCCAGTTTATTCTTTGTAGTGCCATGTCTGAGTGCATTATCCTTGAATATCCCTGTTGCAACCATAAGTAATGATTAACTGAGAACGACACCCATCCTAATGCCTCAGCACACTCGCCCCCTTATGAGTTAATATCCTAGATGCCTAGATGGCATCGGGTGTTTTACACAAGTGCAGGATTCATATTCAACTTTTACTGTCTTATTTTTCATCCCCAACTTCTCAGTGCTTATTTTCTCCTGGCTGGCTAGGCTGTAGCAGTACTGTATGTACAAATGAACATTGTATATTTAGAAGGTAACAACTTGGTTATCATGCATTAATTAGGCACACTTCATGTAAAGTGCTAACCACAGGTCTCTAGATTGTGAGGTCAGTGACTTCAGAAAATGAAATATTTTGAAGAGTGCTGCCAGGAAAAAAAGGCCTCTAAAGGGGTTCTCTTTTACATATAGATAGAGGGCCTAAAATGCAAATTATATGCAGTTTTTACAGATGCAGTCTTGATTGGCAGCTTTTAAAAGTATATTCTTGGCTCATCTGTGTAGATGCATTATGCATCCCCTGGAGAAAAAATGAGGCAGTTGATCAGCGGACACCTCTGTACCAATACCGTTCTTTGGTCATTTTTTTTTTTTTTTAACTCTTTAATGGTTGAATGGAGAAGTAAAAACAGGTTCATTTTTTTAAACACATTAATCACAACTTGTGAAGCACCTCACTGCAGAGCTTGTGGATTAGAATGGAAGGAAACAAAAAGCCATTATCTGTTATAGTTGAAGCACAAAAGCCTTATGTAGTGTAATATTTACACACCGTATAAACAGCAGTTTGCAGTAAAATGATGTGGCACTGTGGTTGTACCTGCTAACTCAGAGCTCTTAGGATCCTTAGTTGACAGAGTTCTGTTGATTGTGCATGTTCTTCACAGATATTTGCTTTGGGTTGACTGGCTACATTAAACTGGCCTTGTAATAGCGAGAGTGTGTGTGAGAGAGTGTGCCTTGTGAAGGACTTCCTTGTTTACCATACTTCTGGTGACCTTGAAATGAAATAAACATTTTATGAATGAATAAATGGAAAAATTGTAGATTCATATTATAGTACTCGTAAAGTGTGGAAAAAAGAACAAGAGTTTATTGCTTATGAACTCAAGCAGGAAGGACATAGAAAAGGAGTAGTCACCTAATGGCAAAGCAGTTGGACTTTAAATTCACAAGGTCGCAAGCTTATGCCCTGCCTGCAATTTTAGAGTACATCCTTGTACATTGCACTGTACTGATCATATCACTTTATTTTTTTTCTGAAGTTAATGTTTATATAGCAGCAGTACAATGGTGTAGTGGGTAATATTGTTGTCTCATAGATCTAGGATCCTGGGTCTGAATACCACATCCAGTGATTGTCCCAATGGAATCTTCTCACTTCATGTCTATTTCAGTTTTCCTTCAATTACTCCCATTTTCATACCACATCCCCAAAAATTTCTGTGCATTTTTTATAAGCTGAACCCATGATGAACTAGCTGACTGTTCCACCATCTCACAAACCTGAATTGGATTCAGTTGCTTTGACGGTGTTATGTATTATGTTATTCAAACACTTTCGTTTAAAAGATCAAAGTTCTCTCGATATTAAAAAAAAATTAAATTCAAAATATTACCAAGTAGAAAATACCAAGCACCACACAATAACCAAAAAAATGGCATGCTGAACCACAATCTTACCATGCAGCCCCATAAAAATATACATTAAATTTAGGTGCCTAAAATAAACTGAGTTACCTGATATAATTAGACAATTTAATGAAACTAATGTATAATGATTATTTTTAAACATTTACTCATCATTCCTGTTTATTGTATCCTTGCAAATTGATGCAAAGAATGCACAGATGGAAATGCCATATGTACCAAATGCTGTACGTTGGCATATATCATGAAAGGAATTATATACGATAAATGCAACTGATATTAATCAAATAAAGTTGTTTAATTTCTGGAGTGGCACAATCTTTATCACTGCTGCCTAACACATAAAAGGAGCTGGGCTGAATAGCTTGCCAGGTCCTTGAGAGTAGTGTGAATGGAATACCTTGAGATACTTTGGCAAGATTGGTGCCTGTTCTGCACACAGTACTGTTGGGATAAGATCTAGCTCCCTGTAAACCTGTACTGAAAAAAGTGTATGGATGTATAGATCTTTAATTTGTTCAGAGCAGAGTACATTTTTGGGCTTTAATGTAAATATATGCAAAATTGACAATTATATGAACACATCATTTGGCCTTTGAGTCCTAGGCACATTTATCAAAATACAGTGATATTTGTGCAGATGAGTTGCTTTCTTTTCCTATTCTTTCTCATATGATCTGTAATTCCACTGTCTTTTCTTGTTCAGTCCCCTTCTTTTCAGCTTCTCTCAGCTGCTGTACTTGTCATCAACCTGGTAAAGGTGCCAATAGAAGGTAGGTGCTTGGGTTGTGCACATTTTTGTTTGTGTGTAAGCAGATCCCTGTGCGTCTTCATCCATGAAACCATTATTTTCCGTTTTCACTGAAGCCATGCAAGGTGCTCATACTTGTCATGTTGCCATTGTTCTAGGAAGAAACCTGCTATAAAATCCTGCCTGGTTATTGCATTTAATAAGCTACTCTCTTTTCCACAGGATAAAATTACATAAAACCTCTGTTAAAATCGGGTAATTGGCATATTTGTGGCTGGTAAAGATAGCATGGCGAGGAAGTAGGGAATGGATAGAATGCCCATCTCTAACTCCATGGCAAATACTTGCATAATGAATGCAACAAGTTCAATAAATTTAATGGAAGGACATTTCAGAGCCCATAATATACATAGTATTTTTGTAGATTGAAGACATCTATGCTAGATAAATTGGCTAGTGGCCTTTCCAGGATAATTGCTTGTGGAATAAATCAGGCTAAAAAATGGCTAGATGAATCAATCATACTTTTCCTCTTTGTTTCCAGTAAGATGTAACCACCCAAAATACAATTTATTTAATCAGTGGATGGCAAACATTACAATCAAATTGACCTTTAAATTTAAACACATCCAGGCATTGTTTCTCTGCCCCTTGCCATGGCTGTAAATAAAAGAAAAAGAGCAGTTATTTAGAGATTAGTGACATCAACATGGAAAGTCCATATTTTTACTCATTTATAGACATACTTCCTGTTGACAAAATAAAGGCAACACCTGAGCAGATAAGGGATACACATTATACTGCAAGCTGGTGCTTTTACACAGGGATGGAAATTGAAATAATGATGTACTTATCATCACACTGTGCTGAAACAGTAGATTGATGCAATTTATCCTTTTGTTGGCTATCATGCCTCATAAAGAGATGTCAATGACTTCAAGAGAAAACTCATTGTTGGCCAAAGTACAATGATGAGGACTGTTTAACTTCTTAATGTTTCAAGTGTTTTTGGTGATGTTGGAATAGATATCAGAAGGAAAGACACAACAGTGTCAAGTGCACATGCCGTGACTGTAGTATATGCGTTTAGATTGGAGAAGCAAGGAAAACAGACATATATTTGGGGATCATTTAACTGCAAAGGTGGGAGCAGAATCAACAATAGCCTTTCAAGAAAGAAAGAGGGAGAGAGAGACACATACACTACTGTCTGATTCATGTGTGCAAGCCCCTTATTCTACCTAATGGGTCAAAGAATACAAGCACCCTATAAGCCATAGAATCAACTGATCCAATAATTTGTCATTCATTGTGTATTCAACAAGCTGATGAGTACATGAGTGGAGCACCCCAAAGGAAGTTACCAGGCCTGAATTGGTGTTGGATGCCTTCCCTAGGCTTGACTTGTCTCATTAGAATGTCTGGGAGGACAAAGTAAATGCCAATAAATACAATGAAAGTGCTCATGTTCATTCTCTGGTGGTGAATTTCTGTCCTGATGGTCATGGAGTCTTGTGTGATGGCAGTTTGCCCATGCACAAGGTGCAGGTAATCAATTAATATTTTGAACAGCATGAAAACATATAAACCATATACCATGTTCTAATGTTTTATAATTAAAATGCACTGTTTAAATGAATGTGACAGATCTTCTCACCAGAAAGTACACAGATAAATGCTGAGCACATAACTTCCCACTAGTTTCTTGCCTTGTGTCAGGCTCTTTTATTGTACAACATCCTGTAAAACAATGTGGTCCAGTTGCGAGGGTGAATATCATACAAATGTGATGTTTTTCTTTACAAAGCCATAGATACATATGGTAAGTTACCAAGGAGTGTAGTAGTTCATGACATTTTGGGGATCCTTAAATCTTTGCAAGAGATGCATAGGTGCCATCCATGGAAAGATTATAGAGACAATAAGGGCAATGCTAGTGAAAAGTCATGATGGTAAAAATGAGTTGAAAGTCCATACTGGTTGCATTTGCTACTGTATGTTGTTGCAGGCTACTAAGACTGCAGTTAAAAGCAACTTAATTCCAATTTTGTTTGACTGTTCAACTTATTTTTGCAAGCAATTCAATACAACTATATACTGATACCTGTCTTAAATCTGCAATATTAATCAAACTTAAATCATAAGATCATTACAGCACAAAACACAACCATGAATACTAGCTACTGTATATGCTAAATGCTGTAATGCTAATTTCAAACTGTTTGCAGTGCAGGACATCTGGGAGTTTGTCTTCTCATAATGACAAGTGCTCCAAGATTCTTTGAGTGGAATTATTGGTAGATCTGTATGTAGAAACTTGTGTACATGAGAGAGGAGCTGCTCTGCAAATGTTGAAGTGCATGAGAATTAGGCCAGAGCTGTGAAATGCTGGGAAATTATAACCAAAAACTGAGACCAGGTCTGAGAGAGGCAAGGGTCAGTACTATGAGATCAGACTAAAATAGATAACCAGGAACAGAGGAGAAAGACAGCCTCCACTTGTAGCTTACAGTGATGATGATAACACAATCATAATCTTACCATACAGTGCCATAACCATCAGTTAAATTTAGGTTCCAGAAATAAACTGACAAGCCTGCTATAATCACTAAATTTTATGAAATCAAAGTATTTGAATTAAATCGTCCTTTAGCAATGCATTCAAAGAGTAGAACTGCTGTCAGTTGCTGTATTGATAATTTAATTTCATTTTGTTACATCTCTGTCTCCTGTTTTATGTAAGTTCGACATTTATCTTTGCCGTATTATTGTTTAAGTAGTCTATAATTAGTGGCATGGTGATGCATTGTGGTAATAAGTGCCTCACAGTAGCTAGACCTGGGTTTGCATCTCGGTTCTCCCTGCATGGAGTTTGCATGTTCTCCTTGTGCCTGCATGGTTTTCCTCCCTCAGTCCAAAGACATACAGGTTAGGTGGATTGGTGCTAGTGTGTGGTTGAGGGTGTGTGTGTGTGTGTGTGTGTGTGTGTTCGCTCTGCGATCGATTGGTGCCCTATCCAGGGTTTGCTTCTGCCCTGTGCCCTATGTTGGCTGGAATAGGTGCCGGCACCCACAGAACCCTTTTCAGGACTGAGTGGGTTAAACAATGACCGACTACAGTAGTCTATACTTTTTTTTTGTCATCCCAATGTCTTTGAGTTGGTGCTAATGTCTCTGTGTAAAGGGATTCATAAGTTATGTTCTGATAAACAATCTGTTCTCATAAAAACATTTTGATGTTTTTATGTCCGTTCAGTTGTAGCTTTCCAGTTAATTCTTATTCTTTAATGTTTTAATAGTAGCCAGAAGTTAGTCAACTGTCCCCTGTGACCCTGTAGTTAGGATATAGCAGGTTCGATAATGGATAGATGGATAGTCAACTGTCAGCTGTGTGTCTCTAGCTGGGCCATAGTTTGTTTTAACTTTTGAAATCTTTTGACATACCTAAAGTGGACAGAAAATGCAGGACCATATAAACTTTATTAGTCTTTTGCATGAACAAAATTTGAGTGAATAGTTAAGGAAAATGTTATCATTGTGCTAGTTTTATAGTGAGCACCATTTGAAAATTCTCCACACTCACTTTCTTTGCTTATTTATTTTAGTTTCATGGGCAGATGTGGTTTATACCAGATGCTGGCATTGTGATTGTTGCTTTTGTGATTGGGTCTGAAAGAAACTGGCTGGGCCAGAGATATTAAAATAGTTTATCAAAGTACACTCCCTTAACAAAATTTACATTTTTTCAGGTACACTGAATGCAAACAAGCATCAGAGCAAATATACTGTACATAAAGCTAGTGAGGGTTATTTGAATAATAAGACAAAGTTGAATGACCTTGTTTACTGATCAGTGTTTATGCAGCACAAAATATATAGCACAATCATCATGATCACATTAGTTTTATCAAGAAATTATTACATGGCATATTCAAGTTTTATATTTCAAATTCAGGTTCCCTATTAAGCCATTTAGATGGGCACCTTGGCAATACTACTATAATATGCATGGTGTGATAAAGATAGATACATTGCAGTTAATGTTAACTTAAATATAAATTATAAATAACAATTTTCATTGCCTTTGATTTTACATGAGGATGCCTCACAGCGTTATGCTGCACAGTTACCATAATGTCACCATGGTTCGATGACTATGTCAGCTTACATTCAAAACAAATAAAGAGACAATTATTTCTTGAAGTAAACATGGTTTCCTCATGCTGCCGTTGCTTAAAGTGACTATACAGAAGAGCCGTTTCATAGAGCAGATTGTTTTTGGCAGACAGAAAATCTAAGGCCTTTAAGAGAGCTTTAAAACACTTGAAATATTTTCATGTTGTTAAAGCTTGTCTGAGAAAATATTAACTTGATAGCTGTGTTTGCATCTTTGGATATGCTTTACTATAGGCGGTTATATGCACTATATTATAAGATAATAAAACCTTCAGGCACTTACAGTGCTTCACCTCAAGATAATAAAATCTCAGGATTTGCCAGATATTGCTGAGGTTATGTGGCATATGTGTTTATTGCGGACGAGCCTAATGGAGAGTGATTTTGACACTCGGCTACAGCAGCACTTACCTCAGTGTTAGTTGAGGCAGCTGGTGAGAATACTGAGCTGAGGGAAGGTGGCACACTGACATCCTGCTATAATGCACTTCCATGGAGATCAAAGATTTGGTTGGACTGAACAATTCTCTTTGGACATTGAATAATAAAATGTGATTTGTTACAATATTTGTGCTTGGTTGTAAAAAATAAAGACAGATCTCAATTTCCCAGTTTTAAAAGTGTTCTTATCTCAGTAGATTACAGCATTTTTTTCATATACTGTATGCACTGTTGCATATGCTGTGCTCGCTTGCCAAAGGATGACAGCAGTATTAATAAATAAACTTTTATGTTTATTCCACACGCATAGAGGTTAATTAAAGGCTAACATAGGTCCTTTAGGCACACTGCTCATATTAGCTTGTACAAATCAGAAGAATATTTCTCTGTGCAACCAAAACAAATTATTTCGTTTCCAATGCTGCTTGCACAACCACACCTTTCTCTGTTCTCTTTTTTTTTTCCTTCATGCTTTTCCCCCAAGGAGAAACTGTCACTGTGCCACACACAGGCACCTATTGACTACTACTTAACAATCAATATAGTTGGTTTGGAATGTTCTTATATAAAATAAAGGATCAGTACTGTTTTTCTTTTATTAGCTGTATTGTGATATTTTCTTAAACGCTGAACGATAGTTATTCTTAAGTTAGATCTTTCATACAAATTGAAATTATAAGATGACTAAATGTTCTAAGGGGTGTACCGGGCCCTGAGGTCAACTAGTCCTAGGAAAGAATCAGATTTGTCTCAGGGTGTTAGCAAAATGCCACAAAAACACACCTTCTCTCACTCTTATACTGTCCAATGTAGAAGAACAGTTGACATGACAGTACGTTATTGGGCTATCAGAGAAAAGCGAAGTAATCATCAGGGAGAATATGGATAAAGTACATGGAAGGCACCTTAGTCCAGAATTTGTAGTGGACCCATCCATTTTGAGGTGATGAGGTTAACGTATTATGTCACCCTACAGCCCATTTGATAACTCCTTACAAAACACAATGAAGTTTAATTTTAAGAGAAATCTGGTGCTGTAATTGTAGAGATTCCTGGCCCCAAAGAGAAACAGAGGTGCCAGATATCATTCTAATAATTTTTTTAAATTTAAGGCCTCTTCTTCCTGTTAATTTTCCATTATTAGATTACTTGTTCCAGTGCTGGTTACCTGTAGCATTGGGCTTACTTCTCTGAAAAATGATTGTTATTGTCACAACTTTTAGTGTATTAAAGTCCATTTCATTTCTTAATCCAGTAGAAAAAAATGAGTCTTGTGGTTTGTGAGGAAACTCCTCACAATGTGATAATTTAAAAGCACTTTGCTCTGTTTGTATTTAATTTTTTGCAGACGCCATCTGTATAATAAAATGTTCACTTGCTGGTTTGTTCACTGGATGGACAAGTGGATAGACGGTGTGTTGCCTGGCTTGCCATGGATTGGGTGGTGAGTGTTTCCATTTAAATGGCCCTCGGATGGAAATGCTTGCCTGGTACCCATCGTACTTCATCCCAGTGTTCTTCTGGTTTGACCGTGGTGTTTGGAAGTTGCAGTGCTGAAACGTTATCTAACTGGTGTATGACGGACATCGGTTGCAGGTATATGGGACAGGCGTGTTGCAGGGTACTGCGGTGTGTCCGTCACGTAGGTGTGTGTGTGCCGCAGTCGGCAGTGATATCGTTTAGGCTAGAAGTGTGATCAGGAAGAAAGAGAGAGAGATTAGAGTCAGTTAAGGTGTTGGTTGACCCAGGATAAAAACAGGCCTTTTCGGCACAACCAAGGATTAGTTCATTTCAAACCAGTGGGTCAGTACATGAAGAATTAAGACCACTACAGGGTGATTTACAGGGAGGGGAATAGACCGTTACTCCAATTTGCCAGGACATGCCATCTTTCTTTACTTAAGGGCTGATTCTTCTTGGCTTACTTTTTTAGTTGCATGCCATACGGAGGATGTAATTTTTGTTTGTTTTTCATCTTAAGTCATTATTGCAGTGTTTGGTGTTTGCGTGCATTTTTTAATATTTCAATAATTACATATTTTTACTTTTCATGTCAGCTGTGTTTGCCTACCTTTTTGTCCCAGTGACTCTCAGTTCTTATACTTCATGTCCCTGAGTTCCTCCTAAACCCTAAGGTAGGGGCACTGGGGTATGACATGGTTATACGGAGTGTGCAGGGCAGTTAACTATATTTATACAGGAGAACATCATGGATTTAAAGAGGATGTTGAATTAGCTAGGAAGCCAGTACGGTGTGTGGTGATGAAGGTCTGATATTGTAATCCTCAACTAGACATGGGATGGTTGCTGTACATAAGGATAGAAAGGAGTTTTAAAAATGTTTCCAAGATGTGAGTTTGATTCTGGTACAATGTAAAAGCACAGAGTTTCATTTGATTTCATCATGCATTCCAAACTAATACCATATGCAGCCACACTGGAGAGCTGCTTTCACTTTTGTTTATGTATGAAGTGGTTTAAAACAAAGCACTTTTCTTTTACTTTCCACAGCTGACATTTGACCCAGAAGTCTTTTTCAACCTGCTATTGCCTCCCATTATATTTCATGCAGGTTACAGTTTGCGGAAGGTAAGATTATTTCCTTCATTTCTGTGCTTTGATTTCAGATTCTGAGATCTATAGGCTCAGTGTGTATAAGGAGTAAATATATATGATCGGTAGATTTTGTAAACCCACACAGACACAGCTTAAAGAAATGGAAGGATCAATGCCATGTAACCCTTTGCACATAATGAGTTTACTTTATAAATGTATAACTACATTTGAGACAGAATAAATTTTCATTCCAAGGCTGTTACCAGGTATGCATAAATTCATAAAAAATACATACATACATACATACAAACAGTACATACATATATAAAATTATTCATTCATTTTCAAAAAACGCATAAACTGTTTGGCACAGCCAGGAACCAATACTGTGCTTCCTTGGTCACTTACTTTTTTTTATTGCTCAGTGTTGGCAAGTTTCATGACTTTGTAGTACATTCCTGACCACAGTCACATAATTCATAGTAGCAGGAAGAAGAAGTTGAGAAAAAGTTGAAAATAGCAAATGACAGGACACATTGCGTGTGTAAAGGATTACTCCACCCAAAAATTATTTTTCTATGTTACTTACCTCGTATTGTTTGTAGTAATGGCTAAGAAAAATATTTAATTTTGTGTTTTCATGGAGAATAAAAATAAAAAATAACTTCATAATACAATTAGGGGGGCAAGCCCTCCTAGCACCTACAGCACCCAACCCCCACTTGCGGCCAGTCTGCCGCTCGCGTCTCCCCCAAGGAGATGCGGGTGCTCCTCCGAAACGCCCTCTTAAACAGTGATACAATGGAAAACAAATAGGTTTTTTTTTACCTCCATTTTGCTCAATCAGCTGCTGGATTGCTGCTGCCGCCGTGTCACATGATATGCATCTTGTGCAGTGTTTCGAACATTTAAAAGCCTGTACAGCAGCTATTCTACTCTTTCTCTTTTATTTCTGGCCCCGGGCATGGTTAAATCTCTTGGAACTCTTGGTTACTGTAAGTCATGTCTCTCTGGACGTGAGTTTTTGATATTTTTTTGATATTTTTTAGTTTATAATTTAAAAAACGGAATAAGAATCTGAAAATCTAACAACATCACATTAAAGTTCGTTAAAATCTGAAAAGAGTGATACCAAACATATATATATACTGTATATAGGTTTTAAAATAAGCCTGATTTAAAGTGTGACAAAAACGTGACATAAAATCGCTGCACAAAATCGTTGCACTTTTAGGCTTAGGATTTTATATAGAGAGAGTAGATGTGCTTCAGTGGAGACCAGGGAGGCCATCAAAGGTGTAAAAAAAGGAGACACAACAAAGATAAAGATTTGGGACACCACCTTGGTGACCCTGTAGAATTTGAAAGAATGCACAAAATGCAGCTCGCAATAATTTGTGATGTTTTTCCAGATGTGAATACAGAACAGCACTGAGAATAAGATGGACCGTTCCTCTGGTTATATAGTAATTTAGCAGGAAGGGGTGGGACCAGGAAGGCGGGCAAGAGAAGTAATGCCAACAGTGAAGAAGCTGTTGGCCTTCCATTCTGCAGAGCGAGGAAGAGAGAAAGCACTACATCACAGTGCCAACCCCTAGTTTGGTGGGTAATTGCCATCACCAGAACCCTTCAGTTGTCTTCTGTGCACAACTGTGTGACACACACAAATAACCGTGCATAATCCGTACGTCATATACCAACTGTATGTTTGTAATGTCCAAAACATATTTTTTGGCTAAAATATTGTTAAACAAACACTTCAGTTTGTCCGCCCCAACAAGATACATACAGTATACTGTATATTCTATATCAGCACTTGCATGTATACATAAATTGAGAAAGTCTAACATACACTGCTCAAAAAAATTAAGGAAACACTTAATCATCAAAGTCTAAACCCAAGTGAAATAAGCTTCAGGGATTTCAATCTGTCCAGTTAGGAAGCATGGGTGATTGTGAATGAACTTCACCTGCTTTGGTGTAAATGAAAGCGACAACAGATTCACTGGAGAGGCAACAGCAAGAAAACCCCCAAAACAGGAATGGTTTTGCAGGTGGTGGTTACAGACAGCTCTCTCCTTATATTTTCTGACTGATGCCTCTCTCTAGTTTTACATTTTGCTAGTGTCCTTGTCACTACTCATAGCATAAAGTTTTATCCTGTAGCCAGTTCAGTTCATAGGTAGTCCAGCTCCTTCAGAACAGTCAGCATGGGTTCAGAAGAGGGAGGTCATGTTTTACTAACATGTTGGAATTCTATGAGGTTGCATCAAAAGCATACGATCAAAGTGGAGCTTATGATATTATTAATCTGGACTTTCAGAAAGCATTTGATAAGGTGCCACATGAGAGGTTGGGCATCAAGTTAAAAGAAGTGGGAGTTCTGGGTGCAGCTTTGTTGGGCTGAATGGCCTGTTCTCGTCTAGAGTGTTCTAATGTAATCATTCAGGATGGCACATCCATACATGCCGTCAAAAGAAGGTTGGCTGTGTCTCCCATCACAGTCACAAGAGCATGAAGGAAATACCAGGAGATGGGCTGTTACATGAGGAGAGCTGGACAGGACTGTAGAGGGGGTTCAACTAAGCTGGAGGACTAGTATCTGCTACTTTGTGCGATGCCCTCCAGCTGGATGCTGTTACATGTGTTTCTGACCAAACTGTCAGAAACAGACTCTATGAGGATGGTATGAAGGCCAAACATTTGGCAGTGGGTCAGTGATGGTCTGTGGAGGCATACCTTGGAGGGTCGCACAGACCTCCATGTCCTAGGCAACGGTACTGTGACTGCTATTAGGTACCAGAATGAAATCCTCAGAGCCATTGTCAGACATTATGTTGGTGCAGTGGGCTGTTAGTGCATGTGGCCTGAGTGTGTAGACAGTTATTGGGTGATGAAGGCATTGATGCAACTCATTGTCGCACACATTCCCCAGACCTGAATCCAATTGAGAACCTCTGGGACGTTGTGTATCAGTGCATCCTCCGCTGTCAAGTAGTGTCACAGACTGTCCAGAAGCTCACTGATGCCCTGATCCAGGTCTGGGAGGAGATCCCCTGGGATACCATCCACCATCTCATCAGGAACATGCCCAGACATTGTCAGGAGTGCATATAGGCACGTGGTGGCCATACAAAATACTCAGCTACATTATGAATTGCCGTGATGAAATTCACACAAGTTGGATCAGCCTGTAATTTTAATTTTTGACTTTGATTTTCAGTGTGATATTGAATCCAGTCCTCAATGGGTTGTTGATTTTGGTTTTCATTGACCATTGTTACATCATTTTGGTCTCAACAAATTACACAGTATTATTCAGTAAATATTTTCCACTTGAATATTTCCTTCATTGAGATACAATATGTCATTTAAGTGTTCTCTTAAGTTTTTTGAGCAGTGTGTAACTGAAGCAAAAAGTTTCTGTCTCATTGTCAGTAAAAAAATAACAGGATCTAAATATCTAATATTGAATAAATTTACTCTGTTTTATCCTGCTAAAATAATGTCAATTTATGTTAAGCTTATGCATTTAGTTGTAGATTTTTGCATCCATTTCCTCATTTATATTTTAAGGAAATTTCTTGAATGTGACAAAGTCATGTATAGACACTCCTGTACCATTTAAAACTGCCTCTTCTCCAGTTTCCTGTATATGTTTTTGCTTCAAATTGATGCAGTAGTGTTATTGTCTTTGCAGAAACATTTTTTCCGCAATTTGGGATCAGTTCTAACCTTTGCTTTTTTTGGGACAGCTATCTCTTGCATCGTGATTGGGTGAGTTTTATTTGAAGTATATTTTTTGCCTACTACTAGTAACCACTGAAAGTTAAATGTATGCTGCTGAGTTTTTAAAGTCTGAATAGCCAAACAGGTTTTGTATACATCACAGTTCTTCTTGTCTTTGTGATTATACAATTGTTCTATGTCCAAAACTAACATCAGTGGCATGCTCTTATCACTCAATTCTGATGAGTAATTGCAGCAGCATACTTTACATTAATTGTAAATGCACTGCACTTGCTAAAATGGGCATTCGACTGGTTGCCTTTGTAATTGAACTATCAATTGATAATTGATAGTTGGAGGGTTGGTAAATTGACACCTGTTTTGGTTGCTGATATTAGAAATTATATTCTCAAATAACATTACAAAGCATACATCCTGCACTTCAGTATGTACTGTGACCCATTAAGGTAATCTTCATTGTTTTACCTAGAGTGAAGCCATATGTTGTGAAAGACATATTGAGTTATTGTTTTCCCATGTTCAAGGGAACTTTAATGAAATCAGTAAAGATTGTATGGTAGAGTAAATGCAATACAAATTAGTTTATATTAAAAATGATATGGCCTTTGCAGATGGTCAAATAGTAGAAATACAAAAATATGAAGTTCAGCCAAGGATACACTTCACTACATAAAGCCAACCTATAATAATGGAAGCATAAAATATGCAGTCTAACTAGCTGTCTACATCAAATGAGAATATCTGCATATCTACCCTCAAAAATATTTGATGCCAAGAAAAAAAATTAAAATGATGGTACTGTACATGTGCAATGGCAAGGAATTGTCATTCCTTCCCAAACATTGTCCAAGGGTAAGGAAAAACTGATCCTGTGGACCGTTATTCCTTGCACTTTTTGTAATATAGTCACACTCAAGTTTCTTACACATCCTATATGTTACAGAATCAACTTAGCATAATAAAATGTTCAATATGTAATTTTATTTAATGCAAACAGGGCAGCAAGTAGTAGAAAAACATTGGTATGACATTTTGTAACATATTGTAACACTTGTAAATAGTTTTATTATACAGAAGAAGTACTGCAGAGGAGATACAATTTGAGTGATACATGATCACCATTATAATCCAGATTCAGTTGCGTCTGTAAGACATTAAATAGACTAAGCAATAAGTTGAACTTTAAGGTTAACTGATGTCATTAAATTTATTTACATACGGTATGGGAAATGTGTGCAAGTTCATCAAGTTCTGAAGTGAATAACTTAAAGTTTTGCAATTATACTGTATCTATTGTATCTGTGTTTATTTTATCTGTTATATGCAGCACATAGTTTTAGTAGTGGGCTCTTAAAGGTTTGCATTGTTATATTGCAACAGAATTTTAGATCTTGGAACATTATGGGCTGTTTATAGGATCTACAGTACAGTATATTGATTTTGATATTAATTGGTTAAGTTATGTATAGCATTAAGTATATTTAACTTAAATATGATGGTTAATTATTAATAAGATGTGTTATATTTTGATAAAATGATTCCATAAGGAACACATACAACATTTCTTTAAAATGAATATAACATTAAAGTTTAACAGTCTCTAAAATCAGGATCATGTCAAAAGAGTTTATAAATAAAAACAGATAAATTATGTAAGACTTGTATAGTTTTGTCATAGAGGAAATTTACATGAGGAAAAGGCTGTCCGTAACGACCAAGTGAGGACACAACTTAGGAAGCTAAACACAGGAAAAGCCACGGAACCAGATGGAGTCAGTTCTGGAGTTCTTAAGACATGTGCTGACCAACGCTGTGGTATCCTGTGTCACATATTCAGTCTGTTATTAAGGCTGTTGCAAGTGCCTCTGCTATGGAAACATTCTGTATTGTTCCTGTTCTAGAGAAGGCAGGTGTCACCTAATGACTACAGATCTGAACTTTGTTTCTTGGTGCGGAAGGAACTGTCTGCACCTTAACATCAGCAAAACCAAAGAACTGGTTATTGACTTTCGCTTTACTAAAGAATGTCTATGTCTGATCACTTTTCATGGCGTAGATGTAGAGGTGGTGCACTACTGCATATACAGGGTGGGCCATTTATATGGATACACCTTAATAAAATGGGAATGGTTTGTAATATTAACTTCCTGTTTGTGGCACATTAGTACAGTGATCCCTTGCTGTATCGCGCTTTGACTTTCGCGGTTTTGCTCTATCGCGGATTTTATATGTAAGCATATGTAAATGTATATTGCAGATTTTTCGCTGATTCGCGGATTTCTGCGGACAATAGGTCTTTTAATTTATGCTACACGCTTCCTCAGTTTGTTTGCCCAGTTGATTTCATACAAAGGACGCTATTGGCGGATGGCTTAGAAGCTACCCAATCAGAGCACGCATTACATATTAACTAAAACTCCTCAATGCTATAAGATATGCCTCCTGCGCGGTGCTCGATTTTTTGCTTGTCTCTGCCTCTATCTCACCCTCTCTGACATTCTCTGCGCCTCCGGAGGGGGTGTGAGCAGAGGTGCTGTTTGCACAGAAGCTGTTTGCCTAGTGGATACAGACGCACCTCTAAGAAATGCCGCTTTATCGAGGTGCGTCCAAAAGCACACTTATTGATTTTTTGATTGTTTGCTTTAATCTCAAGATCTCTTTCTCTCTCTCTGACGTTCTCTGCGCTTGACGGAGGAGATGTGAGCAGAGGGGCTTTTTGCACAGAAGCTGTTTGCTTAGAAGATAGGGATGCTCCTGTAAAAAATGCCGAAAGGCTACCTTCGCATTGATCCCTTCATTGCCGCTGCTTTATCGCGGTGCTTGCATACTTAAAAGCGCAACAGCCCTATTGATTTTTCATTGTTTACTCTCTCTCTGACATTCTCCGCTCCTTACGCGCACTTTGAAGAGGAAGATATGTTTGCATTCTTTTAATTGTGAGAAAGAACTGTCATCTCTGTCTTGTCATGGAGCACAGTTTAAACTTTAGACTAAAGGGTGTTATTTCATGTCTAGAGGGTTCTAATAATGTTAAAAAACGTATTTAGAAGGTCGTAAACAGGTTTTCTATGCTCTAACTGCGAAAATATTAGATTTATAAATAAAGAATCCTACTTCGTGGAAATTCATTTATCTGTCTGGAGCGGATTAACCGCGATAAACAAGGGTTTACTGTATAACTGTGCGGAGAATATTTATAAACCGTGTGGGAGAGTTTCTAAGGGCTTAAAATATATAAAAATAATCATACAAACATATGGTTTCTACTTCGCGGATTTTCACCTATCGCGGGGGGTTCTGGAACGCAACCCCCGCGATCGAGGAGGGATTACTGTATATGTGAGGGGGGAAACTTTTCAAGATGGGTGGTGACCATGGTGGCCATTTTGAAGTTGGCCATTTTGGATCCAACTTTTGTTTTTTCAATAGGAAGAGGGTCATGTGACACATCAAACTTATTGGGAATTTCACAAGAAAAACTAGGTGTGCTTGGTTTTAACGTAACTTTTTTCTTTCATGAGTTATTTACAAGTTTCTCTTTGTTTACAGCCATTGACATGTCGCAGAGGTTAACACGTGAGGAGCGGATAGAAATTGTGTTGATGTCTGGTGAACGCAGTAACCGGGTCATTGCAGCAGATTTCAATGCAAGACACCCTACGAGACCACCCATCTCCCATGCTACAGTTAGCAAACTGCTTGCTAAGTTTCGTGAAACTGGTTCAGTGTTGGATTTGCCAAAATGTGGACGCATGAAAACTGTCACTAATGAAGAAACATCAGTGGCTGTCCTAGCTTCATTCAGCAAGAGCCCACAGCGTAGCACTCGCCGCATGTCACTGGAGAGTGGCATTAGTCGAACATCCCTTCGGCGGATATTAGCTACTCACAAATGGCACCCTTACAAACTCCAGCTACTGCAGCATCTCAACGAGGATGACCCAGATCGGCGCACTGAATTTGCAGAATGGGCAAAACAAAAATTGGAACAGGACCCTCAGTTTACGCAGAAGATTTTGTTCAGTGATGAGGCAAACTTTTATGTGAATGGTGAAGTTAACAAACAAAACCACCGCTATTGGTCTGACACTAACCCACATTGGATAGATCCCCAAGACTGTTGGAACAAAAAATTGATGGTATGGTGTGGTATATGGGGTACAAAGATAGTGGGGCCATTCTTCATCAATGGAAACCTCAAGGCCACTGGATATGCGAAATTGCTACATGATGATGTGTTTCCCTCTTTATGCACTGAAGCTGGCACATTCCCTGAGTTTTTCCAGCAAGATGGTGCACCACCACATTATGGGTGTCAGGTCCGAGCATTCCTAGATGAACAGTTTCCTGGAAAGTGGATTGGTCGTCGTGGGCCAGTTGAATGGCCCCAAGGTCTCCGATCTGACCCCTTAGACTTTTATCTTTGGGGTCATCTGAAGGCAATTGTCTATGCTGTGAAGATACGAGATGTGCAGCACCTGAAACTACGGATACTGGAAGCCTGTGCTAGCATTTCTACTGCGGTGTTGCTATCAGTGTGTGAAGAGTGGGAGACAATGACAATCCAACACAATGGGCAGCACATTGAACACATTTTATAAGTGGTCAGAAACTTGTAAATAACTCATGAAAGAATAAAGTTACGTTAAATTCCCAATAAGTTTGATGTGTCAAATGACCCTCTTCCTATTGAAAAAACAAAAGTTGGATCCAAAATGGCCACCATGGTCACCACCCATCTTGAAAAGTTTCCCCCCTCACATATACTAATGTGCCACAAACAGGAAGTTAATATCACCAACCATTCCCATTTTATTAAGGTGTATCCATATAAATGGCCCACCCTGTACTTCGAAGTCCAGACCAAGGACAGACTAGACTAGTCTTGTAACACAGAAAAACTATATTAGAAAGGCCAGAGCAGACTCTTTTTTCTAAGGAGACTGTGTTCCTTTAATGTGGCTAGTGACATCCTTCACATCTGATTGCTAGTGGGATTTTCTGTACTGTGGTCTGCTGGGCTGGTGACGTCACTTCAATAGAAGCCCACCAAATTAACAAATTAATTAAAAATGCAGGCTCAGTTATGGGATACACTCTGAACCACCTGGAGGTAGTAGCAAAGTAGAGAATTAAAAACAAACCTGAATGCCATTATGAACTATGCTGCACATCCTCTCTCTCACTCTAACACATAGTACTTTTAGCTAGCAAATCAGCAGCAGTATGTCAGGAAAAACTACCTGGGCTCTTTTATACCAATGGCAATACATCTGCATAATGCCTCGTTGTGACTGTCAAGTCAAATGTTTTGTATCTATATATATTTATTACGCTTCTGCATGAGTGCAGATTTAAATGACACCTAAAATCAGGGCTGTAAAAAGGCTTAACTTTGACATTCTGTATGTTTTTTTCACAATGGACATTAAGACTTTAAATAATTGGGTTCCATGTGGAATTTAGATAATAGGATTCCATTCATCTGATACCAGGCTTTGAGCTTTATTCAATTGTGTTATGATAGTTATTAAGCAGAGTATCAAGGCTAATTAGTGTCAACTTACATTAAAGTTAAGTATTGGTGGGGTAAAATTTCAGTGTGGGAAATATAGTTGTACAATAATGAACATGGAAACAAGATGAAATGATACCTGGAATCATGAAAAACATTACTACAGTATTTTAATGGATTTTAAAACTTAATAATTTTATAAACACATTTTAACCGTGGGGAAGATTCAGTTGTATAGTGGTAAATTTTAGGTAATCTTGACATTATATTGAGTAGGGGTATCAGTTCATGTCCTGGAGGACCACAGTGAATGGTTTTCATTAATTAGTAATAAATTAATTAGTAAGAATTAATGGAATCTACAAATTTTATGTTAATTTTCTCTGGCCTACTTTTTAAGATCAGGACTTGTAAATTTGTCTTTTTCTCTTAACCATATGACAAATAGTAATGACATGCAAAGCCAGCTAGCAGATTGATACCCCTGATGTAGAATATGAACACCCTGTATTGGGAAGTTATGTTGTGGTGAAGCCCCCATTGCAAACATACCCCACCATCTTATTTTGGGAATCACAATTATATTACTACTAGCTGTGTTATCCGGCGTCACTCAGGAAATTTCGTTAGACAATGGACTTCAGTTATAGTGTTATCAGCCAGATGGGTGTAGCAGAAGTACTATATAACTAATTGACTGCTTGTCTGTGTACAATATTTGTACTTTTTTTTTTTTAAACTATTATGGCTAATATTGGCAGGCAGTGTGGTGTAGTAGTTAAGGCTTTAGACCTAGAACTGCTACTGACACTGTGTGACTCCAACTAGTTAGACAAAAGAAATGTAACCAATTGTCTCTCAAATGTTTGTTACCTTGGATAAGGCATCGGCCATATAATAAATAATAATATTTTTAGGTCACTGGAGCTGCTTACTGTTGAACATGCTATATACAATTGTGCACGAGTAAAGCATTCCTGCATTAGATCAATGTCTGCTTTTCCTAGTAATTTGGCTTTTGTTGATGATCACTGCAAAATTTGTGTAAATTGTTCACTCAAGTATTTATTGTGTTTTTTGTCATTTACATTGGTGTTCTCCCTTTAAAGTCCACAGAAGCAAATGTGCAGTATATGTAAAATGTTTTGGGGGTTCCGGTGGAGAATCCAAGATCAAAGTAAGCAGCTGTGCACGTAAATGTAAATTACAGTGGAAACTCGGTTTGTGAGCATAATTCGTTCTGGAAACGTGCTCGCAGTCCAAAGCACTCGTATATCAAAGTGAATTTCCCCATAAGAAATAATGGAAACTCAGGTGATTCGTTCCACAACCCAAAACTATTCATATAAAAATGATTAATACAAAATATAAAGTAAAAATACATAAAACAAATTAACTTGCACTTTACCTTTGAAAAGAATCATGGCTAGTGTGAGTGAGTTTCTAAATTCTTGTGGGATTCCACCCAACGGGACGACATGCGGAAGAATGTCCCAAAGCAATCGCAGTCTCCCAGCCCAGTAGCAGTTCATTGTAAAATGTGAATCCAGAAAGATCGTGGACATGCTCTAAGCACCTGCCGTCAGTGGGTGATACAAGGAACATTATAAATGTGCAGGGCACATTACCACTTGGCCACAACCCTGCCTGACTGCTGTGTCATAGGAGAGTGGCAGATCCTGTTACAATAAATAACCGCGCTTTTGCTGTTTCAAGCTGAATAAAGATGGTGGTGCAAGACGCGGACTCGCACATCACAGCACACGCACACACACGCACAGTCACAATGCTGTAGTAAACAGTATACACTCGTACGAATGTTGACTATATGAGTGAGGCACGCTGACTCAGACGGAGAATAGGAGATGATTGCCCACAATCCCGCAGCGAGAGAGAGAACAACCATCAGCTCAGTTGTGATTACATGACTCTCAGCAGACAAAGCGTATCCAAACTACTCATATTGCAAGACATCGCTCGTTTATCAAGTCAAAATTTATTAAAAATTTTAGCTTGTCTTGCAAAACACTTGTAAACCAAGTTACTCGCAAACCGAGGTTCCACTGTATTTTGGAGGTCGGGGTGGGGTTCCCCTTTCAAACTCAATACACGTGAATATTACCATTGAATAATACATGGGGAGACCTGCTAACTTTAAGCTGATGCTGTTGTTCCAGTGGTGTTTCTACGATTTGCAGGTCACAGGGTTTTTAGCCTCCTCAGTGATTGTTGCATTTGGACTTACATGTACATAAATTCAAACAGCGGTGGGTGGGGAAGGGTGGTCCCTTAGGAAATATGGGTGGGGAAGGGTGGTCCCTTAGGAAATATTGTATATGATGATCAGAAAGATTAGGGGCTTACCACTACTGATAATATTCCTGATCAAGAAAAAGATCAGAGCTAGGACAAAATTGATAAGGGGCTATAGGCTTTGAATCCCCTCCACCCTGCCAATGCCACTAAGTCGGTCCCAGTTTATCTTGTTCGAAGAACACCACTTCCACCTCTACTTCTCTCTTCCTCCCTTTTTGTTTTGACTGAAATAACAACTACACTCACAGCCACAGCGCCTTTTGACTGAAATAACAACTATGCTCACAGCCACAGCGCCTAGTATCAGCACTCAAGGTTTTTAGAGCACTTGCTAGCCATTGAGGTTTGCATCTTCCTTTAGCTTCACTGAATGCTGTCCTTCCATTTCACACCATATTGTATGATCCATATGTGATCTCATCTATTTTTTCCTGTCTAAGGCATCAGCCCTTCTTTACTTGTTTGTCCACATTATTGGTTAGTTGTACTGTTTGGCCCAATCAGTAGCTTTTACACCATCCTTTGCTTGCATAAAGACACCTCTAAGTGAAGTGTAAAGCATTTATGTTAGCGTAATATTAATAAACATTGACATGCAAAAGGAAACATGGGTTGGCTAATTTTATTTTTTCTATACCTTTACCAATTTTCAATCAAATCAGTGAAGCAATTTTGAGATTTTATGGTATTTAGGTTTTATTTTGTGGGTGGTTACTCCTAAATATTGATATGTTGTATCGCGGATGCCAGGGGCGATGACCCAGCCGGGACGCCTTGGAGGACCGGAAGTGGGCGTGTGCCCATCTGGGATCACGTGGGGGCCACCTTTCTGGCTGCTTTGGGGGCCATGGGTTCAGGGCATGGAACCCCCACCCTGTAGGGGCCCATGGTCACTGCCAGGAGGCGCCCCAATGCCTTGGGGACTTGTGACCTCAGCACCAGGAAGTGCTGGGGGGAAGATTTAGGAGGACACCTGGAGAGCTGCCGGGAGTATATAAAAGGGGCCGTCTCCCTTCATTCAAAGCTGGAGTCGAGTGGAGGAAGGACAAGGCACGAGAGGTGTGTGGAGGTGGCCCGAAGAAAGGCATTGTGAGGCCAGGACTGAGTATTGGGGTGTGTGCACTTATTGGAACTGGGTCTGAGTGACCATTATTTGTGTAAATAGTTGTAAATAAACACGTGTGGTGGTTGAAGAACAACATGTCTGCCTGTCTGTATCCGGGTCGGCTCCACAGTTGAAAATATTCTTTCCTTACCTACTCCCAGACAAATGTAAGCTTTTTAGCTACACGGGAGATAGTGTTTTTTTTGGAGAGTGAGTGAGTCAGTCAATTTTGCATTATATATGCAGTAGGGTATATAGATGCAGGAACAAGTTTAAACAATAACTACAGTGTAATTTGAGTTTTACATTATGGTTAAATCTAGTAAGTACTGCTCACAATGGATTCCAAAATTTAAAATATGTTTTCTGCTTAACAAATGTTAAGATGCTGATGTGCTGTTAGGCGATGCAGAATCCTTAATATTGTTGACATTCACATGTTTCATGCTACAAATTAATTGCAATGAGCATTACTTTAAATGTTGTCCAATTATGCTAAGGTTAAAAGTTGACATACTATTTAAGGCAATTAGTGTATCAGAATTACAATTTCATTGTTCTGAATATGAACCCGAGCTTAAAAATGCCTGAACTTGGAATCATGAAAAAAGCTTGCAATTACATTATTATGTTTAAAAATGACTATAACATCTCCAAGTGATGGTATTGCTTAAGAAAATAGGGAGAAGGGGGCCTAATCAGCTGATGTAGCCTTAAATATGTTGTGCAGATAAAGTCACTTCAAGTTAATTATCATTTAAATTAAATATTAAGCAAGTCGTATAGGTAAAGTGCACCTAAAATATAAGATAAATATTGTGTGGCAATTCAATGAGGGAGGCACAGCTACAGCATAGTGGTTATAGGATCAGAAGTAAAATTACAGAAGTAAAAATCCTGCAATGAGATAAAATGTTTCTGTTACATACCCTACAAAAATTGGAACAGTGGTCTGAAAGCCCTTGCAATGATTGTGCTGAGTGCCAGTTCATTTTAACAGAGGAAGAGCATAATATTCATGACATTGTGATCTTTCCACAAAGCCTTCTCTGCTGTCTCTGTTTCTTGATATTATGTTACAATCTGACCTGGGATCCTCCTGACTAGAATTTGAAAGGGGGGGAGGGCATCAACAGTGTAACATAATACATCAAGTGCTTAATTATTACTTGACTTAATGTGCATTAAGGCAGAGTCCCCTAAAACCTTATCTGAGAATTGGCAACTTGATTGATTATGGGCAAACTGTTTGGTTGGAAGTGAGACCACACATTTGAAACCAAGGAAGCGGACAATTTTTATATTTCAGCTTTGACCCTTTTTGAGATTGTGCAGTACAAAGCTTGAATTGTGTCCTCCTGAAACTGCATTGGAACTCATTTGGTAATATGAGATGGTCTCACTAGAGGTAGCAGGAACTCTCTGTTGGTTTCTCTTTCCTTTTCTCTTATTAAAGATTCAACACATGGCAGAGCCTTTCTCAGCATGCTTTAATGGCTGCAATTGCTCTTAACCCTCTCTGGCTGCTCAGACATTAGCTTTAACCTTTTCCAAAAAGCCCTATAGATTGCACAAGTCTAATATTGCAAACATAACCCCAGAGCGTAAAGACCTGCCCCCTCTAAATAGCTACATTGTTGCTGGATTGCCTGTTCTATGGGGAGTTCAGCTCTGGAAATAACACTCTTCACCCTGCTTGTATTTGTTTACAGCAAGACTGCTCTGGAGTCTGGAAGTAGATGTGAACAAATAAATCTCTTTGGAGTCTGCTCTGGCTCTGCATTGAATTCATTAAATTGTTCAAAATGATGAATAGCATATTTAATGTGGTAAAACTGTTTCAAAAAACAATATGGAATATAACAAAATACAATAAAGAATGTAAGTGGCAATTAGGAAAGGTTGAGATTGGAGGAACATATGTACTCAGTCAGAGATTGAAATGCACATCGTATGCACTTTGTATCTAACTGGGCCACTTATAGCAGCTAATATTTTGTCATTTTTATGGACAGGAGATTTATTCTGAAAAATAATGTTCTTTTTTTAGGTGATCAGAATTTTGATGGATATTGCCCTTCATACAGACAACAACATCCAAAAGCTCTTTAAATGTGAAAAAGTACAGTACACTGTGAATAAGTCTTACAACACCCAAGAAAATGATATTTTTAGCTACTTATCTTGGTAGTGTTTATTTGCATGAGTGAATACTATATAATATTAGAATTAACACAGAAAAACAGTAATACAATACACTAAAACAATAATTTTTTTTTTTTTTACAAAACACATTGATACCTTATAAAATGGCTAGAGAACACAGATTTATTTCCCAGTACCTGCTCCAAAAATGCCAACCTGTCCAAGAATGTGTTAAGTTCTGCCAACAGCACACCTGATTGAAATAAATGAGGTAATGCATAGCTGAACCAGGCGGTGCAATGTAACAAATAAATGTATGTTTTGGATAGTAACCACAAATACCGGGGTGCCTTGAGGACAGATTTGGAAACAGTTAAGCTAACATATTTTGAAAGATGTAAAATTGTAATTTTGCATCAACAAAGCTATACTTGGCAAGCATCAGCATACCAAACTCAATTTTTAAGCTATGGTGTTGAAAGTACCATAAAGAAATTTGAAGAAACTGTAAGCTTAAAAATTGAAAGTACATCTGATGAACAGTCCTTAGAGGTCACTACTTCAGAGAACAGAAGGAAGTTCAGTGAGGTGCATGCTCAATATCTGGCACCAAAGCACACCCTTCGAACATATGAAGATGTTTCAAAAGGCAACAAGCAATTGAGATTGTGGTATGCCAAAAAGCAGAAAACATGGAGTGATAACAAATGGTAAAAGGTTTGTGATGGCCAGGTTGGCCGCAGCTGGCTTACTCTCCATGAACTCAGATGTTAGTAGTCATGACTGGCTTGTGCAATAAAGACATAACAACAAAGTCTGATGCAAATGTGTTAAGTGCATTTTAATACAGGTAATAGTCCATGTCAAGAACAAAGTGCAGTGCAATCCAGAATGCTTCAATAAATACATGCTTTTTAAAAACAGTGTTCATGAGAAAGGTAAAATCCAATAAATACCAATAAATAATCCATTAAAACCTAGGATAAAACTAGAATCGGAATCAGCCTTCATCTCTTCTTCGCAGTGCTGTTGTCTCTGTCTCTTCTTGCACCTCTCACCCATCTCGCAAGGCAGCCCCCTAAACGAATCCCAGCCACTTGTCCGCTGGTGTCTGCTGGGATGTAATAAGCCTGACTCCCTTATCTTACCGCCATCCCTCACCTTGCACAGGACTCCTGGAATATTTAATTGTTCCTTCTCTCTGCTCTTTGATCTTCATCAGGAGTGATCTGTTCTGCCCCTGAAGTACTGTACCTCTCACTCCACTTCTTCACAGGGCTTCACTGACCACTTCACCGCCTTCAAGTCACACTGGCTTCCCATTGATTCTTTCCTCTCAGTTCTCACAGTACTTTCTTCCTTGATTTCTTTTTCTGTCTGTATTTTCTTTTTGCTCACATCTCTATCCTACTCACTCTTTCTTTAAAATACTTGTGGGCGAAGGTGCTTTCATTAACAACCCACAGAGTGTTAATGAGGAAACCGACTGAACTGATCATGCCTGCATATCCAGGTTCATCATTAAACACTCTGAGGCCACACAAAGTATCTTTATAAATAAATTTATGAATTTAATTATGTACTATCTCCACTGGGCGGATGAAGTATTTAAATAAAAATGGAATCAGAAAATGGCTCAGGGTTTATTAATTGGTGAAGGTCAATTCTGGGAAAGCAATATTGTAATAAACAAGGTCAGGGCATGAAACCAATATTGTAAATCAAAGAACACAGCAGAGGAGTCCATCCATCCAACCATCCATTATCCAACTCACTATATCCTAACACAGGATTGGGGGTCTGCTGGAGCCAATCCCAGCCAACACAGGGTGCAAGGCAGGAAACAAACCCTGGAAAGGGCGCCAGCCCACCGCAGGGCGCGCACACACACCCACACATACACACACCCACACATCAAGCACACACTAGGGATTTAGAATCGCCAATGCACCTAACCTGCATGTCTTTGGACTGTGGGAGGAAACCAGAGTACCCGGAAGAAACCCACACAGACACGGGGAGAACATGCAAACTCCACGCAGGAAGGACCCAGGAAGTGAACCCGGGTCTCCTAACTGTGAGGCAGCAACCACTGCGCACCCGTGCCAACCTAGCAGAGGAGTCAAAAACCAAAATAAATTACATAACCTGAGCCAAAATGTAAGACAAAAATCATAATCATAAGTCTTTTCTTTCTGGTATCCATAAATTTGGACAAACAGGAAGAGCACAACACTGACCTTTATACCCATGCATTACACACTTTGACTTGACTTTGCCTAGAAACTGCTTGGCAACCAGACCACACAGAATAAACTTCTGTAACAAAATGTATTTACTTTTAAATGTTGTTAAGAACACATTGAAACAAAAAAATGAATTAATTACATTCGTAAAGCACTTTTCTAACCTACTCAAAGTGTTTAACGAAGAAAATGAGAAACTACTTCTACCACCACCAATGTTTAGTATCAACCTGGATGATGCGATGGCAGTCATTTTTGCACCAGTATGCTCATCACGCATTAACTGTTAGCTAGTGAATAAATGAAAGGTATAGTAGCTAATAAGGGACAGGGGTTAATTAAGGGGCCAGAATGACTAGGTCATGGGGTGCAATTTGGTCAGGGTATCAGGAAACACCCTACTCTTTTTGAAGGATGCCCAGGGATTGTTTATGACCACAGGGGTTCAGGACCCTGATATTACATCACCTCAGAAGGATGGCACCTTTTTTTTTAAGCACAGTTTCTCAGTCACTACACTGGGGTTTTGGGATCCACATACATACCACAGGGTTAGCACCTCCCGATGGCCTCACCAGCAGGAACCCAAACTTTTCCTAGTTGGTCTCCTATCCAAGTACTGGCCGGGTCTGAACATGTTTAGCTTTAGGTGGATTACCTGTTCTGAAGTGCAGGTGGTATGGCTGCTGGATAAAAACATGCTATCTCATCTTGTTCTTTGCCCTCCCAAACCCACAAAACAATGTCTTGGTTATTTTTAAAGGTCAAAGAATGACTGCAAATAATAAAAATACAATTTAGATCATAATTTATATAAACAAAAGGAAGCACAAAAAAGGCTAACAATAAGGCAAAAAGGTATGCCTAAAGAGGCAGTCCAATGAAAACGAGACCAAACATGCAAACCAATTATAAACTCTAATAAACAGAAAACAAAAATTCACAATAGCCAGACAATCTAATACAATACTCATAAAAAACAACCTTCACTCCACAAACCTCTATGGAGCTCTAAAGGGACCTACATCTCAACCTGTCATATTAAGGCTGAGGGCAATCCCTCAGCAGTGATGTGATATGACCTGCCCACAGAACACAAGGAACATAAATAAACAACATAAATACAATAAATAAATAATAAACAACAAATAAACATGACTATATTAATAAAAATGTATTAAAATAAAAAAACACAAGAACAATAGTTCAGAAACAACAGGGAAAAATAAATGTAAGCCAAGTAACAAATCCTGGCTGTAATGTACCAGCGATGCCTGTCTGCAGAAACTACAGAGGTGCTCATTCATTCTCTAGAGGCACATTTCAACCAATCAGTGTAGGGGATCTAGCCAAAATCATTGGAATGATCACTGAGAATACTTTTCATCATGTTGTAGTTTTGGGAAAATTACTTATCAAATACTTTATCTTTTAGTGTAAAGACGACTCATATAAAGCAGAAATGTACAATATTAAATTGGCCTCTTTTGAGCTCTGGCCTCAACATAATTGAAGATATGTGGCATTATGTTGAAAGGGAAAAGAAAGAAAAATACCCTACATCTTGAAGCTGCTTGGAAGAATTTACCACAGGACTTCTAGAATACAATTTCAATGTACAGCAGTGGACCAAAACAAATTGTTTCAGTTTTGCCCATTGTAGAATGCTGTGCTTTGCTCATTTGTGTTTTGTGTTTGTTAATTTTTTCTGATTGACTATGAACTTTTTTCCCAATTTCCTCATGTCTTCTCAATTTCCCATTGTAAGTCTTAATATCAGTTTAGCTTTTATTAGCTTTGATGCCTTTAATTTGTTGTATAGGTGGTGTTATTCCTGCACGGCATTTGCCTGGTGCACCTCCACCAGTATCATTTAGGTCAGCTGCTGAGTTGTCAGCTGGTGCCACCGTTCACTGATGTTTCACCTTCTACCCAGTATATCTCCTGGTGAGGGGTCAGATACCAAATGGGGACATCTCCTCGCTACTCCCTACAGCTGGTCTTTCTGTGGCCTTACTTTCCTCTGCAGCCACAACCAGTAGCTAGACTCATTTGCCTCCTCTGGCAGCTCTTTAATGGTCTTCTGTAAGTTGGTACCAGTCATACCCACTGCCTGCAGAATCCAGATTACTGATTTACCCATTAAGTCCCTGCATCTGACCTTTATTGGGTATATGGAAACAACCCAACCTGCTTGTTTGCACTCTGCTGCCAACTTAGAGTACTTTAGGTGCTTGTACTCATGTACTACAGATATGCTAAGTTCGATGATGAGGAGCTTCCAGGCAGCAGTAGAACATATCACAGCGTCTGGTTTTAATGATGTTTGAGTGATTTCTGATAGAAAAATCAGCTGCTTATCCAAGTCCACCCTCAACTCCCATGCTTTCCTGGGAGTCAGCACTTACTGTGAGTTTCCTGTTGCTGTTTTTAGTCAAGCCTCACCTATTTTAACAAATAAGATGTCTGGCCGATGGAGTTCTGAAGTGTTGTTTGCAACCACCCTGCACCTTTCTAATAGCTAGGCCAACTTTTTCAACACCAGGTTATGCCGCCACTTATAGCACCCCTGTGCCCATGCAACCTTGCATCCTGACAAGAAGTGTTGGAGACATGTGTTGCTGTTCTTACACAGTTGGCACTTCTCACTCCCAAACCATAGAGTGAGGTTCTTAGGTCAAGGGACAGTGTCATATGTTTCCCTTATCAGGATGTTCAACCATACCTATGGTGTCCTCCAGATGTCTGCCCAGCTGACAACTCTAGTTATATATGCCTCCCATTGTGTCTATGCTCCCTACTGGCCCTGTGACACTGCCTTAATAAGTTAGTGCTCGTGCTCCACCGTGTAACCTCCACCACAACCATAGTCTTTCTCTGCTCCTTTGTGGCCTTACTTCTACCAGTGTGAGTTCTCCTGCACCCAGTTCTACTCTGTTGTTTCGGCACTTTACCCAGTACTGTTTATTGCAACCTACTGATGGCAAGGCCAAACTGGGTCTGTCCCCTACATTTGTATTCTGTGCCGACATTCACTTTTGCCTTCCTTATCAGGTGGACCTTGGATTTCTCTCAGTTCTACCACCAAATGAGTTTTCTCCTGCTTATATCTGAGGCTGACTGCCTTGAGAGGCAGCTGCAGGGCAATCTTGCCAGACAGACCTGTGTTGGAGAAGCAACGGGGGAGGTCAAGCCACTTCCTAATGCAATAATAAGCTATATGATCCATCCTGCTGGCAACTGCTAATGGTACCTTGCTCACTTTAAGTGGCCACATCACACGTTGGCGAAGTGTTTATTGATAACACCATATCTTGTATTTTCCTGGAAGCTGACAGCTGTCAGTCTTTGCATGCCCTTCTGCCAATTGTTTCTGCACCAATTTCTCAACCTGTTTGCCCAACAACTCTGATGTATATTGTCTCCCCAGACTTCTGATAGGTTGATCAATAAGCCATGGGATCTGTTCACCTTCAATGATAAATACGTTATCCTTTCTGATACCCTTCCTGATCGATAGGCTTCAAGACTTAGATGACTTGATCTTCATGTTTGCCATTACGGTCAAGTAATCAAAGCATTTGAGGAGCCTTGTTGGGCAATGGACTGTCAGGAGGAAACTTGTGATGTCATCCATGTAACTTCTCAGAGGAGGAAGGCTGTTAACAGATGGTTTCATGCCTGTTACTACTTGTCTAGCTTCAATGAGTACTTCGAAGGTAGCCACAAACAGTATTGGAGAAATGGCACATCCCCTCACTGTGCCAGCTTACAGTTGCTGCCATCCAGTCAAAAAGCCCCTTACTGCAAAGCACTTGTGGAAGTTGCTAAAATATTTGTCAGTTATGTTAGTAATACTTCCTGGCACATGGAAAAATTCTAGAGCGAATTCAATGAGCTTGTGCAGCGTAGATCCATATGAATTTGCCAAATCAAGCTACACCACATGCAAGTCACCCATCTCTCATTTGGCCTGATGTCTCTGTTCCCAGATCACAGAAGAGTTCTCCATGCAGCCTTCTGGCAGCTTATATCAATCTAGTCATTGCCCCTAAAGAAGCTGGACATGTGTCTTGCAAGCACTGAACAAAAGATCTTTCCCTCAGTTTTCAACAAAGCAATGCTTCTGAACTAGCTGATGGTAGTACAATGTTACTCTTTGTGAATAAAGACACAAATAGCCTGCTGCCAACCTGAAGGTATGGACTGGTTCTTCCATGCCGTCCTCATCAGCTTCCACAAGATTTTCAGTACTAGGGGCTATCTCTTTGTGCTCATAAACAGTGTGAATCTTAAAGAGGGTTAACTTTGAGAGTTAAAGAAGTGTTGAATATCTATTTTTGGCAGGCCTGAGAATGTTGCAACATGACACTTTGAGGTTTTTATTCTCTTGGCTTGGCTTGGTCTCACTCTATGGGTTTTTTCTGTACTATGTATTATGTTAGCTACATAGTTTACTGTTATCAGATTATCTGTGTGTAGTGTTTTGCTTGTATGGGGGGATATTACTTAAGCAGTGCATGTGCAGTTTTGTGTGACCTTGCAGTGTCTATTACTTTGTACAGCTTTAACTCAGACTCTCAGCAGTTTATCTTCCATTCTTGGAAAAAATATTCTAAAAGCAGTGCAGTCTTAACCTCTCCTCTGGTTTTGTAATTACAGTTTCAGAATACTCAGATGGTTGTCTAGCACCTGGTCATTTCTCTTGGAATTTTTCTTGAATAAATATTATGTTAGATTTTGGCAGTACATTTAGTTGAAAATGGTCATAGTAGGCTTTTAATGCCTTTACCTCTTTGCTCCCTAGTGTTCGTGTGTTGTAAGTTTTCTCTCTTCATTTTTTCATTTCTCTGTTTTCTCAGAATTGTCCAGACTGTTTTTTCATCATGTTCCTCAATTTTTGCCATGTATCGGGTTAGTTACTGACATTCCTTTCAATCTGCAAGACCTTTGTGAATGTTCATTTGTTCTTATAATTTTTCCCATATTTTATGTAATTACTTTCAGGATACTAGCTAGGCACAAACAGACCTATTTATTGTCATGTACTATATATACAGTATATATTGTCGAGGATGCCAGGGGCCACGACCCGGCCGGGACGCCTTGGAGGACCGGAAGTGGGCGTGTGCCCATCTGGGATCACGTGGGGGCCGCCTTCCTGGTTGCTTTGCAGGCCACGGGTTCAGGGCATGGAAGCCCCACCCTGTAGGGGCCCATGGTCACCGCCAGGAGGCGCCCCAATGCCTTGGGGACCCTAGACCTCAGCACTTCCACCACACCAGGAAGTGCTGGGGGGAAGAGAAGCAGGGACACCCGGTGAGCTTCCGGGAGAACAACCGGCACTTCCGCCATGCTGGGGCGTTTCAGCGGGAGATTGCCGGGGAGCACCTGGAGCTCATCTGGGTGCGGATAAAAGGGGCCACCTCCCTTCATTCAGGGCGAGAGTTGGGAGCAGAGAGGACTGAGCTGGAGAAGGCAAGGAGGTGGCCTGAAGAAAGGAAGGCATTGTGTGGCCAGGACTTTGGGGGTTTGTGGTGTACTTATTATTGTACATATTGTAAATAAACGTGTTTGTGGGTGACATGAATGTGTCTGCCTGTCTGTGTCCGGGTCAACTTCCACAATATATATAGGGATGCCAGGGGCCATGACCCGGCCGGGACGACAGGAAGGACCGGATGTGGGTCTGCACCCACCCTGGATCACGTGGGGGTTGCCTTCCGGGTTGCTTTGGGGGCCACGGGTACAGGGCATGGAAGCCCTACCCTGTAGGGGCCCGTGGTCACCGCCAGGAGGCGCCCCAATGCCTTGGGGACCTGTTACCCCAGCACTTCCGCCACACCAGGATGTGCTCGGGGGAAGATTTATGACGGCGCCCGGAGAGCAGCCGGGAGGACAGCCGGCATTTCCGCCACGCTGGGGCGTGGCCAAGGGAGGAATGCCAGGATCACCTGGTGCTCATCCGGAACTTGTATAAAAGGGGCTGTCTCCCTTCATTCGAGGCTAGAGTCGGGTGGAAGGAGGACGAGGCAAGAGGAGCGTGGAGGCAGCCCGAAGACAAGGCATTGTGGCCAGGATTGTGACTGTTTGGGGTTTGTTTTGTGGACTGGGGTCTGAGTGACCAATGAACTGGGGTCTTTGTGACCATATCGTTTGTATATAGTGTAAATAAATGTGTGGTGGTTTGATAAACAACATGTCCGCCTGTCTATATATATATATAGGGTGGTCCACATCTAAATATGCAATTTTCATCATGCTATATCGTATTAAGTTTATTACATAGAAAATCACCCGAAAAATCCCGGACCATCGAGAAGTATGCGAACTGACGACATGAAGAATCGTCCCTGCATAAATCAAAGTCATCCAGACGATCTGGATCTGCATAATTAGATCTGGACCACCCTGTATATGGAAAAAAAGATCATTCATACTGCCATAACATTTCAAAATGGCTTGTAAATTGTTGAGCCTTGAGCATCTTCCACCCTTGTAATGTGACATTTGCAAGACCCTGTTGCACAGCGTTAATAAAATAATAATACATTTATATAGCACCTTTCCCTTGCTCAAAGTGCTTATAGTGGAAAGTCAGTACTGAGAAATAGGAAGCTAAATAAAAAGCAGAGCAGCACAGTGGGGAAGGTGGGGGAGCACAGATGAGCAGCAACAACAAAGGGGCAAGAGTGAATGAGAAATCAAACTGATACCACCAGAGGTTTGATCCATTATAAAAGTAGGAAAAATATAGAATGCATGAAAAGATAATTACCAGAGCTTGGGGGTTCCAATATGCAGCAATGGGCTGTCGGCAGATACAGTCGCCTTAGTGCCACAATTCACCAAGGAAAGCCCATAGTAAAGGGACAGCAAGGTAGCGATCCACCCAAATGTGTGCAAACCATGAAGGACTTACAGGCGAGTAGGCTCATTCATTCAATTCTCTTTTGAAGCACATACAGACAGCGCTGGCAGCGATTCAGCATACTGAAAAAAATGGAACATTCCCAAAAGGTAGATCTCCACAATGTAAAGAAAATTGTTCACTAATCAGGCATCAAGTAAACAATTGAAAAAAGTTTAATTCATTGAAGCACAATCAAATCAGTTGTCCCAGAGGCCTTAAATCCAGACAAGACATAATCCATAAAATTAAATCCAAATTCAAGATAAAAAGTAGCCATTTGTATCCATAAATAAAACACACAGTGAGAAAAAGTGAACAGTAATGCAAAAAGTGCATGGTTCTTCACAAAAATCCAACAAAATGTGTTATTCACAGAGAGGAGCCTCAAGCTTGCACCATTGTTCCATCTCTTTTGTGTGACATTTGCATATTAATGTCCAGCTCTCAAGCTGTTTGGAGCTTGTCATAGATAAGAAATATTTGTTCTAAGGCAGCCTATTATTGTGTTTTCTAGGAGTATTTTTAGATAGTTTATAAATCAGAACTTTGATGGATGTATTTCAAATATTTAGATTTTCAGTTTAAATTATCTTGGAAATCTAAAGTGAATAGATGACAGTTAAATGCATTATTGTTTTTGAACTGCCACCTCACAACTCTATGAACCTCAAGTTTGATCCGTGGTATGATTTTGTCTCTGTGTAGTTTGGAAATTCTCCTGATGTTCAGGGGGTGATAGGAACTCAGATCTTGCAATGTACAATAGAAGAAGAATTTGAGAATATGACGTTAAAGGACACAGAATAGGTAGGTTCACTGATAAAGTCAGTCATTTTGAAGGAGAAACTGCTGGTGGTTGACAGACAGCAATGGCCCACCTGGCTTTAGAAGTTGTCCTGTGCATATTTAGAGAAGTTGGGATTTTTGTCTTAAGCAGGTTCAGGTGGCATTCATGCCTGACTCCAGTTTGTGTGTGGATGATCTTAAGAGCCGTTGTTCTCACTTAAAACTCATACAGCTTACATTAATCAACTGTAGGGAGTTGTTTACAATATTTTTGATTGGGTATCAGGTTGTTTTTAAAACTTTTAACTGGTTAAACAGTGGTTTTGATAACTGTGGTTTAGTCCTGTGGCCTGACGTGCATATACAGGTGCACCTGGGCGTAGGTCAGCTCAGCTAAGGGTGTGAAATGCTCTCGTAGCTTATTTAAACTTGTGTTTGTTTTGAAATAAAAATGATGTTTTGAGGCCAATTACATGAGTACACACAGCCACCCATGCTTTGTTGTTATTAACATTGAGATTACTATGTTAAGATTCATATCCAAAACAGGTGGGCCAACTCAAAAAAGCCACAAAGTAATACTTTTTTTTATCAGTTACATAATTTAAGCACAAGATAAATTAAAAAATGAAACAAGAATTCAAGCACTTCCATTAATTAACTAAACAATAGAAAATAAACTGGTGATCTTTCCAAAACAGAAAGAAATAATCATATAAAAACTAAAAATTTAACAGGGGAAAAAGAAGGGTGAGAAACTGAAACCAAGCAGGAAAGAAGAGTATTTTCACAGGCTAAAACTCATAATCTCCAAACCAAAAACAATTAATCTAAAAATGCAGTACATCTCAAAGTTTCAATAACAAAAAAACAATAACTCTAAAGTCTCAAAAAGAGGCAAAACCACATCAAAAACCTTGAGGAAAAGAAGCTTAAGAGATGAACAGACAGCTGTTAAGCCTGCTGATACCACAGCAACAAGACACTGGCAACAGCTGTATTTTATAGTCCCCTCTGGTGATGGCTGCACTTGAGGAGACCATTTCAAATGGTGGCCCTATCATTGCTAAATCAGCACAATAAAAAACATGAAATCACAAATACTAATCAAAAATGTAAACAGGGGGAGTGGGATGAAAAATTCAAAGAAAAACAAAAGCATGGTCATCATTCCAGCTTGTATGATTAATAAAAATGCAAATAAATTAAGCAATTTTAATATTTTAGACAGCCATTTTATTCTTCTCATTGTATTTTTATATTTTTTTCTAGCTGAGTTACCCAGATTTTGGTGGGTTAAAATATAGAAACGTGAAAAGGTAAAAAATAATTAAACCTAGCTTTTTAAAATGGGACGGCTTTGAATGTAACATTTCTGTTTTTCCTTCTGGTGCAAACAGCCCCAAATTACCTATGTTTTGTTCCCTTGGTGAAGCAGCTTGTGCTCAAAAAGAAGCACAGTGCCTGAATAAACTTGTCAGGAGAGCCTGCTCCATCACAGAGTGAACCCTGGACACAATGGAAGCTGTTGTTGAAAAGAGGATGGTGGCAAAGATGCCATCATGAAAAATATCCCCCATCCCCTCCAAGAGTCATTGTCTTGGATCACTTTTAGTCACAGGCTCACTCCACCACGGTATGCTAAGAAGTGTCACGGGGGGTGTTTTGTTCCAACTATTTTCAGGCATTTCAATGCTTCCTCCCGGGGCAATCGTTAATTTTATTTTGAAATGACATTTTGATTTATGTGAGCAATATCTATCTATCTACCTACCTACCTACCTACCTAACCCCACCCACCCACCTACCCACCTACCTACCTACCTACCTACCTACCTACCTACCTACCTGCCTGCCTGCCTGCCTGCCTGCCTGCCTGTTTATAGATAGCGATTGGTTGAGTGACTATTATTTGTCCTATGAGCCTGTATCCTTGTTTTTATGTTTCTGCTGCTGTATGCATCTGAATTTCCCCTTGGGATTAATAATGTTTATGTAATCTAATTAGAATATGTAACTCTGGATACATATGGTGCAACCTGGGCAACATTGGGGAGATGAATAAAATAGTGACATAAATGCTTAATTTAAAAAAATCAGAACTTGTGTGGTTCTGTTTTGCTGTTGATAGATCACACTGTAGTATTTAGTGCCTCTTGACATTTTGCCTTGATGTTATTTCCAAACTTTGTTGTAAATATAATGTGGAAGAGAATTATTGTGTTTAGATTATATATGATAAGCAATTCCAATTCATTATGAGATTTGAGTCAAAAATGACAGCAAAACAGCTTTGCAGATTGTGATGATGGTATAATTGTAAGAGATTAAGCAATCCTGGGCAAAATACTTGAATAAAAAAAAATAAATTGTCAAGAGTTAGAATTGAACTCAGCTTTCATGGTTGACAGACATGCAGACTAGCCATAAGGCCACCATCACAACCTTGATGGTGCTGTTTCTCAGTTGTGTAAGCAAACTATTAAAGTTTTTTGCAACTAGGTCTGAGCCTGAGGATTTGTAAGGGTTTCTGTGTGGTTCTTGAAAGCCAAATATTATGCATCCCAAATCTAACTTATTGTGAGAAGTAATTTTGTGGTATATTTCAAGACTGAGGCATACAAAACAAATCAACAAGCTAATAGAGATTGTGCTTTATAGGTAGAGGTAATCTTTCTGTGTGCTTCAAATTCAACTCACATCAGTAAGAATGAGTTTAGAGGGGTGGATTATATTTTAGTTATGGCTGCTGCTGTTCTGGGTGCTTGCGTACAATGTTTTTTTTTTTTTTTAAATCTATATTTATAAAATGTAAATGATTTAAAAAGGATTTATTAATTATACTAAATCTTTTTTGCATATAAAGTCATGTGCTGATTTACTGCTCTATTTGGGACCAGCCATTTGGCCATAAGTCAAATTGGGCAATTGTCGATCACAAAGTGTATAGATCATTGCAAATGAAGCTTTGCAGGTCTGGTTTAATTTACCAGCATGCATACTTTAATTGTGGGTACAGAGTAGCACAAACTAATGTTCGAATCTCAGCCTCCGCACACCGGCTTCATGTAGTAGTAGTAGTAGTGTTTCTCAACCACTGAATCACAATCCATTTTTGGGTCATAGGTTGTCGTTGTTGTTTCATGAGTGGATCACGGTGGGTCGCAATATGTTTCCTGATTTATAAATGAACTTGTTTTATCAATGGGGACCCCCACCCACTCTACAGATTGTGCTTGTTTCACCAAGGTTACGCTTTGCAATTGAATTTAAGTGGGCAAAACTGGGTAACAGGACCATAAGTCTGTTTTTTTGTTTTTCATCATTATATGATTGTTACAAAATAGTTTAGTCAAACCAGAGGAAAACAAGCACTGTTTAATTTACATGTCATATTGTATATTATTAAATAGCCCAGTTAACTATAAACAACATGAAAAAATAAATTAATATACCATTTATAGGGTGTCAGTGAGCTTAACCTACAAATAAACAGAATAACTATGGAAAAATAATCAATTCTATATGTAAAATAATTTCATATAAAGTACGATACGGTGACAATAACTGGTGTCCTTATTCCTGATACAAATTTACAGTTTCTTTCTTTCTTTCTTTCTTTCTTTCTTTCTTTCTTTCTTATGACATTCAGTTAATGATTTTGATCATTTCTGATCCAGTTTAGGGTTGCTGCTTAATTGCAGTAGAAACTAAGGGTGTCATGTTTGCATGATTCATAATACAGTACCTGTAAGTATCCATGCTGTAATATTTATTGTAATGCATTTCTGCTTTCATTGTTGTAAATTTCTTCTTGCTCCTTCTTAGTATCTCAAAGTTTTACTGTATGATATATAACATATACTGTATGTGGGAATGGTGGCAGAATTGAAAGCTATAACAACATATATATATAATGGAAATACAATGTACAATAAATATACTATTATTGAAAGTCCTGTTGTAATAGGAAAGAAAAGCCTTGCTTAGCAGACAAAGCTATGTATCTTTCCATACCTTATAGGATTTTGGAAAAGCAAACAGATGAGGAGGCTGCTTCCTGAGTTTTAGTACAGCGTGAACCACTTGACTGAAGCTTTGTAGAGGGTGGGTTTTCTCTCTGTACTTTTCTTTCAAAGCCACATACTGTATGTTGACAAGGCAGAAAATGCACTGGCTTTTTCTGTAATTGTGCATTTTGCACTAAAGTCTCAACTTGGATTGGATAAATTGTTTCCAGATGTCATATCACACCATATGGATTTAATTTGCTAATAGCAGCTCACTATTACAAGCACATCTGCTGACTGGAACTTTTGCTTCTATTTTAACTGTAAAAAGCATAACTGCTGCACTGAAAAGTAGCATAAGATACTTTTGTTTCCTGTTGGTGGTTGGGGCCATGACTCTGAGCAGGAAAACATCTAGTAGAGTACTCTCATTTTGTGTCAATACTTGTTATTTGCAGTTTCTTTCTTTCCCAGAATCCTTTTGGCAACATAAGCTATTTTCAACTCTCTTAGAGGAAATTGACTGCCTCAAGTTGTTTTGTGTTACTTCACAGAAGGTCTGCATCTTAAAATGTTACAACTATTAGACTTCTTAGCTGTGTAAATGATGAAGTCAAGCTGAGTCTAAAGCCTTATAATGACATTTATATTTTTTGCATTTGTTTACAAGAAATTAAAATTTCTAGTCCTTTTAAGCAAGCAATGTTATTTAAGCCACATATTTTTCCCATTTATGCTGATTTGAAGCTTAATATAAACAGCCTCTTCCTCGAGCCTGAATATTTCAGTTATTTATTTTGTATTTAGGAGGTCTCCACCAAGGAATTCCACTCAAAAACATCAGTGAGTCCAAGTGGTCTTTTACAAGCGAACACTTAGTTCAGGACAAGTCTCTCAAAGGCCTTCATAATGTGGGACATACTGTAAGTACTACTGTTCTGTAGTCACTATGTGAGAAAGTGCCTGCCTTATTTGTACCTGGAACAATGTAGGATGTTTTATGCATCGGCACCACTTTTTTGGATCTTTAGTGACAGACTGAACAGGTAATAGTGGATACCACAATGTTAATCAGCAAGGGCCTTAAGTCCTCAAAGACTAACTCCAGTTTTGTGGCTTTTTCCTGTGAGTAACCCCATCAGTTGTTATTCATTATGGACAGCCCATACTGATGGTCAGAGTTTAACTCATCAATTGGCAGGAGTAACATATATCCAGGGAATTACTGATGTAGTAGACATGGTATGGGGGACTGGCCATTGGAAGAAGGTGGTTATGGGAGGAAAACACAAAAAGATTGGTTCAGGGACTTAGCTTTGTCTAGATTTTCTTACAGCACTGCTTGAGTCCAGTAATTATGCCCAGTCTATTACAAATATATTTTGTGTTATTTTGACTGACTTTGTTTTCTATGTTAGCTCTGTAAGCTTAGTTTCTTTCACTCAGCTTTTTATCTGTACTCTTTGTACACTGTTTCAAGCCTCTTTGTCTCCAGGTTTGAATACTGTTCTATCATCATGCAGACAACCTCTTAGTCCCTTTTAGTAATCCAGAGCATGTTGTTTGGAAAAATTTACATATTATTTTAATGGTAAAATAGTGTTGACAAAGCATGTAATATAGTTTGTGAAACGGTAATTGAGTCTCTCAATATTTTTCCCATGTGAATAAAGCATCATTTCTCAGTCTGTCCTTTGGAAGCAGTCATTTAAAGCCATTTCATCCTCTAAAGTCCAATTTCTCACCATCCTGGTTGCAACAGGATTTAATATCAAGCTTGTAGTTGGTAGTAAGATGGATCAGATTATGATCAGATCTGTCCAATAATGCCATAGGTTTTCATTTAAATTTGTCTTTAATAATTAAAAAAAGCAGGTCAAGCTTGTTGTTTCTATGTGTGAAACATGACATATACTGATGGAAGTTTGCTATTCTTGCTTACAAAGTCATATAGTTGAAGTCAACACATATTATAACTGCATAGTCGGGATGATTCATCTGTATTTGCTAGCCATCCTTCGAGTTATTGCTGGGTAGAATAATATTATGCCGTATAACCCCAAGGACAGTGTAATGCTGAACTTCACCATTAAGATGCGCAGTTGAAGATTTGTACGGCTAGAGTTGGCGCTTACCTCATTTGCCATCATTGCCTGATGTTCTCACTGTTTTTCGTCACACCTGTGTTTATAGTCGTGGCAGCCTCATCTTCTGTTGATCCTGAAGGAATTCCTCAGTCTGCAATGTCCCTCTATGTAACTCTTCATCAAAATCAGAATTCACTTTATTGGCCAGGTACACTAGTGTGTACTAGGAATTTGTCTTGATAATATTGGAAGATAAAATATAAGAAGATGAAATATAAAATGATAAAATACGATGCAGCATGCAAGGGCAATACAAAAAACAAACAACATTCTCTAATGAGGATTTCATAATAATATATGTGATGTTATTGTCCCTCTTAAGGTTTTGTGACAGCACAGTGCCCAGAAACCTAAATGATTCTATCATCCCAATGGCTGAACCATTTATAGCAAGTGATAGGTGAGCAGGCGACTGTTTCCTGAAATCTATGATCCATCTCCTGAGTTTTTTGAATGTTAAGGTCCAAATTATTATGACTGAACCACAATGTCAGATTTTCCACCTCTTGTCAGTATACGGACTCATCATTGTTTGAAATGAGTACTATTAGTGTTATGTCATCTGCAAATGTAAGAAATTTGGCAGACAAATAACCAGAGATACAGTCATTTGTATAAAGTGAGAAGAGTAGTGGGTAAATCACACATACCTGTGGTATACACTGCTTAGGGTTAATGGGTCAGAAAAGTATGTGTCCAACCACACATACTGTTTCCTATCTGTAAGAAAGTCTATGATCCAATGGCAGATTCAACTAGGCAGGCTGAACTGGGTGAGTTTCTTATGTAGGGTCTTAGGGATTGTTGGATTGAAAGCAGAACTGTTCCACTAAAAAGATCTTCATATATGGCACTGGCTTATCAAGTTGTTGCTAAATGAAGCTCAGACCTGAATTCACTGCATTATCCACTGACTGGTTGGCTCTGTATGCAAAATGAATTGGGCCCAGGAAGTCTTTTGTAACATTCTTGAGTTAATTCAGATTAAGGTGCAGACATCTTTGAAGGCACTCCAGTTTGTCCTGGCAAAGCAGTCCTAAAGCTACTCTATTGCCTTGATGGTCCACTTTCTAACTGTTCTTTTTACTGACTTTAGAGTTTTTGGCTTTTCTCTTTAAGCAGGAATGAGGTGAATCTTAGAATGGTAAGAATTACCAAGGGGGCACAGGAGAAGCATCCTTAATACAGTAGCTGCATGGTAGTAATCTAGAATATTTCCATCCCTGGTAGGGCATTTTATTTGCTGTTGATATTTAAGAAGGACCTGGTTAAAACTGACATGGTTACAATCAATCAAAATAATGATCTTCAAGTCCAAGTTGTCTTTTTCAATCTCCCTGATTACATTGTTGAGTAGCCACCGCACTTCATGAGCATTAGCACGAGGACAAATGTAAACATTGGCTAGAATTACTGAGGAAAACTAGCATGGTAAATAAAACAGCTTACAGTTTATCATAAGCAGTTCTAGGTCAGGAGAGCATGATTTAAAAAGAACTGTCACATTGTTACACCAACCTTAATTAATGAAGAAAGACACTCCTTTGCCCTTTATTTTGTTACAAAATTCGGTAATGTGTTCCCCTTAGTACAGCCTGAAGTCAAGTAAGGCCAATGCAGTCAAAAATAGTCATTCAGCCCACGTTTCAGTAAAGCACAGAGCAGATAAAAAATAAAAGTCCATTTTACTATGTATTAAGAGCTGCAGTTTGTCGACTTTGTTTGCCAGTCAGCAGTGGTTGCTGTAGTCCTCACTTCCTGAATTGAACCAGGATACCAGCTCTTATGTCTCTGGTCCTCCCCTGTCGGGCTTCCTGTTTAACTGCATGAGCACCTGTGATCAACAAAGGTGTAAGATCCACAGATGTAGTTATAATATCTGGAGCCACATCAGGTGTCCCAATGCAACCGATAAACAGAAGCTGTTCCCGTGCATATGTTGTATAACTTTGACTGGTGATAACAAATTTAACACACAAAAAAAGACAAAGGTGGAACACTAAACTACTGTGGCTGCCATCCTAGGCACCATGTTCCTTAACAGTACTGTGGGTGCCAGTTCTTTCTGCATGGTGTCACTGTGTCTGATTTCCTCCATTCCAAATCAAAACATCTGTCCAGCTTTGTAGCTGCTGGTATATATTATTATTCCCTTCAGTAATGTTTTGTGTCATGTGTACAGTGCTACAGGTGTTATGAACATTAAGGACATAATTAGTGCTAAGGAGTTATTTAAGAATGCAATGAACCAAAACATGAAAAATAGGGGGTTAGGTTCCAGTGACCACCAAAAATTGTAATCTTTCACTAGAGTTTGCTCAAAATACACTTTTCTTTATGGGAATATTTATAACAAAACACCATTTTTACATATTTTTAATAACACAGGGACCATGAAATAACCCATAAAATAACACAACACAATACCATATATAATAACATGGGAAAAACATTATTTCTTGCTAGTTATTCCCTAAAATTTTGTGACCTTTTCTGCTAACATCTCAATAAAATAAAACTTCACTCACTGCTGTTGGAAGATGCTGAAACTGGCAAGGTCTTGACATCACCTCTGACAGTCTTTCCTTCTTGGCTGGTGAATGGCATTTAAGGTTGTGAAGGATACACCAGCTTGAAATTACTGTATTTGTTAGTGACGTTTGCATTGTGTGCCATTTGAGATCCTTTAGGGACTCAGTGTATGGTAGCATAGCAGAGCCAAGTAGATGTTTAACCTTGGGATTTGCAGCCTCAATGTCTCTAGCCAGCTGGTCGATTTGTTAACAACAAACGCACCTCAGACAGTGGCTACCAACATTCCAGCAGGAAATGTATCTAACACCTTTATTTTCTCACGGAGCTGCATCACTAACTTTGCACGCTTGGGCTTAGAGTCTAAAGGACTTGCACTACGCATTTGAGGCTTAATTGTAACACAGAACTTGATTCTTTTATGCAAAACAATGAAAATATTAGCAAATTAATTGGCAGCTCCTTACTGTAAAATAGTAGGTTGAACCAGACAGGTATTGTATCCAATACACCCCCCACCCCGTCTCCTCCGGAAAATATGTAAATCAAACCTTGAAATCAAGATTAGGACTTGCATGAAAATCTTTACTAGAACACACTAAAGTCTTTCCTAAAGATCAGTACAATGTCCAAATTCCATTTTTTTTAAACGTTATTACCACTCTCCAAACTTGCACCTCTCATTTTTTTTCTCAATTGCAAATAGCTGTTAAGCCTGTGAATATGTGAGGTTGTCAACACAAAAGTAAAAAAGAGGTTACAAATAAAATCATGTGAATACTAGAAGCTGCGAAAGTTAAACATGTGAATATTGAGGATTGACTGTACATACAAATTTCAGAGGTACCATACTGTGGATTCCTCATAGCTGGTATATGCTCCATCCAAATGAGTCAGGTATGATCCAAATTTGAATGAAGCTTAAAACACCAAAATCTTGTGTACCATAAAACAATTTTAACTTTCTTCCCTGCTGCTTGAGTTGCATTGCAAAGCATCTTGTGATAGCTCTCTGTCTTAAATTGCGAATGGCTGTTTTGCAGTGGGTTTTCTGAAATTTCCACACAACTTCCACACAATATCAGAATTTTTATCTAATGGATTGACATTATGTATCATGCAGTGATGGAAAAGTTAGATTCATTTTTAATCAATTAAGTGCTACCGGTCTAAATTGTTTTAGACCTTAGAGTCAGTACAACTGCACAGTTGTATCCTGAACATCCTGTTGTAATGGTGGTTAGACTGGGTGGCATCACTTCTTCTGTACTCAGTCTCAACATTGGAGACCCCAAGGATATGTACTAAGTCCTCTCCTATATTCCCTTTGCACCAATGGCTAGGAATGCATCTAACATCATTGTGAAATTTGCAGTGGACATCAGGAAGCAAGAAGGTATACACTCCCCTATCCCCATCAATGAGACTACTGTGCAAGAATGAGCAGTTTTAAGTTCCTCGGTGGGCATATCACATCAGACCTCATATTAACTATTCACACCGAGAAAGTGGAGAAGAAGGCACATCAACAGCTTTTTTATCTTAGGCGGGTAAAGAGGTTTGTCACGAACCCACGCATCCTCAGATCATTTTACACCTACACCTCTAAAAACATTCAAACTGGTTGTGTCACTGCATAGTCTGGGAAATGCACATCTCTCAGTCACACAGCCTTGCAGATGGTAGTGCTCTTTGCTTAACAAATCATTAGGGGTGATGTTCCTAACCTACAAGACATATATGTTAGGCAGTGTCTAAGGAAAGCCAAGAAAATCATTAATGGCCTCCATCATGAATTCTTTACCTTTGGGCAGATGATACCATAGCAAAAGGGCCCTGGACCAACAGCCTATTAAATAGCTGTTAAGATGCTGAAATCTGCATGGTAGGTGGTACTAACCCTTATCAACAGCCCACCCTTCCACCACGTTCATGCTGTTGTTCCTTCATCCCCACATTCCTTTTGAAAAGTATTTTGTGTTATCAGTACACATTGTACGGTGTACAAATTGTCAGTATGTCTAATTATTTATTTAAGAGTTACAGTAATTTAGTACAATGTAGATTTTTGAATTGATATTTAAATGTATTTATTATGTGTATATTCTATTGTGTAAATTTTTACTCCAATTAATATTGCTATACTGCTATGGACCTTGCACACCACATTTTTTACTTACCCGTACATTTGTGTTAAGTGATGGGACAATAAAGTGACTTGACTTGAGTATAAGAAGTAAATTCCAAGGAGAACATGGGTAAATACAGCAGATAACCAAAAAAGCACTTGGCCTTTTGAATGAATAGTTACAACGCACTCTGTGCTGTATCATTGCCATTTATAGGCAGAGCTTTGTATACAGTTTGATTATACATAAGCTGTAAGGAGATTTGTGCTCACAAGCAAGACATAAAATGCATAGCAATGAAGGGGTATGTGAGTCAGAATGAGATAAGTTCTTTTTACTTAGTGTGAAGTTGAAAAAATTTTATGTCCACATACGGAAGGTTTTATGGTCTCATATGAATTTGAAAGACAAAATTGGAACCTATTATCAAGAATTTGTCAAGTCATATGCTAAAGTCAAAAATAGCCCTGAGTTTTCTGTTCTGTTTTGAATAAAGCAGGACCTTAATATTTCCTATCTGGCTTCCCTGTTACTTTCTGTTAACTAGGGGGAATAAGCTTGCCCTTATGCCAAACCCCTTTTGTCTCTTTAATCGTGTAGTTATCTGTGCAAAAATAACATTGTGGTGCCATAACCTTATATCACCCTTTTCAGGCCAGATGCTTGACCCCCTCTCAACTCTGCTAACACATTTTCCTTTCTTAAAAAAGAAACCTGTCTTCTGTTTTTCTTGTTAAGAAATTGGAAGAAGAACTCAATGTCACTGGACATTTGTTTAATTTTATTTGGGATTATCAGCTCAATTGATGTTTTCTTCTAATGAAAAGGAGGTAGCTAGAAAACAATAAATGATCAAAAATAACAATACATTAAACTTGCCAGACAGTGGATTAGAGAAAAAGGTACCATTATTTGGAGCAGGCTGTTATTATCAGCATCCTCAAGACTCCTATTTGTGAAAAGAAGCCTAAGGACTCACTTCTGCTAGTTTTACCATGAAATCTACCATGTTAACTGAGGAAAAGTGCTTATTTTAGTAGACATTATTTGTCATTATGCTAGTAAGGCTATATATTTGTCCAACTTCATTTCAATCTTTCATCACATGCCATACTGTACAATAAAAACAAAGACACCTAATTATTTCAAGACTCCCTTCAATTCCAGTTTTGGTTGTACGGAAGGTTACTCTATTTTTGTATATCTTTATATGGCAATAATTCATATACAAGTGTACAATAAATAACTTAGAAAATGTATGTATGGCTTAACATTCAGGTCCATTTGGCAAAATAATTTATACGTTTCTACAGTTTTTAATTATTTCAGACTCAGTTATCATATGTTTGCTTATTAAATATTTTTGTAACTATGAGTCGTATTCAAGAAAAACATTGACATTAGAATTCAGGTCAATGCATTAGTAGACTGCATTAAAGAAATGCTTTTTAACACCACTTTTTAATATCAGGCAGTTAAAAACATAACCCATATATGTGGCTAGTGGTTGCCCAAAAGTTTTCATACACAGCAGAGACCAATCAAGGCTATTGACTGATGTCCTATTGTTAGTTTTTGGTTGTGACAGGTCTTTGACTAACTGTAGTTCAAATTTCTTAAACTTAATGCTTTTGATAGATGTACCCAAAGAAGTATTAAAATCTTTGTTGAGGTTTCAAGGTGGAATTGTTAGTTGCTTCAGTCCATGATGGAGAGCCAGTCTGGAGCTTTGCTGATTAAACATTAGAGTAAGTGTAAGAGAAAGATTAAATAATTATGATCTGGACATAATGCTGCCATGCGGCTGTTTTTAGTGTAACATAAATACTGAGCACATGTTTGTTCAAGCTATGCTTACAGAATGCTTACATAACTCATTTCCTGTTGCATTTATTTTTAGATGAGTTATTCTTTTTTCTTTTTACTCTTACGGTTATCTTACTTCAAGCAAAGAGGAGAACTGAGCTGGTCTGCCACCAACATTTGACTAACTTGTACTGAAAGTCAGTTTCTGAGTAAAAAAAGGAAAACATACATGCTGAAGTGACCATTCACAAAGAAAATTTGAAACAGTAAACTCATCCATATTTTAAATTACATAGAATATTTGTCTATTTTAAGACAGACGAGTTTATACATTTGGCAGTGTGTTTCAACGGGAGATTCTGAAATTTCAGAAATTTGTACAGCATAATCTATTTGAGATATCTCAACCAAAATTCCCAACAACTTTTCTTGGAAAATAAATATGCCAATATTCACAGAGAGACATGGTGATAGCAGTAGGTCATTTTCGCATTTTATACAAAAGAGTTACTCATTGACACTGTAACATGAATGTCACTGACTATCTGATAAGGTTCTTAGTTTTTCAGCTGTCCCTAGTTGTTTTGATTCAGACAAATAAAACATTGAGTGCTTAATGGCTTGCTGATTATACAAAACATAAGTCAGATATTGAACTGTACTGTCATCTTCTTCAGATATTCTTACTAAAAAATTACACCAAAGAACTAAGTGCTTATATGATTATGGATGGGATGCCTCTATAGGGGATGGACCATGGGAGCTTATTCAAGGCATTACCTCCACCGGAGCATTAGGTGGCAGCCCCCCTGGTTTGCAGCGGTGCCTCAGACTCCAACAGGGCTTCATGGGAGTTGGAGTTTGGCATAGCCCTGTTGGGTTCCATGGGTACCGCCAGGAGATGCTGTGGGAACTGCTGAGCTCTTTATGGCAGTACTTCCACAACACTCGGAAGTGCTGCCGGAAGAAGGTCATCACGCACCTGGAGCAATTCCAGGTGCTCTGTAAAAGGAGCCAGCCACTACTACTCTGAGAGCCAGAGTTGGAAGAAGGTGGGCAAAGCTAGCTGGAGGATAATTGGAGGCAAAGAGAGGAAAAGAGAGTGGAAGAGAAAGAAAAAGGAAGAAGAAGAGTGTATTTTGTACTGTACTGTGCAGGCATTTCCCATGTGGAAAAAGAAAACATATATAAATATGGGTGTGCTGAACTTGTGTGTTGCGTCTATCTGTGCCAGGTTTGGGCAGCAGGAGTGCCCTCTGCAGGCCACAATGATATTTAAATCTCATTTTCTGACTCTGCCTTGAATATTCCTGCAAGATCAGTCTATAACTGCTATTTAAAAAAATTGCGTAACATTATAAAAGTTACAGTTTAAAAGTCATGCATCAGCATTCATTTCCTACAACTTTTAGTTTTACTCTTTACTTTTTTGTTGCTATTGCATGTTAAGTACTTTCACACATGTACAGTGCATCCAGAAAGTATTCACAGCGCATCACTTTTTCCACATTTTATGTTACAGCCTTATTCCAAAATGGATTAAATTCATTTTTTCCTCAAAATTCTACACACAACACCCCATAATGACAACGTGAAAAAAGTTGAGGTTTTTGCAAATTTATTAAAAATAAAAAAACTGAGAAATCACATGTACATAAGTATTCACAGCCTTTGCCATGGAGCTCAAAATTGAGCTCAGGTGCATCCTGTTTCCCCTGATCATCCTTGAGATGTTTCTGCAGCTTAATTGGAGTTCACCTGTGGTAAATTCAGTTGATTGGACATGATTTGGAAAAGCACACACCTGTGTATATATATAAGGTCCCACAGTTGACAGTTCATGTCAGAGCACAAACCAAGTATAAAGTCAAAGGAATTGTCTGTAGACCTCTGAGACAGGATTGTCTCGAGGCACAAATCTGGGGAAGGTTACAGAAAAATGTCTGCTGCTTTGAAGGTCCCAATGAGCACAGTGGCCTCCATCATCCGTAAGTGGAAGAAATTCGAAACCACCAGGCCTCTTCCTAGAGCTGGCCGGCCATCTAAACTGAGCAATTGGGGAGAAGGGCCTTAGTCAGGGTTGTGACCAAGAACCCGATGGTCACTCTGTCAGAACTCCAGAGGTCCTCTGTGGAGAGAGGAGAACCTTCCAGAAGGACAGCCATCTCTGCAGCAATGTTTTTCAGCGGCAGGAAGTGGGAGACTAGTCAGTATAAAGGGAAAGATCACTGCAGCAATGTACAGAGACATCCTGAATAAAAACCTGCTCCAGAGCGCTCTTGACCTAAGACTGGGGCGACGGTTCATCTTTCAGCAGGAAAACAACCCTAAGCTCACAGCTAAGATATCAAAGGAGTGGCTTAAGGACAACTCTGTGAATGCCCTTGAGTGGCCCAGACTTGAATCCGATTGAACATCTCTGGAGAGATCTTAAAATGGCTGTGCACCGACGCTTCCCATCCAGCCTGATGGAGCTTGAGAGGTGCTGCAAAGAGGAATGGGCGAAACTGGCCAAGGATAGGTGTGTCAAGCTTGTGGCATCATATTCAAAAAGAGTTGAGGCTGTAATTGCTGCCAAAGGTACATCGACAAAGTTTGAGCAAAGGCTGTGAATACTTATGTACATTGTGATTTCTCAGTTTTTTTTATTTTTAATAAATTTGCAAAAACCTCAAGTAAAGTTTTTTCACATTGTCATTATGGGATGTTGTGTGTAGAATTCTGAGGAAAAAAAATTAATTTAATTCATTTTGGAATAAGGCTGTAACATAACAAAATGTGGAAAAAGTGATGCGCTGTGAATACTTTCCGGATGCACTGTATATAAAAGTGAACTAAACCGCTAATTTAATGTCTAAGTAAAGCAAAAATAGGAAATATATGCTTTACAAAGCAATTTAAAGCACAAATGATAACTGATGTGTTGATTAATGATTATTTACTACTTGCAGCAATGTGATATAAACCTGGCAAAATTCTTCAGAATGTGATCAAATGAGGTAATGTTAGATTCTAGTGATGTTTCTTAGATGTTAAAAAACGTTTTGAGTAAAGCAAGAATATGTGGTTCATATAGTGTCTACTCAACCAGGCTGGTCACAAAAGATAGGACAAAACAGAGAAGACACAAGCATCTTCATTTTTGCTGTGTGAAGGAATACAGTCTTTTTGTGTTAAGCTAGATGTAAGTTGTATGCATCAAGACACTAATGGACACACTCTGGTTTTCTGTTGCAGATTTGAATACTTGAGTGATTTTTAATGTGTACCAGGGTACCATCAGTATAAAAGATGTTAAAAAAAGTAAAGAAACATGAATGACATTATGAAAATAATCTGTATGGAAAATAGTTACAGTAAGTGTCTAAGACCACAATGTTGGAGGAAAGGTAGGGTGACATGCAGGAGCAGCAGAACCCTGTTGATATCAACAACCGCCAATGGCATTAAGGAAGAAGTCATTCAAAATTAGAAGATTAGCAGTTAGTACATTTTGATGAGATTTCAGTTTAGGCAGGAAGAGTTCAAACAGGTTATTAGTTACAGTAGATGATAAATAACACAAGAAGAAGGTAAACATTCAAGAGTTTGAGACCAAATCATGGATAAGAAATTGGTGAAATTTAGAGAGAAAGAATGATCTCAATTTAATTTCCTAAGTACATGTTCTCCTTTAAGCTAGTGAGTCGGACAGAACAATAAGATAAGCAGAATATATGATGAAAAAATTCTCATTAGCTATAGAAATCTTAGAAATCTTGGAAAGAGACAATGGTCAAGGAGCCAAAGAGCCACCCTAAAATAAGAATGGTGGTCAGTTCTATCAAAAACAGGAACAGATGATGGTTGTAAGGGAGATCTGTCAAGTTACAAGAGACTGATAGGGCAAGGCAAAGGGGAGAGGAGAGTGAAAAAGTCTAATCTCATTTTATGTGAATAAGACAAAGTCAAAGAACATTAAAGCAAATTAGAAGTTTGCTTGCTGTCCAAGGTGAAATATATTGTCAGTGGATTTAATGAAGTTAAAGTTTTCCCCACTTTTTCTTAATTACTTCTTTAACTCTTGATTCTTTAATAGTTTCTTACTTATTTCTCTCTAAACTGTGGATTTCAACATAACCTCATTATGCTCACAAACAGGGACATAGTTTTGTATTAATTACACCTCATTGATAATTGACAGTTGCTTCAGGAAAATAGAAGCAAATCATTATAACAAGCCGTTAATTAAAAATGAAGCAAAATAAAGACAATTTCATACAAAAATAGAAACACTGCTCATGATAAGAGACTTAAAGGTACTGTAAGAATCTAAATAAATTATGTTCTCTACTAATAGCAAAGTCATTTTCTAGTAAAGAAATTGATTGGAATCTGTTGTCAGAGCAATTCTACAAGATTTTGAGACCCCAGGACCAAAGGCAATCATGCATTTCTTCACGATAGTGATGAAGATTAATTTTTATAAACCTGGCTAAACTTGTAGTTACACTTGATTCTTTCTGATCAGCTCATTTCTGGACAGCTCTCTTCAGGTCATCATCCCTATGGAAGCAAGCAGCATATCTGTCCCAATATGGCCACCAAAAGATGGGTCTTCTCAAGATGGAGAACAGCAGAAAGAGAGATAGAGACAGGCACAGAGACTGAATTTATACCAGCTCCTGTTGCACGTCATGAACCAATAGGGAATTGTGATACAAAGTAGCTCTCCTTATTCAATGACTAATCCCAAATGGCCACACCTGAATCCTCCAGACCATGCTTCATACCACTTTTGGTTTGGCAAGATTCATGGCTGAATACCATGACATTCCATCCAACTAGATTGCCTTTTCATCTCCTGTCGTTTTATGGTTTACCTGTGGGAATCACTTATAAAACGTCCTGCATAAAGTTATAACAAATCACTCTTGAAAAACCAGTTACAAGTAGATAGATGCATGCTCCCAAATTACACTCACCCCTACCAGAAATTAGACTCCTGAAACAGCTGTCAACAAAAAGGTTGTTATCAGTAATATCATTCCTAAAACTCTGGGGAGTTCACAATGACTTGCTTAAAATAAAGCTGTTTTTTTTTTCTTAAAGTCACTGAATGATTCTTAAATGACAACATACAAACAATTTACAAGCAATTATCCAAATCCATCCATCCATTATCCAACCCGCTATATCCTAACTACAGGGTCACGGAGGTCTGCTGGAGCCAATCCCAGCCAACACAGGGCGCAAGGCAGGAAATAAACCCTTGGCAGGGCGCCAGCCCACCGCACGGCACACACACACACACACACACACCCACACACCAAGCACACGTTAAATATTAATATACATCACACATGACTATCTAGATCACCAGATTAAGGCTCCATCTCATGCCACCCAAGGGATAAGGGAGCTCCACTGCTAATGGGTTCCTCATTTAGACAAAACTGTTTGACCTTTCTCAGGAGGGCTATCTGTGCTGCCATATACTGTCATGGATTAATCACGGTAGTCTTCTGCTAACCTTTGTCACACACGTGTGCATGGGAAGCAGCTGAAGGGCTTAGACAATACTGTTTATACATCTGCCCAGGGGGGGGCGGGGTACGCTGACGCTCTTTCTGAGTTCTCTGCAGGTCTTACCCGGGAAATCCCACCAGGAGCCGCCATTTCCAGGAAGGACACACCACCTCCGGTTCCGGCCCCAAGAAGGAGGTCACTTCCGGTTCCGGCCCCAAGGGTGATGTCACTTCCAGTTCCGGCCCAGAGGACGACATCATTTCCGCCCTCTGAGCTATAAAGCTCACTGCCTTGCTTAGGCAGGCAGTTCTGTTTTGGACTCTGTTGTGTAAACTTGACTATGATGTCTCAAAGACTTTGCAGCCAGGAAACCGATTAAGCGGGTGGCTGCCCCAAACCTTTCACCTCAAGTCTCTACTTATTACAGTGGCGTGAGTCGGCAGGATGGTGTCCCTGAAGAACCGGGACACGACCTTCAAGGAACCAGGTGGGTGAGTACCGGGCCGAAGTTTCGGGCAGGGAGTGCGCGGGGGTCAGGAAGGGCGGTGCAGGCTCTGCTCCACGAGCATAACCGGGGCTACCAACCCATCTCGTGGAGAAGTAGAGGGGACCCACAGGCGTGGGCTGGCTTCTGGGGAACACACGAGTGGCTCAGTATGTTTTCCTGGGCAAGGAAAGCCGAGCCGCCCATCGGGACCAAGGTCCCTGTTAATGATGGGTTATCCCCAGGCCAGCAGGTAAAGAAATATTAAACTGGGAGTTTAACCCAGTAAAGGGCTGTCAGAGCAGGCTATGGCTCTCTGGCAGCAGGTGGGGCAGTGGCTACGCCATTTGAATTAAGCCCCTTACAAATAGTACAGCAAGTGGCCTGTTTTTTGCTGGTACAACACCTACCCCAGGACTTTGCCCAGCCGGCCTGGGGCGAATTGCATTCATGGACGAGCTGCTACAGCTCCTAAACACCAAGGCCGGCTGTGAAACCTGGGAGGGCAGAACAGCTGCTTTGTGGACTACCGGGAGTTATGTCCCACTGAAGCAGTCCCTTCCACGCAATCCAGAGCCTGTTCGAAGTCGCGGGCCGCCTGGCTTGCGACCTGTCGAGGAACAAAGGCGGACCGTAGGGGACAATGGCGGGGTTGTTTGTGTGCCCTTAGCAATCCCTGGCGGATAAACATACGGGAGAGCTTATTATTAATGGACATAGGTAACAGCGCTGTTTGATTCCGGCAGTAGCGTGTCTGTCGTTGCTCGCCGTTTTGTTCTACCGCAACAATGGATTAAGAAAAAGACCAGTCTAAAATGTATACACGGAGATATCCGCTCGTACAATACCGCCCGATGTTACGTGTGTCTCGGAGGAACCCTTCGCGCTTACGTGGCGGTACACCGGATCCTCCGTTTCCGTAATCCTCGGGCGGACTGGTCTGACAGTAACGCGTAGTTTAGAAAGCATTCCCGAAAAGCTTTTGGCCTCGTTATAGATGATAAAGACTCATCTCAAGCTGCTTCCACACGTGTAATCAGCCGACAGGGAGTGGGCGGTAGGCCAAGAGAGTGACGAAGATACTCCCGGACCGTCGCGGGCTACTACGTCATCCACTAGCGCCCGCAGCGAGGAGGATTCTCCGCCCCTTGAGGTCAGACCGACCCGCTCTCTGAGTTGCACTTTCAGTTTAGAGCGACTCCGGCTTCTTTCAAGAGAGAACAGTGGAATGGCGACTCTCTGAAGCACATAAAGAATGCAGTGGTTCTCGTTAACGCCAACGCGATTTGCCCATGCCACAGGGACCTCACTTTGTCATGGATAATGAATTATTGTATCGGGTTGCTGAACATGAGGGAAGGTCGGAAGTTGTTGCTAGTCCCGCGGACCTACCGGCGGCAGGTTTGCGAGTTAGCCCACTCTCACCTTCTTGGAGGCCATCTCGCCCGATAAAACATTAGGCGCATTAAGCTCCGTTTTTTGGCGGGGATTAATGAGGAGGTTAGCGCTTTTGCATTTCCTGCCGGAGTGTCAACTGCGGCAAATTCCTAGGAAGGACCGTGCTCCTCTGATTCCCCTTCCCTTATTGGCGTTCCTTTGACAGGATTGGGGTGGATATAGTAGGACCCTGGAGCCCTCAGCCGAGGATATAAATATATACTCGTCCTCGTGGATTATGCAACCCGATTCCCTGAAGCCGTTCCATTGCGCCGCTACCACTAAAAATATTGCACGGAACTAGTAGGAGTCTTTTCACGGGTGGGCATTCCTAGAGAGTCCTGACGGACCAAGGAGCGCCTTTCACCTCGGAAGCGTTCAAGGAGACTGCCAAGTTACTGAAAATAAAGCATTTAAAACCTCGGTGTATCATCCTCAAACCGATGGGCTAGTGGAGAGATTCAATCAAACTCTCAAGCAAATGCTACGTAAGGTAGTCAGCAAGGATGGGAGGAATTGGGACCAACTCCTCCCCTTGTCCTCTTTGCCTACGGAAGTCCTCAAGCCTCTACGGGTTCTCTCCCTTTGAATTACTATACGGAAGACAGCCCGGGGCTTATTAGATATTTTAAAGAGGGCTGGGAAGGGGAGGCACAGCCCTCCACTAACATTTTGGAGTATATCGCCCAATTGCGCGATAGATTTGATGTAATAAGACCTATACTAAAAGTCATATCGAGGAGGCACAATCAGCACAGGCCGCCTGTATGACCGTGTACGACTCTCCGGGAGTTCCAACGGGGATGCGTCATGGTATTGGTTCCTACTTCACACTCTAAACTGCTCGCACATTGGCTAGGCCCCTCTGAAATTAAGGAGAGGAAGGGATTGGTGACTATTTGGTGAAACAGCCCAATCCCGACCAGCTGAGCGAATATATCATGTAAACCTGCTGAAACCGTGGAAGGAGAGGGATCCCGATCCCTCCTCCGGACAGCCCTGCTCTCTCTCGGAAGTAAGTGCCCTTAATTTGCGAACAGCTATCTCCCAGACAGAGACAGGAGCTCAAGCAGCTATCCGCTCGGTCCCAGAGGTGGTAAGTGAACAGCCAGGTCGGACCTCTCTGATTGCGCGACATATTGACTGACCGGGGTGATCGTCCGTGGCGACCCTACAGACTCCCGGAGGCAAAGAAAGTAGAAGTGGAACTGGAAATCAAGCGAATGCTGGCACTAGGAGTGATCGAGGAAAGTAGTAGTCCCTGGTCCAGCCCCATCGTCTTGATTGCTAAGCCTGACGGCAGTTGGAGGTTTTGCAATGACTTCCGTCGGCTCAACCAAGTTTCCGATTTGATGCTTATCCCATGCCTCGCGTGGGCGACCTCCTCGAGACTGGGACCAGCCAAATTCTTGACTACACTTGACATGACAAAGGGGTACTGGCAGGTTCCTTTAGCGGAGTCCGCGAAGGAAAAACGCGTTTAGCACTCCTAGCGGACACTGGCAGTATCGTGTCCTTCCATTCGGTTACACGGGCCCTGCGACTTTTCAGCGTCTGGTGGACAAAGTGCTCCGGCCCCATAACTTCGTTCTGTGCTGCCTATCTGGATGGCGTTGTCATCTATTCCAGCACCTGGAAGGAGCACATACAGCAGGTCACAGCAGTATTACGGACATTGGGAGAGGCGGGCTCGCATCAACCCCAAGAAATGTTACTTGGGTTGAGGAAGCCAAATATTTGGGCTACCTAGTGGGCGGGTACTGTGAGGCCACAGTGTTCCAAGTTGCAAGCCATAATGGCCTGGCCCGTCCGCAAACCAAGCGGCAAGTCCAATCCTTTCTCGGTTTGGCCGGGTACTACCGCCGGTTTGTGCCTCGCTTCTCGAGAGCGCGCCCTTGACCGACTTGACAAAGAAAAGAGCTCCTAATACGGTGGTATGGTCTGATAAAGCGGGGCTGCATTCAGTGACTTAAAAGGGCTCTGACTTCAGCACCTATCTTAATCTCCCCTAACTTCTCTCTCCCTTTTGTCCTCCAGGCGGACGCCGGACACAGGCTTGGGAGCCGTGTTGAGCCAAAGCGTCGGCGGTGTTGAACACCCGTTATGTACCTGAGCGGAAACTGTTGGACCGGGAGACCAGGTGCGCGGCGGTGGAGAAGGAGGCTCTGGCGATCAAATGGGCGGTGACGCAGCTGCGGTACTACCTCTTGGGTCGCGTGTTCACTCTGGTGACGGATCATGCGCCTTTAAAGTGGATGGCCCTTCACAGGGAGTCGAATCCGCGGGTCACGAGGTGGTTTCTTGACCTGCAGCAGTACAAATATACGCTCGTTCATCGACAGGGGTCCCTTCATGCCAACGCCGATGCCCTCTCCGGGCCCACGATCTCGGTGCAGGTCGCCCGACCCGACGGGTCTGGGCTGAGGGGGGAGTCTTGTCACACACGTGTGCATGGGAAGCAGCTGAAGGGCTTAGACAATACTGTTTATACATCTGCCCAGGGGCGGGTGACGCTGGCACGCTCTTTCTGAGTTCTCTGCAGGTCTTACCCGGGAAATCCCACCAGGAGCCGCCATTTCCAGGAAGGACACACCACCTCCGGTTCCGGCCCCAAGAAGGAGGTCACTTCCGGTTCCGGCCCCAAGGGTGATGTCACTTCCAGTTCCGGCCCAGAGGACGACATCATTTCCGCCCTCTGAGCTATAAAGCTCACTGCCTTGCTTAGGCAGGCAGTTCTGTTTTGGACTCTGTTGTGTAAACTTGACTATGATGTCTCAAGTACGTTTGCAGCCAGGAAACCGAATTAAACGGGTGGCTGCCCCAAACCTTTTCACGCCTCAAGTCTCTACTTATTACACCTTATTCTCTTACATTGTGAATTTTGGTTTAAATGAAGCCTTCTACCCTTCAGTAGCCATTATTTGGCTTCTTCCTAGGGTTCCATTTTTATTGTCAGGACCTTTAGCCATGTAAATGAAGTGGAGTTATGTACTCTGACAATGTCTTTCCCACTCTCTCTCCTAAAAATAATGGGATTTCCATTGTTCTGTGTCACTTTGATGCTATTCATGGCACTAGTATTTCCTTACCGGGCGAAAATCCTCTAATATGAGTAGGTGAGCTTGTCAGTATGGGAAAGATTGGTTTCTCATAGATCAGAATGTCACCTATTCATTATTGATTTTTTAAAGCCATGAATACCCTGAATTAATTTAGAACATGCACCTGGCTGGAGGTAAGACACCATTTTATAGTATACACATGTTGTAAAAATGCAAGATATGTACCAAATTAAAATGATTGTGTTGCTTTGTACAATACTTGCCACTCTCCTTTGACCCCTCTGATCCTCAAGTATTTTTCCCTCCCCGCAGGATCACTTATCTGTGATATTTTTTTGAATGTTTGCACTATTCTGAGTAAACCCTTGAAAGGTTTTGCCTGAAAAGATCCGATAAGACCAACATACTTAACGTTAACTATCATGTCATATTTAAAGTCACTAAGGTCACTTGTTTTGCTCATTCCAATGCGCAATTAAACACTAGCTGATGAAATACCGTTTTACTTAATTTATACCACATATTGTTGTGACATGAGATGTAATGTGTTGGAATGTGCAATTTATGAAGGTAGGGGTGGGGTGTACTTAATAAACTGGCATGTCAATGTATTTTTGGATAAAAAGCATTTATCAGCAAGTAAAAAGAAAAAGTAAAAAAGTAGACGACCAATGGACACTTTTTTTAAATGTGTGAGCAGAGGTTTCTAGTATTCATTTGTATCATTTTAGAAGGGGATGTTGTGCAGGGAAATAGCATGTCATCAAGGCTGGCCTACCTTAACCCAGTGTCTCACCCTCCCTGTGGCGGCCTGAGCAGCAGTAAAAAAAGAATCAGTTTATTGCAGAAAATAACCATTCTGGACCATGCCACAGTATTACTGAATAGTCGAGTGCATGTCAGGATAGACTGTACAAATGCAGCTTCTGACTCCTGGAGGCCATGGGCAGCGAACATTATGAGCTTCAGCAGACTACAAGCACAAGGTCATAGGTGCTTATCTTTACTGCCAGCTCCCCTTTCTATCTGACTTACACACTAACTGTAAATGATATGTCAGTTTTCCGTAGAAGCTAACAGCAAATGTTTAGCTTATATTGTGTAATGTGCTCTGTGCCTATGCTGTGAAGCGATTTTTAATAATGTTCATAACAGCAAACACTACATGTAATAAAGTTGGACTGATGGTTGTGTAAAGTGCTTTGGTATATGACTCAGTATCAGTGATGGCATATAAAATAAGTCTGAACAGAGCTTACTGTGTAAAGCATTCTTGTAAATAAGAAATCTTTATTTTATTAGCACTTTTGGGGCATTATCTCAAAGATTGTGTATAACACTCTTTAAATCTGTATTGTATGAAATGCTTTTTGATTTTTCTTTCAAGCATACTGTTCACTTTGAAAAATCTTCTTAAAATGAAATCTGTGTATGAAGCTATTTAAGACCTGTTGACAGTTCTAACCAAGATGCTTACCTGTGTCACCTTGTTAAAAATTTGACAGAATTTGACAAAGTGAAGATTGGTGGCTGAATAAAAGATTTTTAGCAAGCTATGGTAATATTTATAAAGGAAATTTTCTAAAAGCAATGCAAAGTGGTTGAGTCAGTGCATAGAAAGTCTTTAGTGTTAAATTATCACTTTTGCTTTTGCATTAATCTTTAAAAGTATTTACAGTGCTTTGAAAAATGTTCAGACCCCAACACTTTTTCACATAAGTGATTGTCATACCCTGGGGATTTGATTAATTTACCTGACAACGTTTTCACAGTTCTGCCAAAAAAAAGAAAGAAATTTATAAACCATTAAAAATTGAAATGTCAAAAATTTGCAAGTATTCACACCCATTCAATATTAGGTTGAACCACCTTTTGTGGCCTGTTGCATCAAGTAGAGCATCTAGATAGATCACTGTTTATTTATTTTTTCTATATATTGATGGATTTGCCCATTCCCTGTTAAATTGCTCAAGCTTTGCCAGTTTAGTTGGGGAATGGCTGTGGACAGCCATTTTTAGGGCACATCACAGATGTTTGAAGAAGTCACTTGTCAAGCCACTCAAGGACATTTATTTTCTTCATTTTAAGCCATTCCATTGTTGTTATGACAGTGTGCTTTGGGTTATTGAAGGACAGGTTTTCCCCAGTTTAAGCTTTCTCTCTGAATGGAGCAGGTTTTCCCTAGGATTGATCTTTATTGTGCAGCAATCATCTTTGCATCAGTCCTGACCAGATTTCCAGTCCCTGCTGCTGAAAAGCACCCCCACGACATGATGCTACCACCTTAACATTTCACAGTGAGAATAGCGCTACCTGGCTGATGTGCAATGCTAGATTTACACCACACACACTTCTTAGTATTCAAGCCAAAATGTTCTACTTCTTCCAATCTTTGCCATATCTTCCAGGTCACATGTTTTTTTTTCAGAGAGGTCTTCTCCCTTAACTATCTTCCATAAAGACCCCTTTTTGTGCAATGTCTTGTAGATTGTTGAGCTTTGAGCATCTTCTCCAATCGCAATCACTGACTTCTGCAATTCAGTCAGAGTGACAACAAACAGACCACAGTGGAGAATTTCAGCCAATATTTGATTAAAAAATAAGAGGTAATAGATACTTAATGTCCCACTGAGGCTTCTTCATTAAAATACAGCCACATTCACATCGACATTCACCCAGACCTCCTGCAGAAAAACCCTGTTAATTGTCAAATATTTGGTCTAACACACTTGAAAACAATTTTTAATGTTTAGGTGAACATTTTAACTAGCTGTAATGATCTTTTTTTAAAGATGTGTCAGATGTAGTCAGAGAGAGCCTCTCAGCGATGGGCACTACCCATTAGAGGTCCTCAGTAAACTTCATTGAGGCTGTAAGAGGAATTAAAATAATAACAAAATAGTAGCAAAACACTCAAGTCATTAAAATTCAAGGTGTATAGGGTGTATAGTCTTACACTACAAGAGATGAGCTGCAAGCATGGCCTTGCCATTTCCGCTGAGTGTTCACATTTCACATTTGCAAGGATGCCTGCAAAACGGTCCTTGCCCTGACACATATTGTGTTTTTTCTTTTCTTTTCTATCTCAGACAACCAATGTGGGAAAAAATGTAGAAGTTTAGTGGGCACTTGTTAAAAGAAGAATAGGTTTGACCTGCATGTTAAAATGTAATTGTCCCTTGTTAAAGATGTGCCCTATATGTCCAGACCCATTATACATCCATCCTAAGCAGAGTGCAACCCACAATAGTAAAAACTGATTTGTACTCATTTAGTCATCGAAACTTCAGAGCAAACCTGAAACGTTTAATTGTTTAGAATGAAGTTCTGTTTTCTCTAACCTCTGTTGTCTGTGCACTCTCCAACATATCTGCTGTAAATTGAAAATACCATTGACTTTATTTGTATTGTATTGACTCATCGCCTAAAGTCACCAACCTGAAGAAAATCTAGTGCTGACCTCGGGTTCATAATTAGATGTAAACAGTCCCCAGTTCATTTCCTTTTGTTATTGCCTTACATTCTTTACTTTTAATTGTTAAATGTAATGTATCATACACTACTGTATAACCAGTACATTGTTCCACTGTGCCTTCTTCTCAAACTAAGCACTGAGTCTCTATAATATGTTACATACAGCATGCAATTAATGTTAGTTTTTGCAAAGACCCTTTAAATGTTCATTTCATATATATTTTGGTATACAAATGCAGTTTATCCAGATTATATTTACACTAACCATTAAAATGCATGTCCAGTGTCCACTCTTGTTGATCCTACAGTACTGCTCTGTTGTTAGAATGGGAGTGAGCTGCTCACTATGACCAACAAGAAACAGTAGAAAGATTGCAGCATACCTTCCTGTCATAGAGAGAAATTTTAGCAAGACGCCAAAGACGTGACAGTCTCAAGAAGGAGATGCAACTCCTTTCTTATTATTTTTGTTATTTTGATGGTGGTATCATTTTGCTACAAATTTGAAGGTCTTCTTTTCTAATTTCATCATCATTTCATGTGAACAACTATGGTCTCAGCCATATTATGCACCCCTTGTAATGATGATTGTTACCCCTTGACAAATGTCCATGTAATTCATGATTTCATCATGTTTTGACTATCTAAGAGTATCCTAGCTTTTGAATATAAACAAAGCTCTGTAAGCTCAGTTTTCTTTGGAGAGGGATCTCTTTTTCATTAGTCTGGCCACTGAGCTTTACTCTGCTTCACTGGTTATAATTCTCTCTTAACATCGTTTAGTTTGCTAGTCTTGTCAGTTCACTGGTATATAAACTCTAAGTGTTCTACCTGTGAGCTTGTCTTTTTCCATCTTCTTGATCTTATTTCTTTGAAAGATAATTTTTTGGTTCAGGCTTTCCCTCAGTCCATTACAGATGTTTGCATAAAAACATGCATAAAATCCACTAGCTAGCTCCTATTGAGCATGGAAAAGTGAAACAAACAGGATTTAAAAGAAAAAAGTTGCATCCAAGCAGACTATAGAAGCAAAAACTAAAAGAAGTCTGTTTAAAAAAACAAAAGTACCAAACAGAGTAATGTTGGAAAAATGTTATGAAATGGAAGACCGGAAAACATCATAAAAATAGCATCTGACTTTCTAACAAGTATCACAAAAGCTGACAGTTCCCTGGTCTTACTGAAGTTCTTTTAAAATAGCAAAAATGCCCAAACTTGTTAAGCATGAGTGCCCCTATATCCTGTAACAACGCTCAAACATGGTGACTGCTGAGGTCTAGGCACAGCATTCTGATATCCAGGTGGAGGAGTAACTTACAGTAAAAAGCAAAAATAAATGATTACAAGCACATATAAAAAGCACAAAAAACATCCCACAAAATTGTGAAACATGACAGGCATGAGACACTTTGACAAGTATTCTGGAGCAAACCGCTTTATGAGTCAGTCACACAATTGTGAAGATTATTTGATAGTTGACAGGAAACTAGTCTAAATTAAAGGTGTGCATAGAGACTGGGATGCCACAGAACCAACAGGACACAACATAAAAGTTGCAGTCACAGGAGTTGTTCATTCTTGTGGGCAGGAGTGGCCATAATTGAAACCATGGGGCAGTTGGCCCATAATATTCAGTAAAACTTCATTAAAAAGACTTTCTGTTTTGAATATGAGCAAACATCATTACATTATAAAAGACCTACTGTATCTTTTTTATGCAGTTAAAATTTCTGTATAATGCTTTAAGTTTTATTATGTCACCTCTGAGTGCCAGATACTCCAAACATATTGAAAAAATGGACCTGGCATATGAGCAAAGGCCAGTATATCACCATAAAAAGGAAACTGAAGCCTAGCATTTAGAGCAGATGTTCAATAGCTTTAAATTCAAATAGAAATAGACTATCTATCAGAGTTTTCACAAATGTTTGAACTAACACAACTGAGGTACCTATAGTTTGATGTAGTAAGTCTGTTAAATGCTTCAAAGAGAGAAGCAAGGTGAGATCCTTGCTAGCATTAAACAAGAAACAACAGAGATATGTGTCAGAATTGTGTGTCTTTAGTTTTTTAGCTAGTGAAGGCTTTGTGCAACTGCCTCAATACTTTGTTGACATGAGTACTGGTTAAGGCTTTGGACTTCATAACCCAATGTTGTGGATTCAAATTCCATTAGTGACACTGTATAACTGTGTGCGAATGACTTAACAGGGCTGTGCTTCAGTTGCTTCTTAAATGTTGGGAGTCACTGTGGATAAAGGCATTGGCCAAATAAGTTACTGTAAATGTAAATCTAGGAGTGATGTTCACATTAAAATTGGGTCTTCAGTGTAAAAGTGGAAAGGGTATAGACAAATTATCATTCTGCACGTTGGGGCTGTATCTTTTACCATTTGGTAAAATTCATGCACTGATTGAGAGATTTGCATACAGTTCTTATTGGAGGTTGCTATTAACATAGATCTCCGATGGGCTGGCGCCCTGCTCGGGGTTTGTTTCCTGCCTTGCACCTTGTGTTGGCTGGGATTGGCTCCAGCAGACCCCCGTGACCCTGTAGTTAGGATATAGCAGTTGGATAATGGATGGACGGATGGGTAGTAGCGTACATGGTGAGTTTCGTGAGTTACTTTTGACTCTGTGTAATTGAACCAACACCTTGGCTTTTTTGTGCATACTGATCCAGTTTAAAGGAAGGGGGTGATATTCATGTGATGGTCAGAGGTACATGTCGGTTCTGTTTTGCATGCAGTATGGCATGTCAGATACAGCTCGCTCATCCATCCATCCCTCCTTTCCCTTATTAACTGTATAAACCAGTTTGTTCCAGTAAAGACTCATAATGTGGTAAAATCTGTGTTGATGAATACCAAGACCATGGTTTTCATTTCTCTAATACAGTGTCTAGCTTTTACCTCTAAAGGAACACATTGCCTATTTTTTATCCTTGGTCAACTCTGCTTGTGTTTATTTTCAAAATAAATTACTGTGTATTTCTACTGTTTGTAATATCACAGGGCTAAATTTACCATCCTAAAGGTGAGTATGAATTTACTCTTTGATTAGTGCTGATTACCTTTGTTCTACTTTTAACTACTTCATGAAGACCTGTTCATGCACCTCTATGTATGTCTAAATTGAATGGGCTATGAAAAACAGATGATGTTAAAGGAAGAACCTACATCATGAGAAGACCTTACAAAGTGAATGTCATTTTTGGCAATAAGACAGAACATAAACCTATTAACAATAATCAATATAGTGAATATGTCCAGAAATCAGAATCAAGATTTTAATTTTAAACAATTTTAATTGTCTAATTTTGATAACATTTAGGAACTGAAATAACATATTTTTTTTGTATTGTTCATCATTCCAGCACATATGAAGAAAATATGTGTTTTCATTGCCTCTGTTCCTTGAGTTTTATTAAGTGTCAAGAATGTATTTTCTTAATGTGAAGTGCTGCAAATCTGTGGATTATACTGCCATCTGCTGGACAGAATATGCATTTTTAAAAAATCATTTTAGCAAGTCTAAACCACTAGGAAAATGCACAGTACAGATAGATAGATTATACTTTATTACATACACACTTATGCACACACATAAAGAAATATATGTAACATATGGATTAGATCATGGCCATATTGGGATTAATAAAGTATCTATCTATCTATCTATCTATCTATCTATCTATCTATCTATCTATCTATCTATCTATCTATCTATCTATCTATCTATCTATCTGTCTATCTATCTATTACTGTCTTTAGGGTTTGCTTATTCTCCTTGTGTCTGTGTTTGTCTCAGTTTTTCCTGAAAAAGTCCAAAAACATGTTAAGCAAATTGATGGTACTAAGTAGTGTTAGAGTATGTGCCAGCTACTCATGGTCTTATTGTGACAAATTATTACTTTGACAGCCCTGCATTTGATTTATTCTATTTTTGGAATTTTTATATACTGTATATAGTTCTAGTGGTTTGTTATTTTTACATTACTGTTGAGACAGCATTTTCTGTTCTTCTATTTGTGTGGTCATTACCATTATAGGGGTAAAGAGCAGATCAGAAAATACACTAATAATTGATTTCTCTAAGGAGATCTTCTTTGTTGTTGCCGTTCATTTGCCTTTGCTTGTATAGATTTCATTCTCCCGCCAATTATTTGATTGTTCTTGAAGTGCATCCCATGTGATGGGCAATTTTGGGGATATGCGGCCAGTAGCTGTTGCAAAATTGAAACTTCGGGTGTTTTACCCCCAAAACCTTGCAACACTAATGTGCCATGATTTCCAGTGAAACTGCAATATAAACTATGAATAAACATATTGAATGTTTCTGAAGCACAATAACATTTGAATGTTTTAACTTGTACCCCTGTTAGCATTTCATGTTTCAGCATTCTGTTTTGTCAGGACTCACTTTCTCAGTAAAGGACAAACAAAAAAAAAGGAAAACCAATTATTACATACAGCACATTTTTGTCATACATACATCGTCAAATCTTTTTTCTACTTTAGGGATGACTACTCCAGAGCACACTCACATGCACGCATGACACATACATCTTTGAGATGAACGAAGAAATCCAGAGCATAGGGAAAATACCTGTGGCTTTGGCAGACTGTGCAATACATATTTTTGCACGCAAACGTCAATGTTTAAAAATGTGACATAAGGTCATATTTTAATTAATATACATTCAAATGCACCCTGCAATTTTAATTTTAGTCATATATGACCAATTACATTGTTATACAAGAAAAAAAAAACTTTTTAATGCATTTTTGAATAAAATCTTGATAATTTTTTTATTTATTGTATTTTACACTTTTTAGTCTTTGAAAATTTTGTAATAATTTTTTATCTCTAGGTTAGTTATGTAGAGATAGATGTTTAATGTTTTTTACAATAGACCAAGCCTATATCTTTTGGAATTTACCTTTTAACGTGCAATCCAAGAGCACGATGAGCTCTGTACATTGGTCAGATGTTGTTTGCAACGAACCCAACCACAATATGTTTTTGTTAGTTGTATTAATCATGCATATGGAGGTCAATGTGCATAAATGATTAAAATTTTTTTGAAAACCAAAAAAAAAAAAGCTAAATTCATAACTACATGTAATCATAGACTACATGGAATCATAGACCTAGACTCTTTTTTGGACCTTACCTTTTAACATGTGATCTGAGAGGATGGTGTAAGCTCAGAGAAGCTCAACATTGCTCAGATGTTGTTTGCAATGTACCCAACCATATATGTGTATATATGATGTTGATCAGGCATATGGAGCAAACTGAGATGAGATGCTATGATGTTGTTGCAACCTCTAGTCTGGTTGGTAGTTTCTCATTCTAACCATCTCTGCTAATGTTTTGTTATTGCAATGTTTCTTTCCAGTAAGTTTAGAGCAATCCAGTCGTACACGATCATGTGTGGGATCATACACAACTTAATGCGACATATGCCTATCCTTCCTCAAAGAGCTTTGAATTTAAGTACGCAACATCATTGTTCACTGTACATCCCTGCATCCTGTGTACTGTTGATGTCCATGATATGATCAGTGGAAGTATTCTACTTTCTGTTGTTCTGTAGGTAAACTTGGCAGGGAATTGCATTGCTTTTGGTTGAATCACATGTATATCATCCCTGCTGTAATCAATGCATACTGATGGTATATGTATTTGTGTATGATGGAAGTGTGACCATATGATTTCAGTGATGGATCCAATTTCATCATTCACAAGTCCTTTGGTAACATTAATATTGGATGTAACATCACTTTTTCTCATGAATTTGAGCATCCTGGTTAATGGTCACATTTTGTAAAGTGGATTGTTCACAGTTAGCCAACTCAATGCATCAAACACTCGTGTAGAGGATATAGAGAACTCACGTGTAACACTGAGATTCTCATGGTGTTCTGTTACTACCAAGATTCCTGTAATATCTGGTGATCTTGGCAGCATTCAGATTCAGATCTCTTCAGGCATAGCACCAGATTCCAAATTGTTCCAGTAAGCTTTGGATGGTCCAATTGTCTTATTGTTGATGATGTGTGTGTGTGTGTACAGTGAGAGCAAAATAGCAGTGTTGGCTTTGTTGAGAATGCATTTGTAAGATTTAATATACAACTGCATTATATTGAACACTGTAAACCTGATGTGGATAGCAGCACTTTGTGCAGATTTCACAAATGCAATCTCAGAATGTGTTGATTGCATTATCAAATGTTGTCACATCAGCATTCAGCACTTGTAATTGCTGAGCGTGACAAATGCGATTCTGTTCCAGATGAACTTCGCGTTGCTCAGGTGTTTCTTCAGCTCTTGATTCTACATAATGGAGGTGATCCTGTCCCATTCACTCTTCAAGTTTCTCAGGTGTTTCTTTAGCCCGCAGTTATGACATGTTTAGTTGTACTGACTTCAATCAAGCTTCACGCTGTGATAGTGTCTCCAGTCTCTTACGTTACTCCAGTCTCTTAAGCTTTGCTTCCTCATCTTCGTTTGCTCACTTTTCTTGGTATTTTTGTCTTTCTTTCCCCAACCATTTCTTGAGTTGGGTAGCAGTTTCATTTTACTGTCCTTTCCCATTGTCCTGTGTTCGTATAGCATTGGTCATTGCTTTTGTTCCAGTGTTTGGTTTTGAATTTAGGTTTTGACTCACTTCCAGTGTTTGGTTTTGAATTTAGGTTTTGACTCACTTTGATTCCCATGAGTATTGGACAAACAGCTGTCAACCCTTCCAGAGGTCCATGTAGAGGGGCAAGGCGCTTATACAATGGTGTATGCCTGGTGCTCCGAGGGTGAATGTTAAAAGTATGGCATGTTTTGACACCCCCATACTATTTAATCCTTAGCTCATACTCACTTTGATATTAGGTGCCGTAATGTTAACAACATGATATTTTTAACCACCCTCATGTTGTTAACAGTGTGTTGGGTGCAATCTCCACCTCATGCTTATCATTTCTTTCATTAAAAACCATCAATACACCATCCATTGATCCATTATCCAATATCCTAATATATCCTATATCCTAACTACAGGGTCACGGGGGTCTGCTGGAGCCAGTCCGAGCCAACACAGGGCACAAGGCAGAAAACAAACCCCAGGCAGGGCGCCAGCCCACCGCAGAGCATGCACACACACACACACACACACACCCACACACCAAGCACACACTAGGGACAATTTAGAATTGGCAATGCAACTAACCTGCATGTCTTTGGACTGTGGGAGGAAACCGGAGTACCTGGAGGAAACCCACACAGACACGGGGAGAACATGACTCATTAATATGCAACATTTTGGAGAAAGTGGGAAATGATGACACCCACAATCGAGTAGGAAAATGCAGTCAAATAAGCTAAATGACATACATGTAATAATTCATATCACCAAACCATTATTTTAATGTGCATTGATGTGACAAACATATTAAACCTCAAAAGTTATGAATATGATGTATGGACTATTTTAGCATCCTTTTAAATGTAAAATGCTGCCTATTTGCTTTGAAGAACTTTATTGTTTTTTATCAGTTTATATTTATATCGGCTACCTGTTCTCACTTGTAACGGATGGAAACCAAAGCACAGTAAAAACACAGAAATGATTCACTTGCTGCGTTCAGAAAGCTCTAACTCTCATGCTCTTTAACCTTTGAATCACTTAATGGTTTCACACAACATGTCTTGTTTGGCACTGCTTGAAGACAATGCAAATAGTCTTTTAGCTTTTAGGGACTTTCATGATTTTTTTGCCCATGATGATGGCCAGCTTATGAGTGGATTTAGTCTTTCAAAAACCATTGTCTTAGGACTACAGTGTGTGCTGAATTGTTCCAACATTAGAAAGACAGAGAACCCAAAATTTGGCTATACCATATGCAGGTTTTAAGAGTTGTTGGCCTTCTAGCAACAGACACCTACCAGAGGGAACTGACAGACATGTCAGAATATCTCAGTCCAGCTTCAGCTCTATCGTGCCTGCTGTCCTTGAAATCATAAACCACCTGAAGAGGTACTACATTCAGTTTCCATATTGTGTGGGTGTACATGCCAACATGACATGACACTGCAGCAGTGTCCAGGTTTTCTAACATAACCATTACAATTGACAGCAATTATATTCTAATAATGACATCTAACAAGATGGATGCTCCTTTTATTAACCATAAGCAATTACATTCCATAAACACACAAGTCATCTGTGATGCCAAGATGAGACTTGCTTGACTGGGTCAACCCATGATTTATTTATATTGAGGTAAAGTAGCATTAATCAGACAACATGCTGAAAATGCTGTATGTAATGGCTGGTTTGCTGGTAAGATAACAGGCTGAACCCACAGTTTATTATAATGCCTGTACTCTTCATTGAAATCATGTCATTAAATGTTCCAGGTGATGCTGCCATCTTTTGCAGACCCTCAGAGCACAGAGAAGATGTGCTTCAGTGCCACAAAAACTATAGGGCTCCTTAAACAAAGCTGGGCAGTGTCTGGATGTGTCAGATGTGAGGCTCCTCTGCCAGCCAGTAAAGGTCTACAGCATCAGGATTGCATATTTATGAGGTTCTTTAGCATAGTTCATGTATGGTTGTTCCAGGATGGCAACCTAGCAGCATATGAGGCACATTCACGTATGAACATTTTCAAGATGATTGTGATTTATGAGGGCAAATTGTGTAGAAATGCCAGGTTTTATAAATCTTTTTTTCATACTTGATCCATGCAAAGATTTTTAAATGAGACCCCAGGTCTATAAAGCTGTGAGGCAGAGCACCATGCTGCTCACATCAATTTTTCATTATGTCATTCATATATATATGTATGTATTTATATGTACAATTACGTATACATATATGTATATGTGTGTTTAAAATATATCTATTATATAAAAAAATCTTGGGTCGAGATGTGATCATCTCAGAGAGACACTTTGACGTCCCGCGAGCCTAGACATTACAACTTTAGGAAATAAGACCCATGAGACGGTGACTTTTGCACATCACACCCTACTTACAAACAATTTAAAACAAGTTCACGGACATCTAACCTTGCAGTTGTTTGAATGCTTTTGGCAGATACACTTCGTGTGTTCCCAGCTCTTAAAAATGTTATATGTTCTAGATGGCACATGAACGACTAAATGAAGAAGAAAGAGCAGCACATCAAAAGAGACACGAAAGCGTTGGAGAGAAAAGAAGGCAAAGAAGGATGCACAAGACAACAATAATAATCTGTGTGCAAATTCAGAAAATAAGGAAAGTAATAATCAACCTGGACCAAGTGGAATTGAAAAGCTTGTATGTCAAATCCGGGTCAGAAATAAAAGACTTCATAATGACATTCAAAAACGTTGGTGCGATACACATGCAGAGCAAGTTAGAGATTATGAAAGTAGGAAAATTCTAAAGTATCAAAAAAAAAAGGTGATAAAGATCACATTAGCACAAACAAATTATTACTCGGTGAAATAACGGAAAAGCAAAAAGCTTGAATATATGGACATAGGTGATATATCAGAAGTATGTAGATATTGTAAGGCTTTAAAGTTTAAGTTTGAGACTTGTAGATCAGCTAATTCCTTTTGCCATCAGGGTAAAGTAATATTGCCTCCCAATGAAGAGGCGTATCCGTTAGAATTAAAAGATTTGTTGTTTGGTGAAAGTGAAATCCACAAACAATACAGGCAAAATATCCGAGTCTACAATAATCTTTTCGCGTTTGCATCGTTCAATGCATAAAACTTAGATTTACACAAAAATGGACCATACGCTATGAGAATCTGTGGTCCCACAACAGTTAAAGCTACGACAAGCTTAATTTCAAAGAAACCACAATTCGGTCAGGTGTATATTTATGATAATGGAGAAGCGACACAACATAGAACTCGAAACGTGTTTGATCAAATCAGAGCATACATTTACATGATCGAATTTCAAAAACAGGATTTAACTCACATGCATTTATTAGTTACTTTGCAAAATAAAGTATTAACTGCTGATGATGTAGATTGATTTGTCTGTGCTGAAATTCCAAACAGAGAAACCTATCCTGAATTACGGTACAAAGTCATTAAACGCATGTCTCTTGGACCACATTTAAAAGATTCAGTATGTTGTGACTTAAAAGAGAAAAAGTGATAAAAGAAATTTCAAAAAATGTTCATTCAATCAACAGATATGATTAAGGCTGGCTTTCCTGATTATCGCCGAAGAGATAATAGTCACGAACAACACACTTATCATGGAAAGAAATATGGTAAAATTGTGATGCTCGATAATTCAGTGATTGTACCATATAACCCGTATTTGCTCAAAAGATTTGTTTGTCTTATTAATGTTGAGTATTGTGAATCAGTTATGAGTATTAAGTACATCTACAAGTACATTCTTAAAGGCCATGATAGAGTATGCGAAACTTTATTGAAAGTACAGTCTCAGGACGAAGTTCAAGCATATTTAGATACTCGGTTCGTTAGTACAATGGAAAGCGGGTGGTATTTAATGGAATTGCCAATGCATGGTCGAAGTCATTATGTTGAATTATTACCGATTAATTTACCAGGTCAGAATATGATTCAATTTAAAAACGGTGAAGAAGTAGAAGCTTTAAAGGTAGCAAAAAATAGAAAAACAAAATGAATGGCTTAGTTTGAACTTAATAAAACAGATGTAAATGCAAAAGCATATACGTATGCGCAAATCCCTCAACATTACACATGGCAGAAACAAAAAGTGTGCATGTGTATATATATGTTGTAAGAAAGGCGCTATATCGCGCCCAACCTGACACAGACTTTTAGTTTCTTCAGCTGGAGGGCATGTCTTCCCCTGTAATCCCCCCAGCCACAACACAGTCCCAGACACAAGCACAATCACTAAACATTCCTCTCTTCTACCACCACTCCTCCATAAGCTTTGTCCTCCTCCTCCCGACTCTGGCCGCTGAGTGGTGGTTGCTGGCTCCCTTTTTTTGTTTGTCTGATGTCTCATGTGTTTTGTGTACCATGACAGAATGGAAAAAGAAAAAAAGGGTCTACACTCTGGCTGAACTTAGTGTACCTGATAAACATTTATACAGTTCTAGCTCCATCAGGCCACATGTTACTGGCTTTTCACAAAAAGGCATAAGGACAACTATGCAGGATCTTATCAGTTGGTAAATTTAACATGCCCAGCAATTTTTATTTGTGCAAATTGACATGGTCTGGTGACAAGTTCAATATTAGCAGTCAGCAATGATCAGTGACATTGGCTTAACTTGTTTTAATCTGTTCAGACTTCCAGTGAATGATTAACTTCAGTGTTGTATTTTATAAGGTGCACTATCTTACAGACCTTTACATTACAATAATGCTGCTGGTGTCCACTGCAGTACTATTTGCAGCATTTTACAAAGCAATTAATCGTACTACAGTTAATTGGTTATTTAGTTCTTCCCAAAATAGTTGAACAGGAGAGCTATAAGAGTACATTGGTTAGAACTGCTCTCTTATAGTTCCAGATATCTTAATTGGAATAGCCAGTCCAAAGAAAGGCCTGATGACCAGGAGGCTGTGAAAAATAAAACATAATAACTAGTGGGAATAACAATTTTAAAATTTCACTAGTTTGGGTTTATTACTGATTTACCCTTATCCATTACTGTTGTGCTTAGCATAGTGTTCCCAAATAGGGGAAGAATGTGACTCGATTTGTAGTGTCCTATCCCATGTTTGATTCTCCATTAGTTATTTTCGATCCAGTTTGTAAGCCAAAACCATGCTTGTGCTTTGGAGAAAAAGAAGGCATCACATTGGAAACAAGGTTCTTGCCCCATTGCTGCCATTGGAGCTAAAAAAGAAATTCAACATTCTTTGTATATTGTGTGCAAGTATAACAGGACAGGTTCAGTGTGCCTTAAAATGATTCTAATTTCTTCACTGAATAATCAACATAAATTAGCAAGGGGATAGATGTCCTTATCTATTCATCAAATTCCTGAGAACAGGGAGGAGCAAAGACAAGACAGAAACCGCCTCTGCACAAACCTATAAATATATTCACTCCACAAGTCAAATTTACAGTATGTAAGCACGAGGATCACATGCAAGCTTCATACAGAGTGAGACCAAGCTTGTATATGAGCACTTTGTGTATATGTAAGTATTGTCTTACATAGTCATTGCACTGCCTACACACCTCTGCCAGTCCAAAGCAGAGCACAAAGTTAGTCCTGCACTCATCTGGAGTGTATACTGGCCAAAAAGATATCATGTTACCCATTTAACTGTTTGGCCTTTTGACTGCATGTGTTTATCTACTCTTTTTTGTGTACACTATCTGAAAGTGTGGCCACCTAGTACTGATCTTTCCACATTCACCAATGTGAATTGACTCATTTGGTTTAGTTTAGTTCAGTGAAAAGATGTGGATCCTTGACTCACTGATTGATTTACTGTATTTATTTAATAATGAGTTTTGTTCAAAAAGCCAGCAACCCCTAGTTGGTTCTGCTGACTGCTGGTGAACTGACTGTGAAATCTGTTCACATCTGACAGGACCATCTTACCAGTATGATAGGCTCCCAGGCAAAGTATTGTGCTGTTACTGTTTTAAAAGCAAAACAGAAATATACTGTACATAGGCATCAGAAACATTGTGGGCCCCTGCCAGTGCCCATTGTGCCCATACATTAAGACAGCCCTGAATAAATTTTAGGGAAAAACACATATCACACACTAATCTATTTTTCCAGCCATTTCATCTATTTTGTTTGATTAACTAAAGGTTAAGTTGCACCTTATAATTCAATTAGTGGTAAATCCTGTTTTAAAAGATAAAGAACTTGCCAGGATTCTAACCAATGGTATTTAGTTACTACTATGAAGAGAGATCACCACTGTAATTTCAACACTAGATGGTGCAACTTTACTGCATATGAAACCACAGTGAAAAAACACTGATCATTTATCTGTGACTGTTGTGGACATGTATTACTTAAATTCTATAAAATGAAATGTTCTCTGACCCACTGACACCAGCATGTCTTATTCACAATTGAGAAATACGATCATATCATTAAAAAATGGCCAAAGATAATAAGGTGCGAGTCTACGTACCACTGCTCTTAGTGAATGATCCTTAGCATCTCCTGGAATTACCAGTGCTGATATTATACGATTTGCCATGGCTATTTATAGTGAAAACTAATATTTTACTAGCTAATAAAGATAAATCATCCTTTTTTCACTTGTAGTGTATTTTGATTACAAAGGGCAGTAGAATGGAGCCGTGCTATTTTATAGTTCCAGTAGATTGGGTATGAGCCTTGTGACTGTCTTTCAGTGGTTACTTTGATTTTTGTTTGGGTACTCCAGTTTTCTCCCCATAGCAAAAAACATTAAAATTAGTCATATTGATAATTTGCAATCGGCTCAGTCAGATAAAGTGAGCCGTCATCTGGATTAGTTTCTTTTTTGTAATCACTGCTGCATGATAGGCAGACTTCACTGAAACTGATTGATGAGTGGTATTTTCAAAAGGAAAATTTTTTATAATGTATTTTTTATATTGATCTATTGATTGGGTATCAGCATAAGTAATGTCACTGTTTCTTTTTTTATTGATTTTATTAAAAGCAAGCAACATTCCATACAATAAAGTCAAAGTTAACAAAACTAAATTCAGTTCAACCCCCACCCGAGAGGAGGGCCAACAGCCAGAGTAAAACTTTAAGAGCAGAAAAGAGAGAAAAGAATCATTTTCCCCAATATAAATGCTTATTCTAAAATGTTATTGATTAGATCCTGGCAGGTTTAAAAAAAAAGTTTTGAACAGATCATCTAAATGATAATTAGATTTTTTTCCAATTTCAAATAGTATTTAACATTAGTTACTCACTGACCTAAAAGAAGTGGGTTAGGATTCTTCCAGTTGAGCAGGATAAGTCTATGTTCCAGTAGTGTAGTAAAGGTAACTACAGTTTGTTTGTCCTTCTCCACTTTAATCCCATCTGGAGGTACAACAAACACAGCTATTAATGGGTTAGTAGAGATTGTGACACCAACACTGTCTGATAGGCATTTGAAGATTTTAGTCCAGAATGTTGTTAATTTGTTGCACACCTAAAATATGTGACCCAGTGAGAGTGGAGCTCGATTGCAATGTTCACAGGTCTTACCCTGAAAACATTTTGGATAATTTCCAACGAGATAAAAGAAGAAGAAGATAAATTTGCTTGATAAAAGATTTTAAGTTGAATAATTGTATGCTTAGTAATGTCACTGTTTCAAAGTGATTTAATTCTTATTTATTTTTATTTTGGTTGCTGCATTTGTGGAGCTGGCAGGTTCTACTTATGTTCATGTTGCTTTCCAGAGAGTACTACTGTTTGCCCCAGCAGCCCAAAGAGATTGAATCAGATGCCTCTAAATTGTTATGATGCCTCATTTAGGTCTGGCTGCTGCATTGTGATTAATTCTACAGCAGTAGACTGGCTCCTGGTGGTATTGAAAGTAGGAATAGAAAATAAATGAATGAATTTCAGAGTCACTAATTTTCTTAATTGGAATGACATAACAGGATGAGTGTACCAGTGTCAGTGGGTTTTGGAAGATTCAGTGAAAACTGGATAGTAAGAGGTGATGTGAAATTCTCTCTGAAATATCTGTAGATGAATTCAGTAAACTGTTGGAAGGTCAGGCACACATTCAGCCAGGGCTCTATGTGTCTACTAAATTGATCTTTTTTATTTCATCCTGCTGTTGAATGCTATCTCAAAGTAATTTGCTTATTCACTATGCCAAATTACTGATATATAGGGCAGGTTTTATTTGTGTCTTGTATCACTTCACTAATCAATTTAATGGTGGGGTTTGAACCCATGACCATTGTGTTTGCAAGCCCAGTTTCTTAGACAATTTATTACACTGCCTTCAAATTTCTATAGAGGCCATCTCAGAAGAAGATGAAATTGTAATAAACCCTTTTTGGGTAAGCTAACTTATGGGACCTGCTGATGTCTTACACTACCTGCTGCCCATTCTTGCATCTGGGATTCTCAGCTTTTTTTATAATAATACAAGAAATGTTAAAAATCAGTGGACACCATCCACTTATTAGGCCCAATACCTAAATCACATTAATATTTGTCCCAGCTAGCTCTTAAAAGAGGGTTGAAGTGACATTCTGTGTGTATGTGAATAGCCAAGTGTTTGGAACTCCTTCCCAAATTAACCAGTATACTCATGTCATAGTCTTCATTTTTAAGCATCCCTCGTAAAGGTAGTCAGACAGTTTATTGATCCAATGTGAAGCCCACTTAGTCCAGTGCAGGGTTGTGTGGTGGTGTAATCTTATTGCTATTTGGATTCTCGTAATGTTAACTGATCCTAGGTCTAGCAAATCTAATCTCTGGCGTTTGTCCAACTTGACAAAGGGTTAGCAAGTCTTTTGATACTCAATTGTTTTTTAAAGTGTGGAAGACCAAATCATGAGATGTGACTGCAATGAGGACATGATATTTTAAGCCAGAATGCAGACAATTCACATCTACAGCGGCATTATTTCCAGCATGTACATTTGATGTACATTATCTTGGCAAATAGGCAGGCCCTCTGTGTAGATATCTGTGTTGTGCCCACTTTTTGAACATGCCCCATGCATCAGTTTAGCTTCTGATTGTCCTATTCAAATGCCACAAGAGTATTTGCATCACCAGCTTCACTCTGTGTTTAGATTTAGATTCACACCACCTTTTTTGTAAGAAACTGCTTTGAGATGTGTGGGTTGAGTAAACATCCTATTAATTTGCACTATTGTCCTTGAGTACTAAGTTAGTGGTTTCAATGGGAATTTATTCTAATGAATTTGTTTTAATGATGTAATTGATGGTTGTGAAACATTGATTTGGGTTGTTATCACAAATCTTTCTGTATATAGAAGCTGACATTTCTGTAGTATTAGACAGTCTTTCATATGTATTTATTTGTATTTGTATATATATGTATTTATATATTTTGGGGTTAAAAAACATAAGGAATCAATTTCTGCTATTAGTTTCATGTTTTGTTTAGAATTGTAAATCATTTTTATGTTAATATCTTGGTTTTCTTTATTTACATAATGACATTTTGCAGATCACTTGACCTTAATTGTTATGGTGATGAAGTAATGAACATTACTCAATAAATATTTTGGCATTCTTAATACACTTTACCCCTGGGTGGGTAAAACGAATTCAAAAGAATGTTTGGCATCAGTTAGCCTATTGCCCAAGCATGTTCTAGTGGTAGGGTATTGATTTTGGTTTTGACTTTCACTTTATCATTGACTCTTGAGTTTTGTCTTGTTCTTTGTGTTGCTAGCCCCAGTTTACTTTTGATTTTGTGGTTTTGAAACTTTGCTTTGGTTGATCTTGTCTTTTACTTGTTATCATCATCCAGTTTTTCAGTGCTTTTCAATAATCTCCATGTACTTCAACATGTCCTTAACAGCTGCATGTGTGGCGGCCATTAAGAGTACCTCTTGGGACACATGAAAAATCTTGGAATGTTCGGTTGCCTCACTTTTCTGTTTATTTCCAACCTTGGAATCAATTTCAAATTAGTCTTAGTTCTCTGTTGATTTGATGAGACTTGGTTAGAGGTCACTTTGGGAAGAGGAATGAATTGATTGTTGTTAATTATCTGCTTTACTTTTGGCAGTGCCAATAATTAATGAGACATTTCAGTAAGGCTCCTGCTTTTTTTCTTCCCTATCATTTTCTGTAGCTGGCGGTGTCTGGCTCTTAGACTTGTTTTAAGGTAACTTAAGTTAAAGTTATTGATAAATATACAGATTATAGAAATATGGTGAATGAATATGTATTAAACATAAAAGAAAGGATAAATACAGAAAACATATAATACAAAAGAGGCCAATTCTATGTTTATTTTGTAGAGTTTCTTGTTTTCAAAAGCTTTAACTTAACCTTTAATCTTTTGGAATTTTAGTGTGATGTCATAGCACGATCATTCCTGGTTGAAATGCATAGCCATGGATAAGAGATGTGCTACTTGAAGTTCTTATGCAGCACAACTTCTGGTCCAGACTTAGGTCTTGTTGTGTCTGGACTACTGCAACTCAGTTCTGGCAGGAGTACCCGCAGGTGTTATCAAGATGCTGCAGATGAATGTATTTAACCAGCCAAAACAGGCACATGTCACTCCTCTCTTCAGGTTGCACATTGACACCCTCTAGCAGCAAGCATTAAGTTCATATCCCTGATGCTTGCTGACAGAGTAGTCAATGGGTCAGCACCTGCGTATGTGGAGACACTGGTGAGGTGTTATGGTCCGTCTCGTCCACTTAGGTCTGCCAGAGAACATTGTCTAATGGTGCTGACTCTGCATGGTATCAAGTGTAAATCCAGACTGTTGTCATGTGTGATTCTGGGTTGATGGAATGGGATGTCCACCTCCAACCATACTGCTGATTCCCTCAATGTATTCGAGAAGCAACTGAAGATCCATCTGTTTTGAGACTATCTGTCTAATTGAAAAGAAAAAAAAAAACTTTCCACTGTTATACTTTATATTCATGGCTATTTAACTGTAATTGCTCTATTGATTGTAAATGTGAGTTATTACATCTTTTCAGTTGTGGCAATCAACTTTTGTTACATGTCCTATTACACTTGCTGAACAAACAGGCCTTTGCCTAATGTTACTCGATTGTTTACATCTTTTGTATGTCATTGTGGATAGAAACATCTGCTAAGCAAATAAATGTAAACATATAAAGAGAACTGATGTGTTTCCTTTTCCCTTAGAGAAGAAACAGGTGCATGGAGCTGTTATTTAATGGGAGCTATAGATTCTGCTGATTGGATAAGAGTCTATTTCCAGGTGTAGGTCTGCTTATAGTTGCATGAATATAAGGAAGACTTGATGTTGAATGACCTTCCAGGCACCTATTGGTCTGAAGAACCATGAGCTCATCTTTGATTATCAAGCCTGGTTGTGTGATGAAGGTCAGCAAGTAGGCTGACCATATTTTATCTAATGTTAGACCTGGACAACACCTAAGCCACTAAGTTTAGAGTCCACAGCTGACTATCTGGAGAGAAGGGCATATGTGCTACTGAAAGCCTTTAAAAATAGACAAAGTCATCTTTGTCCTACATCACCCAGAAGTAAATTAATTAAATATTTAGTTGCACATCTTTAAGGTCTTTGTGTGAAAATATAACCTTAACCAAGGTATCCAATGTTTTTAGCTTCTCACTCCCCATGTCCGCTGTCAATTTGTATCCTCTGTTCACTTAGTATAGACATTGAGTACAGATAGTATGAAGCACAGGGTGAAGCTATAAGCATGGAGCAGACCCTGGCTAATGTGGTGTGCACACTCTTGCCACATACTGTTTAACGTTTGTCAGTTTTGTAGGTCAATGCTGTTGTATTATCATCAATTTTGCACATTTGTAGTGTTTGCTTCCTGTAATTTTTCACTAGTAATTGGTTATATTTTTCACACTTATCCTCCCTTTGTAGAGGTATGCTTCTGATATTTTCCTACACAAGGCTAAACAGAGCTTCAATTCAGATTTGGTTGATATAACTCAGGTCAAAGGAATGCACCTAACCAATAGTTATGTTGAAATCCATGTAGACTGGTTTATAGACTCTTGAAATTTTCTCCATATACTAGTCATTCTTTTAATGTAATTCAGAACTGAGCTGGCATTCATCAGACATGGCAGTACTTTGTTAATGCTGGTGTTCAGTATTTGTGTCCCTTAAACCTCTGCTATTGCACCTTATTGTTTTTTGCTAATAGAAGTACCCAGGAAAGTAAGTTACATCATCCTAGCTGACTCAGCAACAAAAATTATTAACTCTGTGCCAATATCTTTTGATGAATTATTAATAATGCTGGCGACTTCAAGAATGAATCAAGACATACTAGGCCTGTTCCTTTCATGGACATTGCCCTATCCAAATATTATTGTCTTTAAAAATAAACCTGTGGTACAATCCAAGGTGGTCTGGCCTCATCTTAACGCCACCTACAAGCCTGTATTGCCAATACCAACTCTTTGTTATCCAAGACACAAAAAAAGTTTTTTTGTGTGTGTTTAACATTGAACATTGAACATTGAACTAATTTTGGAATGAAATTCAAATGCCTTAAGGTAATTTTGTCCTACTAATTGTATAAAGCATTTTATGAGTGATCACCATGAAAGACACTATTTAATACGATTCATTGATTGAAGTTGTGAAATATATTCTTTATAGAAAAGAGCTAGAACAACTTTGAAGTGGTACTCATATTGAAAGGAATGATGCTTTCCTACATATTAAATCTATATTACTGTATTTTTGATCATTTGTCATCAGATGGATCCTTGTCTAATGTTTGCCAATGTGGCTTCTGTAAGTGGCTCGCTTTTAAGAGGTGTGTTTATTTGACTAACATTTCTGAAGTCCTGATTGTATCTCTTTCCACAGGGCAATTGTGTACGGCTTTGTTAAAGCCATGACGCACATCGGCCAGATTAATGGAACGGATTTCCACTTCACTGACTGTCTCTTCTTCGGGGCTTTGATGTCAGCCACTGACCCAGGTATGCTGCTTTAGCCATTTTTTAAGAACATTTTTTGCAGCTATGTGAAACTTAATTTAGTTTCTCCTTGACATGAAGCAAGAGACACATTTACATCGTTCCTCGCCCCATCCAGTGTTCAAAGCCATCAAGTTAAAAGCTGAGCTTTTGTGCACTTAAAAACTTGCCCCAGAGTGGCTATCTAGTTGGAAGTCACAGCCTGGTGTTAAACATTTTTCAGAAATGTTCCTTGCAAAACATATTAACCAGTATCGAAGGGAGTCATATGTGTAAGAACTTTGTCATATATAAGGAAAAATAAAAAGTAGTGGAATGAGAAAATAATGACATATTTTTACTTCAGCATCTCAGACACCACTTTGTTATAAAGCACTTAATTTCATGCACTTACTAAATGTTGGCATATTGATATATATATTTTTTTTTGGCACAAAGTTAGCTGTTTGCTGAAGGACACCAATGGGAAAGACAAGTAGTTTCTTGAGGACTCAGAGAAAGGGTATGCCACCTCTTGGAATAGAAAACAATTCCACAAGCTGGTGTGGACATTTTTGAGCTTTCAGTAGGTGGCCACTCCTCTCTATCTTGTATAAACATTGAGAACTTAACAAATGGTAATGAATAATTGTATCTTGACCATGCAGAAATAATTATGGTGTTACAGCACAGTCCACACCTCATCTGGCAGCACCTCCGAAGCCTGCAGGAGCCAAAAAAAGATTTTATTAATGGCAGTATAATCCTATTAAGAATGTTCTGTCATGCTAAAGAAGTAGATACTGGAAAACTGCATCATTTGAAATAAGTAGTGACCAATATGAAGCTAGCCGTACATTTACATAACCTTGCCATATCCACAGAATAACTATTTTTTAGGGTAAGATAGTTGGCTGAATAAAGTTGGAATGTGTAGTCTCTGCCTAAAACTGAAATGCATATTGTCTTCAGTGGAGAATGTTTGAGGTAGTTAATGTTTTTTTGCTACAGCACAAGGTATAGGTTGGCAGTTTTATATACTTTCCTTCATCCAGTAAAATGTCTTGGGATTCATTGTGTGCGTGTTCTGTTTAACTCACCTCCATTCATGACTTGTAAAATGTCAACCAAGGGTTGAGTCCAGTAATTAATTATAGATATGGCCTTAAAGGTACTACCTCAACCTTACCTCCAATTTATTGAGAAGGATAATGAAGACTCCTTAATGTTTCGATCAGAGTCTAATCTGTCACTGTAGAAAACAGTAAATTGTGCATCATTAGATGTAGTTGGCACCTAAAGGCTGTGAGAGTGCATATACAACTTTGTAGAAAAAGGGATTAATCACCCAATTAATTAATTATTATCAGTTTTGCTTTTGGCAATGTTGATAATTAATTAAAACAGTTAACACAAAGCCCATATCAGGGATGCTTAATTAATGTAGGTTGAGTGAGGGAATCTTCTACTTTCCAGCTGGGGCTCCAGAAATATGAAGAAATCTATTCAATTAATAAGCAAGATTCATAAATCAGTGAAACACTTTCACTTTCTCTGTTGTGGTTCAGCGTGGCAGTAGAAAATCTTTCAACAAACAATCCAAACACACTTGTGGCAATAAATAAAATAATACTTTTTTTTATAAAATAAACATAATGAAAGATAAGTGTATGCAATAGATAAATAGATGGAGAGACAGATAAAAAAATAATAATAACAACACAAAATTTAACATTATGATAGCTTAGTTGGACCTTTTCTCTTCTATGGAAAAAGGCTCATGACTTATGAATTTTGATCTTGTAATCCATGTGGTTAAGATGGGTGAGTTCTTTAGCTAGTTATTACACTTCTTTTGCAAACACTGTGGTATTTATCTACTCACAGCTAGTCTGCACTAACTTGCCTTCCGCACAAAGAGTCAGTGTGTGTGAATTTCTGCTCTTCACTTTCTTACTGGATATAGAAAGAAATGTATAACACCTAGAATTTATCATTCACAAAGTGATTATCTTTCAGTTACAGTGACACCAATACCGTACCAATATATTAGCTGGCTTTGTCCTAACTACCAAGTTATAATTAATAGTTCTTGGAATCAAAGTAGGTGTACTTATGATTTGGTGTAGGCAATGCTTTGTTCCTTTCCTAGACAACTTTCTCCAGACATGTCAAAGACTCTTGAGTGCACTTTCTTTCTTTGTTTCAGGAGCTTGTCTCATTCCTCGTCTTTGTTGCACCTCTCTGGTTGCAGGCAGTTCTACAGTTTCTCTTTGAGGTTCAAACATACCTCGTCTGTCCTCCTGTTCCTAGAAAAATCATGTCTTCTGGGTAAATCAGTTAGTTATCATTTTCAGCAAGATAAATGCATAACTTTTATATATCCTGTGTCTCTCTGTTTGTGCTCTTACTATTTCTTCAGCAAGGTTTGTACTAACAGGAACACAGTTGCTCTTCAGACTCAAAGGATTTGCTCCAACCTCTGTTACAGCCACATCCTACAAAGTTACAGCCAGGTTAAGAGTAGTAAGCTTAATTAGAAGAATCCAGATCTGGGTTTTTCAAGGGTTTTTAAAGGAAGAAATACAGCTCTTGAATGCATAACAGTTTCTTGAATGCATAACAATAAACATCAGCTCCACCTATGATGATGTGTTTCAATTAAATGGTTATTGTTTATAGCAAATAAACAAAAACAAAGTGAGTAATACATGTAGTTCTGTAGGTGATGATAGTTGATAATGTACTGGCATTAACAGAACATCAGAGCCTATACTCTTTAAGCTGCATGAGTGCCCACGCAGCACTTTTAAACTGCCTCATAGGTGCTATTGTACCACTCACTCCCCCATCCAAGATTATTGTGGTTTCAACCCTTTGTTAAAGGCACCCATGTGTTGGCTTTGTGGTATTCACTACTTCACTGGGGACCCACTCAAAGCTCAAAGGGGATTAAAGAAATCGGTGATAAGTGGCAAGTACCAGCTAAAGTGCTTTTTATATGCACTCATCATTAAAAACATTAGTCAGGGCCCCACAGGGGCAAATGAGTTTATGTAGGATTTTACACTTGTGCCGTGAGGTTGGTGCTCAAATAGTTTTGGATTTTGAAGCATTTTGGAATTTCAAATTTAGGATTAGACATACTCAATCTGTATTAACATTCAACACTCAAAAGATTGAAAACCAAAAACAAAACCAAATAAGCAACAGAAAATTGCTTCAGAAACTAGTCTTTTTCAAACTGACTAGTCTTTTCTTTGTAAATAAGGTGCAGATGCTAAAGTAAATGCTTCTTGGTCTTTTATAACAGGCTTATCTGAGGCATCATGGATGCATATGAAGCAAACACACACACACACACACATGTAAAAGCACAGCTCCAGTAGAAAGAAAGCACAATATGGTGCTGGTATTGATGTCACCAGTAAAGAAACAAGTAATGATAGAAAGGGTACTTAACCCTGACATGAGCTGCTTATACTCTATCTCTCCAAAGATCTTGGCAGTGATCCCACTATCAGTATATTGAGGGACAGACATCTAGCATAGGAAAACACACACCTAGACATGTTTGTGAAGCTCCATACTGTAAATGAACTCACACATGGCTCTCTTAAAGGCTCCCTTCTTATCTCTTACATTTAAATAAACTTTGTCATAGCTGTATTCCTAATTTGCTCTTCTGTAACAACTATACTAACCCTAACTCTTCCATACTGTTATCTCAGGCTGTTCATCTACTCTACTATAATGTCCATTTGTTCATTAATGTGCACTCTTTAGCCTAGAACTGAATTTTCTGTTTTCAAAGTCTTGCATTCTTGTTTACTTTTGTTATCTTGGCTTACAGCAGTGTTGACTTTATGGCCAGACAAGGGCGTTCCAGCCTCCCTAACCTGACACAGGCAGACACCAGGACACAAGTTCCTGCACAGCACACATTTTTATTCACATGGGGAAGCGATTTTCCCTCACTCTCCACAGCAGCACAGTACAAAGCACCATGCACAATAAGTACACAGTTCTTTCTTCTTCTTCTCTCTCTCTCTGTCTCTCTCTTCTTCGCCTCCACTCCTCCTCCGGCAACCAACTCCCGGAGTAGTGGCAGCTGGCTTCTTTAATAGAGCACCTAGAAGTGCTCCAGGTGTCCAGTGATCTTCTTCCAGCAGCACTTTGGGGTGTGGCAGAAGTGCTGTAACAAAGGGCCCAGCCGTTCCTGCTGCACCCCCTGGTGGCACCCACAGAACCCAACAGGGCAGTTCCAAACTCCAAACCCCATGGAGCAACCTGTGCAACCCAGGGGGTCTACCATCTTTCACTCCAGTTGAGAAAGTGCCCTGAATATGCTCTCTTCTCTGGTCCTTCTATAATCTTCGTGTCCCAGCTGGGCAAGGGTCCTGGCCATCCGCAACACTTACAGCAGTTCCACAGATACATACAAGATAATAGATCCCACATACAGCTGAAGTGCAGCTAATTTTCAACTAGCAATTTTCATTTTTTATGTATGAATAAAAAAAAAACAAGTATTAAAGCAGATGAATATGTAGCAGCCATCATTAATCCTGAGGAATAGTACAATACAACTTGTTTTTCTATAGCGTTCTTCACAGAGTACAGGTGTACAGCGCTGTAAACAATTCTGTTCAAGTACAAGTATAGATTATATTAATTACTAAATACAGAAGTGGTACACATACAAATGCAGATTTGTTAAAGCACACAGAGGATTGGATTAGTCGATTAAATATACTGTAAATGAACCAACAATATCTGTCCATTAATTATTTGTTGAACTATGGCCAGTTGAGAATGGAGTAGATTAAAAAGACAGTAATTTGTGTACAGTACTTTGTCACTATTTTCAATTATTTGGTGTTTTCCTTTGCACACTTTACTGAATAGTACCACTACAGTGCTCAACGATGAAATATGTTACATCACTGTTGAGCAGGTCCATCTGCTGCTGGCTTCTTAGTTGAGTTGTGGAATCCGCTGGTTGTAATTCCTGATTACACATCCTAGCCATGTAGACTCTGGGAGTTATAGCTGCTGAGAAGGGGAGTGACACTGTGAGTGATTCCTCAGCAGATGTAGAATGTGACTCTTAATTGTTGTTTACCAGTGGATTTTCTTGCTATCATTACATATTTTCCAAATCCATGAGGTGTACTGAATCATTATCAAAAACTGTCAGCTCTTTCAAAACAGAGTTGACTTACTGCTATCCTCTGTACATACCTGTGGTTCAGCTTAATTTAAATTATTTGTGATTTAATGTACAACAATATTGCTTCACTATCATTTTAATAACAAGTTTGTAACATTTTTCTGCAAAATTAGGAATTAAGCATTATGCATTCTTGTCAGTTTCTCATTAATGGATATTTTAGTGCAAGTTATGACATACTTTTAAAATTATGTTTAGTCCCCGGGAAAGAAACTTGTTCATAATTGAAGACCTGCCAGAATTTTGAGAATTGTTTTTATTTGCTGTGTAAAGGGCCTTAATATGGTCTATTCTATATTTTAAATAGTAACTTGGCTATGACAAAAAAACATTTTTTGATTAATTAGTCCCATTTCCAGGCTTGGGTGCCGTAGCTATCATCTGTGTGAGAGGAGTTCTTGGGTTAATCCTTTCTAAGAAGTTGTGGTCCTTCAACACTGGCACTTGCTGCCATTCACACCCTTGTTTAATCACAGAAGGGTTTGTTCTGGTACTTTATCTTGTTGCCTTGGGTCCAGATATAAAAGACTGGGGAGGTATCTAAATACAACTGCAGTCAACCCTGACAGGTGACAAGCTCTTAAGAACAAGGGCTATAGTTGGGATTTGGGACATTCTGTTCAGATCTAAGTAATAAAGAGTCTATGATGAAACAACACTTTTTGACATTCTGATGCCCTCATTAGCTACTCAGGTGTCTAATCCATATTCAGTACAGAATACTTTGATGGGCTTTGGATCTGTCGAAAGCTTGAAGAAGTTTATGGCTTTCATGAGATCCTGCTATTCACTATTATGTTTTTGTTCATCTCACTTTGCTTATGTTTTTAGACTCACATCAGTTTACTTCAGTAATCAAAATCACCTTTCCCAACACAATATGGAATTTTGTATTTTCTTTTATTTATAATGGCACAAAGGAGTAGTCGTGTGTTGCATGTTGGTTGGAGACCAACACATCATACTGTACACATCACAGTACTATTACTTCTAATACTACTGTTCCAAACTCTATAGACCTAAAATTTGAAGTAATGTGAAGTGAATTTATATTTACAATGAAAACATGATAATATACAGAAATAATTGCACAGATGTCTAAAAGCACTAAAATAAACAAAACACATAGTCCTTATAAGTGTCTAATGATAGTCTCTATATTGGATGGAAAATAGTCCTTATAAGTTTCTAATGATAGTCTCTATATTGGATGGAAAATTGTATTTCTGTCTTATGTTATGACCTGAGGAGCATATGGAACGAATTCACAAGATGCCAAGAAATTGAAATGATGTTGCATATCAGAATGTTCTTACTTCAGGGTGGATCATCCTATGGTTATGGCCACTGTAGTAGTCCTTAAAGTTCTAAGTAGTGAAAGGTATCCTCAGCAAGAAAAATGGAAACTAGAATGTCTTCTTTTTCTTGCAACTGATTGCCAGGATGTTCTTGGTCCTGCTCTCTTACTAGTGTTATTTGCCATATGTAGTAAACAGTAAGTACAAAAGAATAGAAGATACCAACAACTAAAAACCATTAAGTTATATTACAATGATGATTTTCTTAACATGCATAGGTATTATGCCATATGTCTTAAATACGGCTCAGGAATTTATGTAACTATAGCTGCAATTAGATTAAAAAAAAATGAAAGTGGTTCCAACTTATTCCATTTTCTAGTGAAATGAGGTGATAACTCATTTGGAATGATTTTCTATTTTCTCATAGTCTGAGCAATTGCTTTTTGTTAGCTCTTTTTTACAGAAATATTGACCTGAAATGTTCTAACACAGTATAAATCATGCATGCCCATTACATTCACATCATTAATAAGCCAACAGCAGCGTTTCTTTTTGCCAAATTGAAATGCTTATATTTTTCAAAGCTGAAAAGATTAAGGAAATCAAGGGCTCCAACACTGACTTGAATAACGGTGTTAAGTAATTTCTTTGTCATCTGAAATTTAATCAAGTTGGCAAACATAAGCCAAACGTGTCCTCTTTGGTTTTGACAGCAGAGAATGCTGCTGTGGCTTGATGGCTGTGACTTTGTCATGTTGGGGTGAAAGTGGAGGCCCCCGTCTGCTATTATATATGATTCTGCTGTGTTCTGCCTTCTCTCCATAATTTTCTAGCAGTTTTCTCAAACTAGAAAGAATACAGTGACACTATCATTACTTGTTATGAGATTTTTAAATTAAAAGGTAGCTGAAGTGACCCTGTGTGATTGAATATGGGTGCATGACTGGAGTCTCATACAGGCCTTATTCCTGCTTTGTGCCTGACACTGCCAGTTCCCCATGGCCTTGTTCTAGAAATTGTGGTCTCAAAAAATAGAGTGATGTTTAAAACTTAACAGAAGAATAGGACAGAGTGCTACTACCTACACTGTTCATTAATTTTCCAACCCCTTTTATTTTGGTACAGAGCTGTGGGGTGTCAGGAAATAAACAGGAGCATCTGGCACAAGGTCAGCCATTGACAGGATGACATTTTATCACAAGGCACACTTCTTACATTCCCACACTCACTTACACAGGACATTTTGTGAATGCTCATTCTACAGAGCCTATAAAAAGAATTGACCTCTAGTTATGCAACATTGAATGACTTGAGATTAAATTCTTTTCTTGGCCATTGCTATCAAGCACACAGGGTAAGTAACATTTAAACAAAATTACATTTTTGGTATTCCTTTAAGCTGGCATCATATTAAATACCATCTACAGTAGGGATCCCCAACTCTGATCCTGGAGGGCCCCAGTGGCTACAGGTTTTCATTCTAACCCTTTTCTTAATTAGTGATCTGTTTTTGAATTCATTTTAATTGACTTGTTTTTTTAAGATTTGCTCCCTTGAATTTCTTCATTGTTCCTCTGAATAGATAGATAGATAGATAGATAGATAGATAGATAGATAGATAGATAGATAGATAGATAGATAGATACTTTATTAATCCCAAGGGGAAATTCACAATTGCTTCATTTATTTCCAAACAGAAATGAAATGTGAATTGAGTGAGCAAACAGAAGACAAACTAAGTCAGGACCTCAAACTCCAACCAGTTCTTTAGTTAGGTGCCAATTGTTGTTGTTAATTATACCAGTTCTTTAATTCCGTGGCTTGTTGCTGCTGTCATTGTGCAATAGCATACATTTCCAAAATTGTTGATTTTCTCTTTTCTAAGAGCACCGTTAAAAAGTTTTAGGTACCTGAGCAGATCAACATGCCTGAGACTTCCATCCTTTCTTTATATTGACATATTGTATGATGGACACATTTTGCTGGTCATGTTTTGGCTCATTTTGTATTCCATTATTGTTTGACTGCTAAATAAGAAAAAAGAAGCAATTAAGGGGTTTGAGTCTTCAAGAGCAAGGCAATTAAAATGAATTCAAAAGAAGTTAATTAGCAGGAAAAACAGGTCACTAATTAAGAAAATGGTTAGAATGAAAACCTGCAGCCACTAGGGCCCTCCAGGACTGGAGTTGGGGACCCCTGATCTACAGAATAAGGCTCACAATAACGCCATGACAAACCACTATGTCTCAGCTGCTTTTGTGCCAAACGTGTGAACAGTGACAGGTCTACTAGCACCTTAGGCCCTTGATCATGCTGTACAGTTACCAGCATAAAATTGCTTGCAACATTTCTAGTTTCTCCATATAATTCTGCTGCAACCCCTAGACTGTAGATGAATCACAGCTGTTTGTATTAATCCTATTAACTCAAACAAGTTCAGAAACACCTTAACTTGTGTTGTCTGCCAAATGAGCTCTTTCTTCGTATGTCAGTGTCATCTGTCCAGCAATTCCTGTCTTTGTCTTTCATTGTGCTACGTTTCTGTTCATTAGTACAGCAGGGACCAATTTGCTGTAGTCAGTTGAAACCTGAAAGGTTTAACATTTATCCTTGGGGAATCTTGACTTTAAAGCTGATCAATATTTTAGAATCGATAAGGTTGCATAACAGCTTATTCAGACAACATTTCACAGCACGTGTAAATGCTGCAAGAAAAGGCTCTGGAAGTGAAGCATTTACATTCTAAACACAAGCTATCAGAGGGCACAGCTGGTGTTAGTCAATCAATATTTAGTTTACAGTATATAGCACCATTCACAGTAAGAGCTATCACAAAGTGGTTGACAGTGATAACGCTGAAATCAAGCAGTTTATATTATTTTATTATAAAATATTTCAAAGTAAGCACTAACCCATAGCAACCATGTGTTGATCTATCCAAGTTAAATCTATTTAGGGTAAGGGGCACTGGCAGGTGCAAAGCAGGGGTCAAACATGGATGAGAAACATCCCCACCCAAGAGCAATTTAGAGTTGCTAATCAAATCAGCTACACATCTTTCTACTCTGGGAGTAAAATGGATTTTCTGGAGGAAGCCTAAATGAACTCAGACAAGTGTGGGTAAGAGGTTGATGCTAGAGGGTAGTAATTAATTTACGTATTAAGTAGGACTGGCTGCCATCAAGGAAACCTTCCTACCCAACTAATGCCAAGGAGGACAAAATTGACAGATAATATATTTATTGCAAAATAAGCACAGGGAGGAACGAAACAAAGGGAGAAACACAAAGCACAAAAATTAATGGAGGCTACTGCCTGTGTAAGCCTGCCTATACACGGTAGCTTAAAGTCTATGTCTGTCAGGCAGATTGCCCTTTCCACTTGTCTATCTGAGAGTTGGTTTCGCTAGAAATAAAATAACAAAAGCAAAGTGCAAATCGAGTTCTGATTGGGGAAATTCGCCACTGTGTTATACTATATTCACTGATGACCTTGTTCACGGAATATTTTCCTAGAAATGCACAATGTGGGCAGCTTTAACAAACATTTTTTTCTTAGTGTCCAATGATGCTTTGCCAGACCAGTGTTAGATCTCAGACCTGTTGTAGCCACGTGCAGAACGTTAATGTATATGTACCATAATATCTTTGCCAATATTCATTGTGCCTCTGTGATGTCACAACATGATCAGTACACTCTATAGCCTTCCAGAAAAACAAAAAACTTGCAGTGTTTTCATTTGAGGAATATCTTAGCTGACCATGATGAGAATATGATGAGTATTAGCACTGGATATATCACATTGATCTCAGTGCACAGCAGTCCTGCACTGCATGGCTTATTTGTAGGCCTAATTAGCCATATGCCACACCTATCAGTCAAAATAAGCTTTAAAGGAGCCCTCAATGCGCCCCCCTATCAGAGAACAATATAAATATGCTGCTGCTTTGTGGCTTGGCCAATGTGAGCCCCAAGATTGGAACTCTGTGAGTGCAATAACCCATATTTTATTTACGTATTACTAGTTTGTGGCCATTTGTTGAATTTTGTTTGTGGTTGTGGTTCCATCTGCATCTGTTGGTGTTTGTGTCATTGTTTCACAGTGGTTAGCACTTTTTCCTCACAGCACAGATTACATTTTTTGCCACAGTAATCTCTCCATCATGGTCGGCGGATGCTTCCCTAGCCCACAGAGACGCTAAAAAGCTAGTAGAGTTCCTCCTGCCCTGTTAACGTCAATACATTTCACAGACTTAAGTGAAATTCCCAAACATTATCATAATTTTCACAAACTCGCAGCGAAAAGAACTCTGTGAGGTTCACTTATCACTATAAAACATACAAGAATTCAAAAGACCTTTAAACCAAACAAAGTGTATGAAGCATTCAATAAGGAAATAAACTGTGATTTACAAATGAACAAATAACAAACACCACATGAACTAACATAATCTTCTTATATAATACATTGCTGTGGCTGTCCGCTTGTCTGTCGAGGATTTTAAATCACCTGTTGCTCGCAAACCGTTTGACCTATTGACCTGAAATTTGGTTAACATATACTATGTGACATCTACTATCCACTTTTGGGGTGATGATTGACCTCCAAGGCTATTCCTCTTTTCATTTTTATTTTACTTTATTGTAGAATCAACTCCCTGCAGCGGCCAGCAGGGTGGCTGTGCGGCGCCATTCTCATCCCTACCATCTTCGCCGTCACTTCCCTTACTTTTTCATATCTTAAATCATTCATGAGGCAGGTTGAAGATTTAAGTGACAGTTTAAGAGAAAAATTTAAGAAAATGTACTAAGTAATTGCAACACAAAAACTGACTTAATCGGTTTTAACGTGAAAAGATGCCAACAAAAGAAGAGAAGAAGCGGGCTGCTAGGGTGGAGAAAAGAAGAGCTGCTCAGGAGGCAGCAAGTGCATCAATCTCTGAGCAAACGAATGCTAAACATACAGAGAAAGAGTATAAAAAACTGTGAATGCTCAAGTCAATTGTATTCACTGCATTCAGTGTGCAGTTATACAATAATATAGGCACTTTCTGCACATGTTGGTTTCCAAGACATTACAGCAGCACTTAACAAAATGGCACAAGTGATCACATCACCTACAAGATGGTAAAAAATTTTAATCCAGACAGACAAAAATGACCTAAATCTTGACAGTCAAAATTGTTTTTGCTTTTAATTCAGTAAGTACCAGTGTTTATATCAGCACATGTTATTTAACTGTCTTTAAATGTTCATTCCTGATTCCTTCTCTGTCACAAGAAATTCAGAAACAATCAGTTATTTAAAATGTACGTCAGTTGGCTGGGCATGCTTGTTATTGCTTACTGTTACTGCTGCTTTTTATGATTGTTATTTCTTATTATAAGACAAATACAAACTTAATCCCCAAAATGCACATTAGTGCACAGCACCATTTTCAGGCCCAACTGCACATGCACTTTGAAATGGAATATTCCGTAGCACTTGAACTAACAAATGGGTAATTTCAATTAATTATAAAAGACGTAATTAACTTTAACTGAAATATTGCAAGTGTATAGATTCACTAGGCGGCACGGTGGCGCAGTGGTAGCGCTGCTGCCTCGCAGTTAGGAGATCCGGGTTCACTTCCCGGGTCCTCCCTGCGTGGAGTTTGCATGTTCTCCCCGTGTCTGCGTGGGTTTCCTCCGGGCGCTCTGGTTTCCTCCCACAATCCAAAGACATGCAGGTTAGGTGGATTGGCGATTCTACATTGGCCCTAGTGTGTGCTTGGTGTGTGGGTGTGTTTGTGTGTGTCCTGCGGTAGGTTGGCACCCTGCCCAGGATTGGTTCCTGCCTTGTGCCCTGTGTTGGCTGGGATTGGCTCCGGCAGACCCCCGTGACCCTGTATTCGGATTCAGCGGGTTAGAAAATGGATGGATGGATGGATAGATTCACTATATAGAAGTCACTGCTGTTTATGTGAAGGGTTAAGATACTTATATAACAAAGAATGTATTAAGTTTTTTTTCCCTGTATTGTCCATCAATATAGTAGGAAAAAGTTAATGTGAATGTTATGTGTTTTTATTAAAAAAAGGAAAATATGTAGACCTCGTAACACTCTTGTAACAAAATGCATTAAAATAGTTTCAGTTGACAGTAGTCAAAACCATGTACACATACAGTTTCAGCACAGCTTAAAATGACACTTTCCATCCATATCTCATATACTAGGGGCCAGGTTGTGCCCTGTTCTGGAGGATGTAGTCATTGGTGTATGATCAGTTTTGTCTGGCCTTACCCAGTCAGAGCTCACATTAGTCCCCTTACCATTAGTATCTTCCTGTTCTTCTTTTATGTCAGGCAGACGATGATATATTTGAAACACAGTTCTTCTTTTTCAGCATTGCACAAATGATTTGACAACAAAATAACAGGATTCTGAACTCTGAAGGCGATGTACCTCATTTACTGAACTTGGTTATTTCTGTACTAAGGTAGTGGGAACCAAACCCTTTCTCGGCAGCATTTAACCCAAAGCAAGAAGCTACATGAAGCTTTGAAAAGTTTCTTATGTGGCCAGTCATAATATGTCTTTTGTTGTAACTACTTTTGTATACTTTACTTTTATATACTTCCATATATTCTTTAAGTTATCCTTTTGTTAAAGTTCCTGCTTCACAGTAGGGGCGACTGAACTCAGGTAGCTTTTCATCAAAATTGTGCTTTGTCATTGTGGCCTATTCTGTGAGCATTGAAGGCAGTGGCAGAGCCAGCACAAGGCAGGCAGGCAGGGGTGGGGGGGCGGTGTTTTCCCTGTGTCCCTACCTAATAGGTGGATCCTCAATCATGACAAAAAAGAAAAATTAAAGAGCTCCTTTTATAACATTCTGCTACATCCCAATTCAAAACCTTACATACATAATACTCTCTTTATAAACAGAATACTGTTTTGAAGTTTATGATTTCATAACCACACTACATCATCACAAAGCTAATTCCCACACATGCTGTGATGGAGCAAGGCTTAGGGTATTTTTAGGGTTTCATTTTTTATTAGTATGATATTGCTTGTGCTAATCAGTACACAGCCAAAAATAGGGTTTTAAAGAGGGCTAGGGTGAGTTCAGGAGGGGAGAACGAAAAGGAAAATTCAGACGAGTAGACAGATCAGAGTTAGAATTGTGCAAGAGAGAGCTGGAGAGCAGAAAAGGTAATGTAGTCTTTTCTAGGTTCCCATAGTTGACCAGCTATTGAGTATGCAAACCAGGATCCAGCATGAATCAAACACGTAACAAAGACAGCTCTCACTCCAAAAAGTTATTTTTAAACGTGTAATGAAAATTTTAAACAGAAACATCACAAAAGTTCAGAATAAAAGGATAAATGGCAAAACGGGGAAAAAGTTTCTTCCTGTTTTCATTTCAGTCTTAGCTTTCTTTTGTTAAACTTCTATACTTAAGAGTTGTGACTCTTCTATTGTAAACTTATAGAATTCACTTTAGTACTTCAGTACATTAAATACATTCAGTACGTATAGTTTGAAACTGTTTTGCCGTCTATACCTTACCAACTGCACGGCAGAGTTCAATACATTTACTACGTACAGTTTGAAACTGTTCACTTTCTATGCTTTTCCAACTGTAAGCTGGATCACAAACTGAACTAGTCTGTAGTCAGAATGACAATAAATAATCAGAATATTCCATTTTCAGTGTAGCTTTTGGGGTTTAAAATAAAATCTCCTATTGACTATGCACTGATATACAGGTATAAGGAAACATTTTAACATAACTAAGAAAATACTTCTATCAATGTAACATAACCTAACTAACTAACCAATGGCTCATTTACATGTAGTTTTGGTCATGCTGATCAGGACAAAGCAGGACAGAATTTGGGAACAGATTATGGAAGGAGCAAGAGAGGTCGAGTCTGTTGTGGACTTTAAAAAGTGCAGAATAAGACATGGTGTTGCTCCTAGTCCTTACGTGTACTGGCAGAGGTGGCAGAGATAGACAGAAGGGAAGTCGAGGCAATGCAGCAATGGTGGGAAAGTTCTTGGGATCTCCACCTGCTGATTGCATTGCAGAAATGTGGCAATTGAATATCTAAGGAGTATTACTGAGAACTTGGCAGGGCTTCCCTTTTGTGATCCATGTTAGAGGGCACAATGGAAACAGGATGTTTTTAACTGCTTTTTTATTTATTGAAGACCTTGTTGGGCACTGGTTTTTATGAAGATTATTTATTGAAAGAACACTTTTTGGCACAATTTTGTACATTCATCTGTGCAGTTTGTACTTTTAAAAATAAACACTGCATTTCCTTTTTTTTTGCACTGTGAATAATCAGGTTTGTATCTTCACTTGCTTCCGTCCATCCTTAGTCTACAAATGACAAGATTCCCCACTAAGGTATCATGCCATGGGGAGTCACAATGCTATCCTGCTAGTTAATGGGTTAGCACATGTCAGGTGCATTGGAACACATAAAAAGGCAAGAAAGAGCTCAGTTTATTTTAATTGTAACTCTGCTCACACACTTTTCTTCTTGAAGCCAATTGACAACCACACCTAATCAAAGTTGTGATGACAAAATGAATAAAGAAGAGCTAAGTGATGAGCAGGAAAGAGATGGATTTTCTGAAAATGAAAGTCCACACAAATAACACAGAAAAAGTATGAGAAGGAGGAGGACAAGTCTGACAATGAAGATGAAGACCAATCAAGTGATACAGAAAACAGTGTGACAGAGGCAGATGACAACTAAAATAATGGGAAAGAGAGGTGAATATGCAACAAGTGATGAAAATGACAGTCCCCTTGGCCCATCGTATGCAGACAATGTTAATTTAGAACTCTAGGTCAGGTTTAACAACCAGGAAAGCTTCCCACACTAGTTTTAAAAATCAGATTCTTATGTCTGATGTCGTAAAAGCTCTGAATCATCATGTGCTAAATCCTTGGGGTTTGTGTGCATTGTATAGTGGGTGTAAATTAAGGGCGATGCTCTAATGAACTTGCCCCGACCCCCAAAGCTTTGCTTGACCATTGATCAAAAGGTTTTGTTAACTTGAAAAGCTTCTCTGTGAACATAATTTAGCCTAAGCTCTGTCCATGGTGCAACTTATCTTTACTTTTCTGAGGTTTTCCTTTTTCAATAGTTGTCAGTCTTTTACAGACTTTTATTTTCAGCCATTTGGATTTTCCAGGCAGACTTGCCTTGTCCCCATTTCTCCACCACTAAATTTAAGTTTGTTTGATTTTTTTGATTCAAGATTATGGGATATGGTTTTAGCTTTTGTATTTTAGAGTGAAGAACAGTTTTTTGTTTTTACTTGGGGATTTGTGTATGTTTTTTCTGAGTGTTACTTCTTGTTTTTTGGTAATTTAGAGAAGTACTTTATGTAAATGTCTAGTTTCTTTATTTTTTCTGGATTTCCCTTTCTTAGAGGTTTGTGTTTTTGTTTGATATTTACTCTAGTAATTTAGTATTTCAATTATGAACGATTAGCCTTGTTCTGTTTTGCTTCTTCCTTCTTGCACAGTCACAACACTCATTTTGTTTCCCTTCTTAAAGCCATTTTTCACAGTCTATGTGCATTTTTGCTGCACTTTCAGCTGAGAGCTCAGTGACTGTCACTCTCGTACACACAACAGCCCACCCCTATAGGTACAGAAGCTCCCTATGACTAGATAAGACCAGTTTGATTTTGCTGAAGTAAGTTGCAAAGCACTGTAACTGAGTTGCTAGTAGTTTCACCATATCAAACAGATAGTCACAGGTCCCCACTGCAAATGTCCATGACTTGTGCTGCAATTTTCATAAGATAATAAAAATTAAGGCTTCAGCCGAAAACTGCTGGAAAAGTCATGTATGCAGTATGACACCAATTTAAGGGATCCAGGGAACTAATGGATTTGAGACTGTGATTATAGGGATGATTGCTTCCCTTTGGCATAATGACCCAGGGTCCAAATCTTGCATTCATCCAATTAAAGTATAGCTATCTAGTGAGTATTTTGGGTATTAGGTGGTATGTTATTCCACATTGTGAACCACATTTTGAGATTTTCTGTATGGAGTATCTCCACCTAAATTAGCAAAATGCCCAGTCTGTCAGGTCTACATTAACCCTTGCTGAGATGCCATGCTCTGTTGTTCTTTTATTTTTAGAAATGTGCAGTGGAAAACATATGTAACTAATTAGGCAAATCACACTCTTTACATTAGGATCAAAACAGATGGTTTATGAAATAAATCTGATTACTATGAAAATGTCTTTAAAATATTTTATTACACGCAATGTTTGTGTGAGTCAGGTGGAGACAAGTAACACTTGCTTAACAAGGTACTCTCTAGCAGTTGACTTAAACAGAAATTATAAAAGTTCATTTTGGGGGACGGGGTTGGGAGCATGCGCTGATAGTGCTTTGCCACTCCCACCGCACAACGAACCACCTGGTATTTTACAGTAATTGTAATTCATATTTGCATTTTGACATGCATAAAATTTTCATATTTATTTTCCACCTGGCAGTCTTGAGATACAGTATGTTGGCTGTATTTGCATAACACTCTTTAAGCTGTTGTACTCTTGAAAAGGAATGACATTGATTTGAGCACTCCTGTCCTGTTTGTAGTTAATTATTTTCACCTGAATTCTGATTGACTTTCCTTCCATACTTCTCCTTCTCAAATGTAACAAGACACCTTTACACTTACCATATGTGTTCCCCAGTCATTGGTTACAAAATTATTCATTTTCTGGTTGTAAAAGACTTTTGGCTTTTGTCCTTTTGGGTCTTGTTTATGAGCCTATAGTTTTCTTTATTGTTTAGTTCAACTGGCTTTACTCTGAAACTCCATGGCTCCACTTTACTTATTCTTACGTGGAGTAAGGTTTGGACATCCATGACCAGCCTGATTAGGTTAAGGACCGAAACTCTGCTCTAATCAGGAATGTTATGCAAATGGAGCTGAGCACAACCATAAATATGCCAATTTTACTTTTTAAATCAGACCAAAAATATTGCAGATTTTTTTCTTCAAAAGAAGCCCAAAACACTGCAACCTGCAAACGCTCTATCAACACAAAAAATAATCAAAAATAGTACAATAGGGATGGAAAATTGTGGAACTGGCAACAGTGACCACAGAATGTGAGCACACTTTCACATTGCTTTGGCAGATTCCACTCTGCACCATTTTGTAGACTGCCACTACGACAGTCTCTGAAATGATTGACGTGCATAGACGAATTTGATAGATCTGCTCATAATGTCTTTGGACTGCATCAATATCTACATGAAACGCAGCTTCATCTGTAAGTGTGACTGACACTGGAATTTCACATCACCAATATTTTCCCCTGCCTTAAATAACCAGATGCTGACCCATTTCACAGGCTGTAGTGAGAGATGCTCCTGGAATGACTGTTATTGGCATGCATCTAAAAATCATCAAAGACTAAGCAAAAATCCAGCTTCATTGTGTTTTGTAAAATGATGTAAGGTATGATAAGACATTCTTTATATACGTACATTTTGGTGAAGTGAGGTAAGCCTATATTTCATATAATTGAGAAAAGCAGTATGCATTTTCGCATTGCTTATTTCTTTTCTGGTTCGCTATTGTAGCAACAAATGTGTCTTGGAACAAAACTAGGCTTTTGAGTATGAAAATGTAGTAACAAAAAAGTGAAAATAGACAGAAAATGATATGCTCAAGTAAAGCAGAAATATTCTGCAAAAATACTCTACAGTACATTAAAAAGAATTTCTGCTTCATTACTATACAACACTTTGCATAGGACAGTTTAGTTGAATGTAATCTCCATGACTTTACATGGCATCACTTGACCTTGAGCCTTCAATTGAGCCCTTCCAGTGCATGGAGTCAAAAGTTAAAGTATACTCTATAGAACAGTGGCTTAATCTACATGTTAAACCACAAAACTGATGCTTCAGTATCTATCCTGTCATCTTGTGTGAACCTGAGCGAGCCACTTAACCTGCTTGTGCTCCAACTGTAAAACCAGCAAGCAGTTGTAATGTATCCTGAACTTTGTAAGTTGCCATTGACAATTGTATCAGCCAAATAAATACACAATAATAATAATGTGTCTTTAAATTGGTTTAAAGGCCAGCTTGTGGATTCACCAAGGTTATCAGGTTGCACCACCTCAAGGGGGGCTTTTGGAGTACCGTTTTTTATGGGTAAATGCCATGCTGATGCCAACCTCCTTTTGTTACTTTTATGTTATGCATCGGAGATGATAGACTTATTGTAACCTCAAGTCGCAGGGGTCACCATAACAATAAATAATAGTACAGTTGGAGTTGAGCTCTGGAAAGAGGGTACTGTAGTCAAAGTGGTGATAAAGATGTCTTTCGTGTTAATATCATGTTCAGGCTGGCAAACATGCAACTAATGCTGACCTTTTATTTGTATGTAGGATTCTTGAAGAAAAAAAGACATGTTTTTCCAGTTCTCACCCATCTACCAGATTTTCCATAATCTGTCAACCAGTGATCTGATTGAATTAAACATCTGATTAATTTTTTGTTATTGTAAGAATAATGAATTACCTAAGATTTCAGTAAGTTGAAAACAGTTTGCTTTTCTTCAAAGCAGTGGTATATCTAAGAACAGTAAAATTTGAGGGGAGTGGGGGGTTCTCTTAAGCAGGAAGATTGTGGATATTTAAACTGACCCTAAAATTTAATATAGGCAATCTGCCGATAAAAATTGAGGTTGCCTAGTTGCAGTGTTGGCTTGGTGGCCATAAGTCACCCAGAATGTGTGCTATGAGACAGGGTCTCTAACAATATGAGACAGGCACAGTAAAATTTGCCTTACTTTGTGTGACTGCTGCTGTATGAATGGATAAGAGGGAGAAGGACTTGTCAGTTATATTTAGCATCCAAGGTGGCATGTGTAGAGAACATTTATATTTATTATTTTATACTACAAAAATTGGTAGGTTTTATAAGCCTGTGAGGATTTCAATAAATACTTCTTAATATAAATACTGTAGTAGTTAACAAAAATTCAGATATAGCAGTCTCACATGGATTAGTGAGTATCAAGATAATTCATAATATTTTAATTTACACAAAACTCTTTATAGCTGCTTTTGTAGCAATGCAGTTCTAAAATAAGTTTCATTAGTAAGTAACTTTGTGAAGTCTGTGACTTTTGCCTTTTTGGTGAGTTTGAATATAATGTAACAATCACCTACTGTGGCAGCCCTGTTTGTCAATCTGTACGTCCGTCTGTAACAAATGCTCGAGTTCTTCTGCTCTTTGAAACTGAAGTGACTTGATGTTCATGTCCTTGAATGTAAGAAATAAAAGCAAGCTATATAAAAATGTATTACATTTGGCTCGGTTACATTTAATGCTACAATGACTAAACATGTACTCAGTATTTCTGTTACAGTGAAAACAATCTAATGGTTGCATTATCCTAAGATTACAATTAATGAATATTTCTCTGACACTGCAAATAATTGTCGAAGCACCTCAGTTTTCTGCTATCTGTCATGTTCAAATGCAGCCAACCAATTTAGCTTTAGACTTCAGCAAAGGTTTTAAGTCTCCATCGGGTACTTCTTTGAAAAAGCAGAAGAAATTCAAACTATGAATTAGCCAGAGACCCTCCACTTCCTATAACAAGTATTGAACAAGATATTGTAAAATGGTATTAAAAACATGATTTATGTACACTACTAGTATATGTAATTGCATTCTATCATCACAGTTACTTTTGAATATAACTCACTTTTACAGAAATAAGTAATAGACAAAATTGTATTAACAAATTCTTTTATGCTGAACACATCCCTGAACATACCTGACTGTTTTATCATGCACACATTATCTTACTTGTTAAGTTTTAGGCTTGCTTTATTAAAGGGAGGAAACATTCACTAGTTAATAATTCTTAATGAAGAGCTACAGTATATTACATGGACTAATTAAAACAAATTCCACATCACAAACTCTTGAAGCTTTAATTTTCTAAATATCTCAGTTTTTTATTCTTTACATCTGTCCCAAATTTCAGGCTACCATTATAAAATTAAGCTTGACATCTGAAGGTGAATTTATTGCCTTTGTTCTGTTCCAGGGGTAGCTAACACTGATCCTGGAGGGCCAAAGTAGCTTCAGGTTTTTGTTCCAACCCAATTGCTTCATGAGAAATTATTCATTGCTGATGAAGCACTTATTGCTCAAGTGACATTTTTCTGATTCATTTTAGTTGTCTCACTCGTTAAGATTTTGAACCCTTAATTGTTTATTTTAGTCTTAAACAGCTGTATTCATTGTTTTAACTGCTCCTTATCTACACCAATAAAAGGCAAAGCCCTCACTCACTCACTCACTCACTCACTCACTCACTCATCACTAATTCTCCAACTTCCCGTGTGGGTGGAAGGCTGAAATTTGGCAGGTTCATTCCTTACAGCTTCCTTACAAAAGTTGGGCAGGTTTCATTTAGAAATTTTACGCCTAATGGTCATAACTGGAAGCTGTTTTTCTCCATTTACTGTAATGGAGATGAGCTTGAACGCCGTAGGGGCGGAGTTTCGTGTGACATCATCACGCCTCTCACGTAATCACGCAGTACATAGAAAACCAGGAAGACCTCCAACAAGCGCTGAAGAAAACATGCATTATATAATTGAGAAAGCAGCAAAATAATAAGAGGCGAGCGAGTGACATATACAACCATATTCATGAGTTCTGCTACTTCGGAAACAAAGCACGATGTAAATCTACACTTTAAATTAAGTTCATAGACAGGCTGCCGCTGGCGTTTGTAATTTAGTGCCTGCCCATATAAGGCCGTCCGTCAGCGGCAATCCAATAGCAAACTCCCAGTAAATATTCACGGGTTAAGGACTGTGCTTATGGAGAGGAAGATGAGATGGTCAGCGTGGTGTTTGGCACAAACTCAGCGAAACTGCGAGAGAAAGTTTTAAGTGCCAGGACTAAGGTAACATTAAATACAGCCATGGACATAGCACGAGATGGCACCAGCACAGCTGGGAAACTTCGATGCATGTACACCGAACGGCTCACGTGAACTGAAGCAGTGCACAGATAAAAAGCAACAGTTCCAAAAAGCGCTGAACAAAAACCGAAAAAAAAACCCCGTGCATGCAGTGTGTCAGGTCTCAGATAAAGAAGAAGACGAGCTGTTTATTGATGCAGTAAGAAACGAATCGATGAATGAAACCTCTTATCTTTACAACGATTGACAAACACGGAATGTAACTTGAACACAACACATCCTACAAATACGAACCTGATTGAAAGAAATAATGATAATCAAATCCTTGATGACAGCAACACTCAGTAACACTCACAAAACAAATACTGTATATTGACAGTCATGTTACGTTATTTTTAAAATGTTCCCTTTTCTTTTTCTAGCTTTTTTAACACACTACTTCTCCGCTGCGATACGCGGGTATATATATATGTATATATATATAACCCGATCTACATACTCGAATAATGGATACTTTATTCGCCATCAATGATTGTTTTGGTAAAGCCATACTCAGTGTATTCATTAGATGAACGGTAAAAAGTAAGAGCGAGGGGAGGATGACTTATTGAGGCATGCAGGCTGTAGTGCGCCAACTCTATCTGAATTGCGCGATCACATTTAAAAAATATATATCTTTTCAAGTTCTATTTAGTCCATATGTGTCAAACTCAAGGGCAGGGCCACATCCGCCCGGCGTGTAATTATATCCGCCCGAGATCATTTTATATACTGTATTATTGTTATTAATGGCCCGGTATATGAAGCGCTGGTAACACAATAAACTACAGATCCCATAATGCAGCGCTTCAGCTGCCTTGCCGAACACTTACCGCGTTAATCAAGTCTAGCTTATGATGCTGCAAGTTATTGCGAAGCTAGCTCACACGATGCTGAAGAGAAAAGTTGATTCTGAAAATAGAGCCTTTAAAACCGATGGGAGGCTGAGTATATGTTTACTGAACCCGTGTGTCTCATTTGTGGAGCTAATGTGGCTGTAATTACAGAATTTAATCTAAGACGGCACTATGAGACAAAACATCAGGGTAACCTGAATGCAATGCAGAAGATACAGAAAGCAGAAGAATTAAATAAGAATCTGACACTTCAGCGGACGTTTTACCGTGCACAATCACAAAGTGATTTCAAGTGAAGCTGCTTTTATGGGAGACACAAATGCACCAGTGCAATTTGCCCCACTTTCCCTGTTGCCAAGTAATGTTAAACCAAGTCGTCACTACGGTGTTCCCAAATCGCACTTTGCTGATAAACTGAGCACACTGAGTTTGCACGGCGCTTTGGTGACTTTGAAGAACAAAAAGTCCGTCTACATGCGGCTCGAACCTTGTGCATGTTTGGTAGCACATATCTGTGTGAGAAGCTCTTCTCAGTGATAAAGACTAACAAAACAGCACACAGGAGTCGCCTCACTGATGAGCACCTGCAATCCATCCTGAGAATCTCCACAACACAGAACCTCACAGCAAACAGAAACGAACCTGTGGCCAAAAAGATGCCAGGCGTCCAGCTCTAAAATGACATATGAGCAAAGACAACTGAATGATTTGATTTGTTATTGCTGAAAGGAACACATTTTATTTATATTTCCAGGTTTTGTTATGCAGCATGTTCATATTTGAATTTGTATAATTTTGACAGGATATATTTTTATGGAGAGCAAAATCTTTTGGGATATTTAAAATCTAAGTTTATTTTTATATAAAATTACATAAGAGTAAAGAAATTTGAATGTTTGTTCTTTTAACGTTTACTTTATTTCTAACTTGTATAATTTAGACAGGATATATTTTTATGGAGAGCAAAATATTATAAGTTGATTAAGGTTTGAGTTGATTTATTCACGAATAATTTTCCTGTCTGTTTTTACCATTCCTACCAAAGATATTTCTGTCGACTAAATAAAAATTCCTTCTATTTAAAATTTAAATAGAACTTGAACAAATACGATAGTTCATAATATCCACGCAGACTTGCACGTAAGAGCGGAGTTATCCGTTTTAACAAGCAGCGTATTGCACTGATCTGAAATAGCTGTGTGTGTATATATGTAGATGTGTATGTATGTATGTGTATGTATATGTATGTGTATATATGTAGATATATATATATGTATGTATATATGTGTGTGTGTATTTATGTGTATATGTATAGATATGTATATATATATATGTTTATGTGTGTGTGTAAATATATATATATATATATATATATATATATATATATATATGACAGCAACACTCATCACTCACAACAGTGACAAAACAATTACATTGACAATCATGTTACGTTATTTTCAAAATGTTTCCTTTTCTTTTTCATATCGTCTTTAACACACTACTTCTCCGCTGCGAAGCGCGGGTATTTTGCTAGTCTATACTAATAAAAGGCAAAGCCCTCACTCACTCACTCACTCACTCACTCATTACTAATTCTCCAACTTCCTGTGTAGGTAGAAGGCTGAAATTTAGCAGGCTCATTCCTTACAGCTTACTTACAAAAGTTGGACAAGGTTCATTTCGAAATTGTTGTTGGTTATAATGGTTTAATGATTATAACTGGAACCTATTTTTCTCCATATACTGTAATGGACGTTAGCTCGATGGCCGTGGGGGGCGGAGCTGCGTGTGACATCATCACGCCTCCCACGTAATCACGTGAACTGACTGTGACCGCAGTACATAGAAAAGAAGGAAGAGCTCCCAAGAGCGCTGAAGAAAAACGCTGAATACTTTATTCGCGAGATACAAGTTTAATGAGAAGACACGAAGTATAAACGAGACTTTGAATCACTTTGTAACAGATTTAAAATTGCTTTACTTTTAAGTGCCGGGTCTTAGCTAACATTAAATAAAGCCGTGGACATCGCAACATCACACAAGAGAGCAGCTCACGTGAATTGACTGAACGCAGTACGAGTGATCACTTCCATGCATCAAACCTGTTCAAAAAATGCATTACACAATTGACAAGGTAGGAAAAGAATATGCTCCGAGTTGAGCTCCACAGCTAACGCGGTCTTGCGGAAGCAACTTCATCACGCTGCCACCAAATACTCACAGAAAAATCCACAAGTTAATACACACGCTGTCTCTAGAGTTTCTCCACACTCAATGTATTCCTCGCATCCCTGTTACACCCTCTGACCTCCCATTTCAATTCAGATGCCTCCAATTTCCAGTAAGGCTCTGCTTCACGATGACAAGTAATAAGTCTCAGGGACAGACCCAACAAATGGTTGCCATTGATTTGAGGCAAGATTGCTTTTCTCCTGGATAACTATACGTTGCATTCTCAAGAGTGAGCTCGCGCAGCTTCGTCATATTACAACCAGACTGCTGAACTGACAACGTGATATATAAAGAGAACTATAATAATCGTAATAAACGAACAATAAAACAGCGGAGAACCCGTGGATTAAATAAAAAGGCAGCTTTCTTGGCAAAGCAAGGAAAAATGATGGCTTTATATGTCGTTCGTTTATAAAACAGCGGAGAAGCTGTGTAAAGGCTGCTTCACAAAAAACCAGCGGAGCCTTATATGAGCAGGCAGTCAGCTAAAGAAGGGAATCAATAAATATTTATAATCGTAATAAACGAACAAAAAATAGCGTACAAGCCACGGATTAAATAAAGGAAATGGGTACCTGAACAGTAAAGTATGTCTCGAATAGCTAGACAATAACTATCAATAACTAACTATAAGAATCGTAATAAACGAACAATAAAACAGTACAGAACCACGAAGCAAGGAGAAACGATGGCCTTATATGGCATTCGTTTATAAAGCAGCGGAGAAGCTATGTGAAGGTAGCTACACTCTGAATGTATTCCTCGCATCACCGTTATACCCTCTGATCTCCCATTTCAATTCAAATGCCTCAAATTTCCAGTAAGGCTGTGCTTCGCGATGACAATTAATAAGTCTCAGGGACACACCCTACAAAAGGTTGCCATTGATTTGAGGCAACATTGCTTTCCTCCTGGACAAAACTATATGTTGCATTTTCAAAAGTAATCTCAGTGCACAGCTTGGTCATATTACAACTGGACTGCTGAACTGACAACGTGGTATACAAAGAGATCCTTAACAGATAGTTATTGTTATTTTTTCCCTCAGTTTAAAAAGGTTTTCTTTTCTTCTTAATAAAAATTTAAAAGCAGTTCTTTGTTGCTGTGAAGCGCGGGGATTTTGCTATATACAGTATATATACGAGGTGTGGCAGAAAAGTAATGAGACTGATTTTTTATTTACCAAAGTTTTTATTTTTTTCAAAAATCAATGTTATCCCCTTCAAAGTAGTTCCCTTGGGCAGCTACACACCGATGGAGACATTGTTCCCACTGTTGGTAGCAGCGCTGGAAGTCTTCAACCGGTATGGTCTTCAGCATGTCCGTTACACTCTTTTGAATGTTTTCTAAAGTCCCGAAATGACTTTTTTCAGTTTAGGAAAAAGGAAAAAGTCACACAGACTGAGGTCAGGTGAATAAGGGGGCTGGGGAACCACAGGAATGCCTTTTGAGGTCAAAAATTCTGTTATGGAGAGGGCAGTGTGACATGGGGCGTTGTCATGATGGAGCATCCATTTGTCTGCAATGTCTGGTCTCACGCTAATGACCCTTTTTCTGAGCCTTTCAAGGACGTCTTTATAAAAAACTTGGTTGACAGTTTGTCCTGGAGGAACAAATTCTTTGTGGACGATTGCCCTTTTGTCAAAAAAACAAATCAGCATTGATTTGATCTTCGATTTGCTCATTCGAGCTTTCTTTGGTCGAGGAGAGTTTGCAGTGTGCCACTCCTGACTTTGCCTCTTGGTCTCAGGATCGCATTTAAAAATCCATGATTCATCACCTGTGATCACACGACTGAAGAAATCTTGCTCATTAGCGATTCTGTCAAGAAGATCAAGACACTTGTTTTTTCGATTGTCCTTCTGCTCAATTGTGATGTTTTTTGGCACCATTTTGGCACAGACCTTTCGCATGTGCAAATGTTCAGTCAAAATTTGATGAACGGTAAATCTGTTCAAATTTAATTGTTCACTCAACATTCTTAACGTTAAACGACGGTCTGATCTCACAAGAGTGTTCACACGTTCGATGTTGTCATTGGTTTTCGAAGTTGAAGGCCTCCCTGAACGGTGTTCATCTTCAACATGTTTTCTGCCTTCCAAAAATGATTTGTGCCAGCGAAAAACTTGAGCTCGGGATAAAGAATTTTCCCCATAGGCCTGTTTTAACTTTTCAAACGTCACACTTGCCGATTCTCCAAGCTTAACACAAAATTTAATGGCACAACGTTGCTCCAAATTCCGCTGTTCCATTTTGCGTGACGCACAACCAAAAACACAACTTCACTAATAGCAGTCACAAAAATCACGTAGTTAACGGAAGGAGTTGAGACTTGCACTGAGCTATGGGAGGGTACTGATACATGTGCTCTATGAAGGACAACAGCGCAGCGTTGCCAGATCGCTTGCAGTGTTGCCAGCCTAATTACTTTTCTGCCACACCTCGTATATGTAGAAATATATGTATGTATGTTTGTATGTATGTATGTATGTGTATATATATATATATATATATATTTAGATATGTATATATATGTATATATTTATATGTGGATATGTATATATATATGTGTGTATATATGTAGATATGCATATATATGTAGATCTGTATATATATGTATATATGTGTCTGTGTGTATATATATATATATGTGTGTGTGTGTGTGTGTACATATATGTATATTTATCTGTATGTATGTTGTGGAGCCGACCCGGACACAGACAGGCGGACATGTTGTTCTCAAACCACCACACGTTTATTATCCAATAATATATACAAGTATTTGGTCACTCAGACCCAGTCTCATGTGCACAAACCCCAAAGTCACAATCCTGGCCACAATATGCCTTTCTTCGGGCCGCCTCCACTCTCCTCTCTTGCCTTGTCCTGCCTCCACCCGACTCCAGCGCTGAATGAATTGAGACGGCCCCTTTTAAACAGTCCCCGGATGAGCCCCAGGTGTTCCCGGCATTCCTCCTCTGGCCACGCCCCAGTGTGACGGAAGTGCCGGCTGTCCTCCCGGCAGCTCTCCGGGTGCCGTCCTAAATCTTCCCCCCAGCACTTCCTGGTGTGGCTGAAGTGCTGGGGTAACAGGTCCCCAAGGCATTGGGGCGCCTCCTGGCAGTGAGCACGGGCCCCTACAGGGTGGAGCTTCCATGCCCTGTACCAGTGGCCCCCAGAGCAACCAGGAAGGTGGCCCCCACGTGATCCAGGGTGGGCTCTGACCCTCTTCCGGTCCCTCACGGCGTCCCGGCCGGGTCGTTGCCCCTGGCATCCCTGACAATGTATGTATATATATATATGTATGTGTGTATGTATGTATGTGTATTGTGGACTCGGACCCGGACACACACAGACGGGCATCGTCAGTTTGACCACACACGGTTTATTTGCAATATTTACAACAATAATGTCAGTGCACTTCCCAGTGCCACCAGCACCATTCCCACAAATGTCCAGGCCTCACAGTCTTTGTGCCTCTCTCTTGGCCGCCTCCCGTCCTCTCTCTAGCTCCGTCCTCTTCCACCCGACTTCCGCTCTCGACTGAAGGGAGGTGACCCCTTAAATAGGAACCCGGATGGGCTCCAGCTGCTTCCCGGCATTCCTCCGAAGACCTGCCCCAGTGTGGCGGAAATGCCGGCTGCGCACCCAGAAGCCCTCCGGGTGTCCCCTGTCTTCTTCCCCCCAGCACTTCCTGGTGTGGCGGAAATGCTGGGCTCCAAACTTCTACAGGCACCGGGGCGCCACCTGGCGGTGGCCACGGGTCCCTACAGGGCTGGGCTTCCAAGCCCTTTACCCGTGGCCCCGAAAATAACCAGGGCGGTCGCCCCCTTGCGGTCTGGAGGAGGTACAAGCCCTCCTCCGGTCCTCCTGGGTGTCGATGCCACACTATATATGTGTATACTGTATATATATATGTAGATGTGTATATTATATATATATATATATATATATATATATATATATATATATATATATAGTGTAAACGATAGGGGGCGCTCTCGCTCCCTTGAACCCCTATCCACGACTCCAGACACCAGGTAAAAGTCCCAATGTTGACTTTATTTTTCTTCCACAGTGCACAAAGCACACTCTCCACCTTAATACTCATATAAATACCAATAAACTACTAATACACAATCCTCCAGCTCCCAGATGCGTTGCCACCCTTCCACCCAGCTCAGCTCATTGTCTGGGAGTTCCCATAGTCCTTTTATACTCCCTGACCCGGAGGTGTTTCTGCCCAACAGTCCACAAGTCCTTATTCCTTCTGGGTCAGGGTAAATAGTCCTTTTCTTCAACCCAGAAGTCCGTCGCTCTTCCTATGACGAACCTCCGGGTCACAGGGCACGAAGAAGCCCTCGGTCCTCCCTGCAGCTCCCTCCTGTGGCCCCCACGGCATCCAGCAGGGCTTTGCATAAAACTCCATTGTCCATGATGCCCTGCTGGTCTTCTGGGGACCTCCATGCTGCAAGGAGGGCTCCACCTGGCGGCTTGGGGGTATTGGCCGGGATAAATGGCCGGCCATCCTTCACAGTATTCCCCCCCCCCAGCGAATTATTATTCGGAGCGGCCTGCCCCGAGAGGGAAGTCTTAGTCCAAGAGGACGTTCTGGTTGAGCCTTGATTAATTCGATTATCTTGGTCCCTGGAGAACCTAGGGGGAATATTAGTCCAAATCGACATCTTGTCCCCCTCTCTCCAAGGACAGTTCCGGCAAATATGGCCTAACCTTTGGCACCCGTAACACTGCCTCTGTCCTCCTGGTATTCTCCCCCTGCGGGACTGAAAACAATTAGGAAATGTTAGGTCCGCCCCTTGTCTTGCTGGGAGAGAAACCCCTGCTGCCTCTAACGGTGCTTTCTCTATTTCTGTCTCTGTTCCTTTCTTGTCAGGAGACCTCGATTTAATCTTAGAGCCCTCCTGTTTAATCTGGGGCTTATATACAGTCTCTGTCTCTCTATTACAAGAAGAGAGCCCCTTTACTGTCTGCACCCCTCTTGATTTACAAATTACCTGTGGCGGCGTCTTAAGGGCCGTCCGGGACTCCGGGAATCAGCACTGTCTAGCTGCCCCGGATCGATTAGCCCTTCCGCTGACCACACGGTTAACGTACCGGCCTCTCTTGTAGGGCACGCCGTGTATTGGCACCCGCTACTTAATAAACGCGGGCCCGGATCACACCGCGTCCCTCTATTATGTACGATACGGGTCTCGCCTACCTGTATCGCCGCATTATTCATTACGGGAGACTCCCCACCAAATCGCCGCACGTAGGCCCTCAGCTTCTCCAACGGCGCTTTGGCTACCTCTTTCAATTCCCCTACAATCTTCTCCATGGTCATCAGGACCTGTAAACAACTCTTTACGGCCTCGATCAAGCGCTCGAGTTCCCGCAAGTCAATATTATTTATTTCGACCGGCATAAGACTTACTTCCTTGTCTGTCTTCTCTGCTGGCCGGGAGCCAATGAGCACGCCCGCTTCAGGCACGTGGTCTGACGGGTCTCGTGGAGGCTTCTGGGACTTGGAGTTCTCAGAGGGTCGAGTTGCCTTCTTCGGCGAACTGCGGTCTGTCTTTAATACTTTTGCGACATCCTGATCAGCTACTTCCCGACCCTCCTTACCTTCTTGTGGGTTGAGCGATGCCTCGCTCGCCTCCCCTTCCTTCGAAAGACCAAGTCCGTTCCTTCGGGCTCGAAGGCGCATACAGCGGGATGCGGAGCTCCTCCTTCCCAGAATGCACCGGGTTTGCTGCCGTGTCCCTCATCGGCTGCCATCATGCGGAAGTCTTTTCCCCTGTGCTCAGGTTCCGACAGGAGCTGGCCGTTGTCTCCAGGGCCGTCTTTTCCCTGCAGAGCCTCCAGGTGATCTTCTCCGAGGTACATGCATGGGAAAAAGTGAGTTATAACAAAAGAATTCTCTATAACGTTCCCATCACGTACCTCAGAGCGCTCGTTGAATCCTGGAGGTTTCTCCGGACTTGAAAGGCCGCTCCTTAACTCCTCCCGAGTGTCGGCCATTACACACAGGTCACTCCTGCTGGCGATATTGCTCTGCTTGCCCTTCTTCTTCCCCATTTTGGACTCGGAATTTTCGGGTTCTGGCGATGCTGTTGTGATTCCTGATTCCGTAGTCTTCTCGGGGTTCGTTACCCACAGAAATATTTTATTCAGGTCCTCTGCAAACGACGCTAGAGTATCCTGCCGACTACGCCACTGTGAACGAGAGGGGGCGCTCTCGCTCCCTTGAACCCCTATCCACGACTCCAGACACCAGGTAAAAGTCCAAATGTTGACTTTATTTTTCTTCCACAGTGCACAAAGCACACTCTCCACCACAATACTCATATAAATACCAATAAACTACTAATACACAATCCTCCAGCTCCCAGACGCGTTGCCACCCTTCCACCCAGCTCAGCTCATTGTCTGGGAGTTCCCATAGTCCTTTTATACTCCCTGACCCGGAGGTGTTTCTGCCCAACAGTCCACAAGTCCTTATTCCTTCCGGGTCAGGGTAAATAGTTCTTTTCTTCAACCCGAAGTCCGTCGCTCTTCCTATGACGAACCTCCGGGTCACAGGGCACGAAGAAGCCCTCGGCCCTCCCTGCAGCTCCCTCCTGTGGCCCCCATGGCATCCAGCAGGGCTTTGCATAAAAACTCCATTGTCCATGATGCCCTGCTGGTCTTCTGGGGACCTCCATGCTGCAAGGAGGGCTCCACCTGGCGGCTTGAGGGTATTGGCCGGGATAAATGGCCGGCCATCCTTCACAATAGATATGTGTATGTGTACATATGTGTATATGTACATATGTTTATATGTATATATGTATATGTATATATGTTTATATGTGTGTGTGTCTGTGTGTGTGTGTGTATATATATATATATATATATATATATATATGACAGCAACACAGGGACAAAACAATTACATTGACAATCATATTACGTTAGCTTGTCTCAATTTCCACCCGTGTGTATTCATCATTCACTATTTGGTTTAATTAAGTTCCCAGAAGGAAATTGAAGAGAAAGAGAAGAACTGAAAATTACTCATCCATTTTAGGCTTCAAATCACTTGGATGATACATGTATCATTAGAAAGAAAAAAAAATCTATGACTTATGAATGAACTAACATGGTAGAGTTAAAACACTAACAAGCCATGAAATTAAATAAGATCTGTTATTGGTAAGGATTGGCTTCTAATTAGTCCACTTGGTTGGAACAAATACCTGCAGGCACTGCGGCTCTCTAGGACTGGAGTTGGCCACCCCTGTTCTATTCTTTTCAAGGTGCCTGACATAAGTGATCAGACTTGGCTATTAAGTTCGTGAACACTGAACTGGACTTACCTTCACTACACCATTTATTTGTAACTGTAGACTGCAACCCATACTCTTAAATACTAATTAAATTAATATCTATTGTGCTTTGAATACATTTATGACATTTAACATTTGAACATTACTTTAGCTTCAATAACCCAACTTAAACTAAATTTAGTGTTTACCAATTGATTTCCAGCAAGTGAAGTATGTTGTGTCAGTAACAGGCTAATTACATATCACTTTGATTTAGCTTTTCTGTTAACACATTTTATGTTGTGTTATTTGAGAGATTTGTCTCTTTTCAAAACATTATAAGCTGAGTCACAAAACTATCTGGGCAATGTAGAAGTTTTGAAACACAAAATAAATTTTATTTATAGCCACAGGTACAGAAAAAGCCTTCATTTTTACTTAATAACTATCTATCTATCCAATAACTGTAGGTGACATTGTTTGTGCAGGTTGTTCTCCAAATATTTGAGTTTTGCTCCCAGATCCCATTCTGATGACTTAAAATTGGTCACACATGAGTTAGCATTGATGTTTGTGAGTAGGGCACCATGTCCAAGCTTGGTTTCTGCCTTGAACACTAGATAAGCCAATTAAAAATGGATGGAAGACTGGATGGACAACTGCTGCCATAGCTTTACATTTTATCAGGGCTATATATTAAAAGAAATTAATGACATTATCATTTCAAACTCCATCAATCACATTTGTGACACTACAAAATAAAATGATTACAACACACGACAGATTAGTATGTCTTTAACTTTCAAAGCAGAAATCATTTATTTTTATTTCTGAACTACATTATATGCCTAATGGGATTAAAGTAGCAATAATGGAAGCTTTTTTGTCTTGAAAGAATACCATAATGTTTCTGCTTTATTAAATGAAACCATGAGGAATTAACAGGCATGATTCCTGCAATCTCATGCTGAAATTTAAGCCCTGTCACAGGTTTCTATTAGCAAATCAGAGCTTACTTTACCCACTGCTTAAATGTATTTCTTGTTTACCTTAGCTTGTATTTTAAAGTATTCAATGGGAATAAAATGGTATTCTATCACTTAATACCAAACAGTTTAATCTGTAAATGAAAATCATTCAGTCTTTCCCATTTGTTCAGAAATGATTGTGTTCATTTTGTCAAAAAATGTATTAATATGTTACCAGTTAAAGCAGAGTGGGCTGAATTGCTAATGGCACTTTGAGCTGTCTCTGGAATTACCCTGGCTGCTGTATCAAGATTGTAATATTCTCCAATCTGCTTAATCTAATTCAAGTTTACAGTGGGCAGAGGCAATCCTGGCACCATGGGATACAAGGCAGGATACAGACCTGACCAGGGTGCCAGACTCTTTCTCACACAGGCGCACACAGGCACACGCACAAACACTCATACTCACATTTGACCAATTTGGAATTACCAATTAACTCACCCATCTGAGAAAAACCCATGCAGACATGGAGAATGGACCGACTCCGTATATATAATGACTGAGTCATGATTTGAACTCAGGTGGCAGTGCTACCCACTCAGGCACCATACTGCTCTTTATCAAGAGCAGACATAATAAAAAAATTGAAAGAAAAGCCTTATTTGCAAGAACTCAGAATGAATATACAGGAGGCCCATCAATAATAAGCAATATAGTTAAAGATATTTTATATCTGCAGATGTTTTAATGCAGGATTTAAAAAGTATAATGAAAACAGCATTTTGCATTAGAAGTAGGAATTAGTTCTTAATTAAAAGCTGGTCTAAAACAGAAACCTGTGGCCAGTAAAATCTTCTAGAAATTGCCTTTATTCAGTGTAGGTAGTGGTTGTATTCAGTGCCTTTCAAACAGATCATGTTTTAAAAAATTATTTGTTGTAATGAATGGATCTTTCTGGATGCTCGCTTTAAAAAGCAAATGTCAAATTCAAAATCAAAAATGTAGCTCTTTTGTGACAGCCTAGTAACCACCCTCACCAAAATGTGTTAGCTTTTTCACTGCCTTATTTTTCATGGCTGACTGGTGTGCTGCCTTATTTTTCATGGCTGACTGGTGTGCTTTACTTGGTATACTTAACTGGACTGCTGGTCAGGATACCGCATACAAATACAGTTATGATTTGTCTTTGCCTCCCAAATCAAGACAGACCCCAGTCAGGTATAAAATAAGATATCAAAATATATAGAAAAATGCAGAAATCAGAGTTTTGCATCTGTGTGTGTTCTGAAAAGGCATTTGATGAAAAGTAGCCTTATGTGGTCTGTAGTCCAGACCAGGAGCTTCATGTGTAAATGGGCCATATGCACAAAAATGTTGCGTTCAGCCGCTTCCACGCTCATATCGAAATGTATAAAAACTAAACTTGGAGTAAAGCTATGCACATTTTCACAGCAGCCTCAGACCATGCGTATGCACGGTTCTGCTCGATTTTGTAAATGGACAGCACCCAGTGTCAAAGTCTTGCTACTGATTCTGTATGGATTCCCTTTCTTTCTTAGATTTGCATCCGTGACACAGGCTTTATCAAATACACCACAATCAATGCATATCATTTACAAATTTAAACACTTGATTGTAATCAATTTGGAACAATATAACGGTGCATGGAATTGACAAGCTACTCCAGCTACCATGGCTTGCTGTAACGTTGTTAGAAGACGTTGGAAGATTTAAAAGAAATCATGTATTTAAAGGTCAAACTGATTTCTTGTCTCATGATAATGACTGGCTTCTAAATCGATTTTGATTTCCAAGAATTATCCTCTTGGAGCTGTGTGCTGAACTGGAGCTGGCTTTATAAAGGCAGACTTTGAGGAATTGTACTCTACCAGTTCCTTTGCAAGTTCTGTCCACCCTCAGATTTATAGTCGCTGGACCTTTTTGAACTGGCTGATTGATCTGGTATTTCACAGTCATCACTCAGTCGTACCAGGCCGGCTGTATGGGATGGTATTATCCACTTGTCATCCAAATATACAAGATTTCCTTACACTGTGGTTGAAAGAACAAACATCAAAGCATAATCTGCAGCAACCTCAGGTTTTCCAAATGTAACCAGAGTGGTCGACTGCATCCACATTGCTCTAGAGGCACCTTCAGTGAATGAATTTGCTTATGTAAATAGAAGGCATTTCCACTCTATTAATGTGCAAATTATTTCTGATATGAAAATGTGTCTCATTAATGTTGTGGTGAGATGGCCTGGGTCAACTCATGATTCATTCATTCTGAGAAATAGCAGTGTTGGGAACAAACCTCCTCCAGTGGTGTTGACACTCATATTTTAGGCTGCAACCCGTCTTTTCATGTCGACTTTGTTATCTGACCACCTTTTTATTTCAGGTACTGTGTGACTTACTGAACTTGAACTTTTCAGTATCTCCACCATGATGTGCCTCTCCATCAAATTCCTTTTGTTACTTATCCATCCATCCATTATCTAACCCGCTGAATCCGAAAACAGGGTCACGGGGGTCTGCTGGAGCCAATCCCAGCCAACACAGGGCACAAGGCAGGAACCAATCCTGGGCAGGGTGCCAACCCACCGCAGTTTGTTACTTATGCTATTGCTTAATCCACCAAATAGTACATTTTTCCTTGCCTCCACTTCACTGAGCAGGACCCCCATTTTTCAGTCACTGAAATTCTTCTCTTTTACACATTCTTTTGCCATGGTCTTTTAACAAAACACTGAATGGAAGAGACTGTTTATAATGATTTGCATATTCAAATAGGCAAAATCTGGGTGGGGCTTTAGGGACATGTTAAAATTCACATTGATTGCAATTTATAAAGGGAAAGTGTGTAAAATTTTGCTTCTAGTTTTGTTCGTATGTCATATTTTAGTGTGAACTATGCTGACCCGCCTTTTAAGGTGACCGACTTTTAAGTTGACCACTTCTTAAGGCAATTCAATATGTAGATCAATTTGATATTTTATACAAACTCATTAATTTGGTTATATTGCATTTGAGCGGTATTACTTTAATACTCGTAGTTTCTGTTATTTTTGTTATGAAATTTAAACTTTTTTTCTAAATTGAGGTCGCCCTTTTGAACCTCCCTGATATTTACTACGCGGTGAGGCATTTGTACTCCATCAACATTAATTATTTCCAGAGACATAATTTGTCTATTTTTCCAGCACATCGCGCACAAAAGCAAGGGAACGATGGGAGCACCAGAACTCTGCTCACATCATGTCGCTTCGTACCACAAGCTGCAAGTAGTAAGTATGTGATAAGCGGAATACCGCTACGCTTTCCACTCACGGGACGGAAGGACAATCCCGACCGCTTTTATATAGTAAGAAAGAAGAAGAAGATATCGCACAGTCTGGAGTAGAAAATCATCTTTTACCTGGAAAAATGAAACTACAAAACCCATTCGTGCATTGCAAAATGGACGGGGTGTGTGTGAAACTCTGCGCCTGCGTAGCACTCACGGGACGGAAGGACAATCCCAACCGCTTTTATATAGAAGGATTCTACACATGATGTCATACATGAGGCCCCAGGTGTTTAACTTCCGGGTTTGTTTCAATTATATTTGCCCTCAGTTAGCCTTTGAAAGCCTGGCCACTCTTACTCTTAAATCTAAAAGTTTCACTTTTCTTCCTTAATCGAAAAAACATGGCTTCTCCATTCCAACAAGGGTCACAATTTTTATGCAATGGCAAACCACAGGGGCTTTTATTTTAAAAGGACTTCTTTAGACTTGATTTAAAAGAATAGTCAGTGGCCCTATAGAAGTCACTACTTAAAAAAGGCATGAGAAAACTGATGTTTTTAGCGCAAAACAGAAGTAAAAAAAAAAAGCCAAAAGTTCAAAACTCTAGGCTAATATTTCTTTTCAAAAAGCACATGAAGAGTCTAATTTTTTTTTTAATATATTCCAAACCTAGGATAGTAACTGCAATGTGCTGCCGTCTTAAATAGCCAAGGCATAGTGATGTCATCTTCCCTACTCATGTGATATCATACAACATGCTCTCATGACCAACATAATGTGCCTTTGCTATAAACAATATGGCTGATCCATGGGAAACCCAACAAAACGGTGTTCTTCATATAAAAAAATAATAAATGCAAAAATGTTGTGACAGTAATAGTAAAAATAGACATAAAACTACACATAAGTGGGAAACATTAATATTTATAATTCTTATGTGCTTAATAGGACTCGTGACAATATGGTGCCTTTCATATTTATTACTATTTATGAAAGAGTTTCTCATATGTACTATTTTCAGCACACATATTAATGATGAATTGTGCTGCAGCAGGTGAGCTGACCACAGCTGCTGTTCTGAGAGCAAATTTATCTCCTCAGCTACTCCGTAGAACTGATGGCTTATGTGTGATAAGATGCTGTTTGCATAGACTGCTGAGATGAACGTGCTGTTTTTGACAGAGGATTGAAGTCATTATACAGACATTTTAATAAATGAAGAGCCTGAAATCCAAGTTGGACAAGTATATTGTTGACATATGTGCTATTTCCAGCAAACTGATTTGCTTTGTTAGGGATAGAAATCAGAAGTACATAGTTATTTATTACAGCTTTCTGAGTCACATTTTTATCCTTCCAGACATGGCAGTGAGTTTTAACGGGTGAGATTTTCAATCAAAATATGGTTAAAACTATGCCAGAGACTAGCCTTTAGTGACCAGAAAATGATGTTGAATATCAAAAACCTTGAAATACTGAAATGATGAAACTCTTATACTGTACATACCTTACTTTAAACACCTAAATACAGGTCAGCACATTTTTTTTGTTATTCTTTTTACTCCACATTCACAAATTTTCCTAAATAACAACCCCCTTCCCTTCTTTACATTGCCATGGCAACATGTGATTGCCAGACTGCTGAGTTCTGTTGCTATGGAAACAAATATATCTACAAACTGTCACATTCTGAGGGTCCAACATTTGGTATGTATAATTAGTGCCTTCAGAATACTAAACATGATTTTACACAGGGCAAAGGTTCTGCTTTTCTCCAAAATTTGTTTGGATTTTTACTGTCAATAAGTAAATTGGATGAAAGAATTGATGGATAGACATTAATAATGTGACTTTTTTCAAACAACGTAGATCTGTTGTTTATCCATTCAGCCACATACTAAACCCACTTTATCTCGTACCAGGGACGTGGGTAGCCAGAGCTCTTTTGTAATTAACAAAAATTCAATCAATGTTAGTGGAAGTTAAATGACATTACATTTACTCATTACTGTGTATGTTTCCTTTCATAATAAAGCATCTTATAGTGCATTATGGAGCAAGCAATAATACATCCTGCTGTCTGCTTTTCTTACCTGGGTTAGGGGTACAGTGAGCTGGAGCCCATCCTGACATTGTAAGGACATGGGCCCTACAGGGGAAAACCACAAAACCCTCCCAGATACAGCAGTCATCAATTGAGAAAAAATGCATTTTATTTATTGATTGATTATTAAATGGTTAACAATCAGATGATGGCCATAATGTAAACTGAGCAATGGAACCAAAGAAGAAAAAAATATTATCAAGAACCAAACTAATAATTAAATGTAACTAAAACTGAAGCCATTAAGCATACACTTACTGAAAGGAAATACAAATTTACACAAAACACTGTGTGCCAATAACAACTTATGTAGGCCAAAATATGATGCCGAACTTCCTTTGACCAGGTGATGTCACACATCACATACTTCTGGATTACCATAATTAGCAGTGGCAGAACAGCCATCAACAGAAAGGACCCAAAATTGTGACACCTATAAGAAAAATGCTTAACATTGTTAAAAACATGTTAAAATCAAAAAATAAATGTAACTACTGGAGTTTTTGGACTCCAAACCCTCTAAACAATGTTTCAGATATTTTTAGAGGGAACACCTGCAAAAAATTAATAGCAAAAAGCCTGATCTTGGTGCAAAGCACCACTTTAACACTAAGGAATTAGTAACAAGAGATTGTGACCTATATTTGGCAAAATGCCACTTCAAAAAGTTGTGGCTATTTTAAAGCTTTACATTTTCCTTAGTTGATGCATTTCAATTAACCACAGCACTTGAGGGCCATGAGTAGGCACCAAACTAAACTGAAAACAATTAACGAGGAGCATTAGACTGGGAAAACAAAAAGGCAAGAAATGTGGAGACATTTGTGTGAATAAAGATTTCAATCTGCCACTCACACTTGTAAAGTTGTTCACATTTGTTCACATTTGGATTGGGTGATGTGATTTTGTACTGTAGGAGCAAAGCAAGGTCCACAGAGAAAACACAAGGACATTAAAACTTCACACAGTAGACACTGTTGGTAAATGTCAAACTGTAGTCCAAGGTCTAGTTAATCTTTTTTTGATATAGAACCTTTTGTAATGAAGATCCCCACATTACAAAACACTTTAGAGATACTGTAATCTAACTTTACTAGAGACAATGGCATTATGAGAATAACATCCTGTGATGGGTTTTGGATGAGTAGGAAGGGCAACTAAGTGCCAAACTAAGCTCAAACGTTTACATAGATACAAATAATAATAAAGCAGAATACAATAGTGACTTACATAGAAATTTCTCTTTTTGTATACATATTCTTTGACTTTATTAATTAAATTAAAACAAGTGAATTATGAGTCAGGTGGATGAGGGGACTGGGCGGTCTCTTGGTCTGGAATCCCTACAGATTTTATTTTTTTTCTCCAGCCTTTGGAGTTTTTTTTTTTTTGTTTTTTCTGTCCACCCTGGCCATCGGGCCTTACTTATTCTATGTTAATTAATGTTGACTTATGTTTATTTTTTATTGTGTCTTCTATTTTTCTATTCTTCATTTTGTAAAGCACTTTGAGCTACATTTTTTTTTGTATGAAAATGTGGTATATAAATAAATGTTGATTGATTGATTGATATAGTACTTTGTGTTATTCTAAATTTATCTGACATCCTCTCGCCTTCCTTTCAACAGAGCAGAAATTTGATGTTTGAGGTGAAAGTAAGTTAGTATTAAGGAAAGTATTCATATTCTCAATGGGCAAATGAGTTAGTCCTGGTCAATAAAACATAAACAAGTTAAAAAGAAGGTGGTTCATCATTGTTCAAGTTTATTGACCAAATTATATTTTATATGATGCCATAAACGGTGAAAATGATGTCTTATTCCAAAATGCATATGGTGAATATTAAAACTTTGTTTAGATGTTTTTTAACAATTTCAAATTATTAATCAATCCATTATATGGAGTGGATGTCTCTATTGGACAATTCTGCATAGTGACCACTGAGCAAAATACAGGAGCCAAGCCTGGATGGGGTGCTCCATTAATTAGGCACACACTCAAAGACAGATGCACTTTAGCATTACCGTTAGACTTAATCTTGTATTTTTAATTTGGGAGGAAAAACCCAGACAGAAATTGGTGGAATGCAGATACTGTGTGGAGGAGATCTAAACCCTGAACTCACAGCTGTGACGTAACCACACAAACCAATGTCCTATTAAGCTTTTAATCTATTTATTTATTTATGTGCAGGTTTTATCCAAAGTGGTTTACAAATCACATCTACAGAAAGACAAAAGGACAAACAACAACTTGACCAACTATTTTATTAAAAAATAATGTCTTTCAGGTCTTGCAGGTGCATTTCACAGTCCCCCACAGTGGTATCTACCCATCTCTCTATCTCCCTATTAACTTTTTCCCTTTCTTAATATGTTTTTATTGTACTTTTCTCCGTACTTTCCACAGTCAATCCATTTTTTTACACTCCTGAATAAATTGCTCTTGCTAGCTGATATCCCCTTATGGCATGAAGCAACATATTTTTTTTGTTGTTTATTTGTCCCTTTGACGGACTTTATTGAAATGCTACAGTTGACACAGAAAATGGTCTCTGCCCTCCTGTCCAAATCCTTCAGTCAACCTTTGTTTTATATAGCACCTTTTCTTTTGAGCATTTTGTAATTGCACAGCCATGTGGTTCAAACAGACATCTACTATCTGAGGCTGGCAGACCTAAAAAGTAATGATTCCAAGCCACGGAATGAAGTTAACAGTGAAAAGTTCAATTTAGGGAGCAGATGGAGAGAGATGATAGAAACTCAATTTCCATTTATTTGTGCTGTGTGGAATATGCATTACACAGAAAATATTTTTGGTTTGAAAAGCTTGAAATAAAGCTGCAGTCCAGGATACGTAGGGTCACATGACATCAGCTTCATGTCGCGGAGGATACTGCTAATGCCCATTTACTTTCTACTCTATTTCAATGAAGTTCCAGTTTTCTTGATATTGGAATAGGCAAAACTGATTTACATGTGCTAGTTTTATTAAATATTGTGGAAATTGAATGTTCTCTTCGTTCCCTTGTACTAATTCATGTCTGAGAAGTAGGCTTTACTAAACCTTGTAAAAGCATGCTTTGTTTTAGCAAACAGAAAAATGTTTGTGCAAAGGACTCAAGGTCTGAGCATTCCACACATGAGTCTGCCTTATCACGTTTTCCATTAGCTTACATCTGAACGCCATAACAAAAGGAGCCAAGAAATCAAGTTTTACAAGGGACGTTAAAAGGGCTCAAGGTTTGTGTATAATAAATGTGTTGACTGTTACATTTCATAATGATATTAAATCACGCATTCTAGGGGTATAAAACTGGACCCCACCCAACAGACGGGGTTCAGAAGAGCCCTGACGCTGTCATGTATATTTGATTGTCTGCTTTTCTGAAACTCTTCTCACTGTGACTCTGCAAAATAAAGCTGCTTTATAACTACACCTGCTGTCGGGTCTGAGATTTCGTCCACAATATCTAATGAAGTTGAGTTCCTTTCTTACACGTGACATCTTGTCTTATCCAAAGGCCTGCTCTGTATGGACATGTCGGCTCCACACAGCCAATAACAGAAATGGCCATGATTCAAGCTCGCTGTTAAGGAGTACTGCTAACCATTGTGTGGTCTGATGTAATACATCAGGGACCCAATAAGAGTCAGTAAACATTGAAAGCTTTAAAGGATCTTTGATGAACCCTGACTGTTAAAGTGGTCAAATGCTCAGGCAGTGTTCTTGGAGCTGCATGTTCAACCAGATGTAGAATTTGGCAAACCACAAGAGCAAATGTAAGGTTTTTATAGCAGTTGGGAGCTAAAAGTCTTTCCAAAGTGCTAATCATAAACAGGTTCAGTTTATAGAAAATTAAATATGAGAAATGAGTGTTGTGGTTCAAAATGAGGAGCCAGTTTAATAATAATATTAATCATCAAAATAAACTGTAATATTACATTTTCCCTTCATTAAGTACTGTTTAATAAGGTTGATTACCTGCACTACTTTAAGCTCCACATTTAAAAGAATAGCCTTTTTACCTTTCTAGGGAATTTCTAACTGTTTTGAGATCTTTTTGGAGCTGTCATGCTCAGGATTATGCAGGGAGATACCTGAGCAAAACACTTGACGTATTGACTGAACTTTAGCATGTGAATACAGCATCAGCTATAAGAATGACTGAGACTGTGACTGCATGTCACCATCATACAGCCACACAGCAAACTTCCAATCCTGCTCTTCAGTGAGATGTACTTGGAATGACTATGAAGATGTTTCAGTGTTAATATAAGTAGCATTGATTGGAACATCACTCCAGACTCCATTTTCATAAGCACAAAACTTTGGCTTCATTGTGGTTTGCAAAACAAACAAATTGTATGAAATGACCTTCTTCATATACATATACATACATTTTCATAAAGCGGTTCCTCTGAATTTGGGGGAAGCCTGTATCTACAAAGTTATTTGTGATTTTTGACATCAAACCAAAGATTATACCTCATCTTAATGTGTAGTACCGTTTTAAGTAGTCACGGAGTGAGGATGTCATAAGCCACACCCGTATGACACCACATACCATATGTACATGACCTGCAACAAGTGACATCATCATAAACAGTATGCATCCATGACAAAGCATAAAATGGTAGTGTAACCCAAATAGCAAAATAGTGATGAGAAAAATGCATAAACATTAGTCATAATGATTAAATTAAAACATTAAAGCACAGGGCTCAGTGTGGTCAGTGGAAGAGATTTATCGGAAAAAAATGAAGTAACTAAAAGGCTAAGCAGGGCAGGTGTGCTATCCAACTATTTTGGGACCTCAGTGCCTATTTAGGTGTATCTGTTTTATCTTGACCTCTTTGACTTTTTCTTCTCATGTTTTTACTGTAATTCATATCTTCCTTTATTTTTCTTTCTTCACCAATTGAATGCTCTAGTGTCTGTGTGTCCTTATCATTTTCTGAATGGCACAGTGTAGCAACACATTGTTGCATGTACAAGTTATAAAGGTGGCTTCAGTGGTGAAACTCCATGCAAATCTGTCATCAGCCTTAGACGTAAGCCTTAGGTAATAAAAGCTTCAATTATTCTGTTAATTTATTGGCTGTTTTTATTTTGTTTACAGTGACAGTGCTGGCCATCTTCAATGAGCTGCATGTGGACACAGACTTATACACACTCCTGTTCGGAGAAAGTGTGCTCAATGACGCCGTTGCCATCGTTCTCACTTAGTAAGTGAAAAGTAGAGTATTATTATTATTATAATTATAATATAATATAATTATATTACTATGTATTATAATTATAGTACTTATTATTATTGTTATTTAACAGACACCTTTATCCAAGGCAGCTTACAAAGCAAGTTATAATACATGCAAGAATGAACAGAAAGTGCAAGCATCAAGAGCAACAGAGAACAAGATAAAAATTTGAGCAAGATGGACTAGTACTACAAACATGGACAGATTTGTTAGTACCCTTACAGCTCATTGAAAAAGTGCTGTATGCCTCTTGAAACGTGATTAAATGAAAAGCAATTGCCCCATGTATACCTGTATGCCTTTGATATGCCATTGAGTAAAGGAAAGCAAATGTAAAAAAAGATAAAGTATTGCTTATTCTACAAAGATATTTTAAAATGGCCTGGACACATTTGTTGGTACTCCTGGAAAATCTCATTAATAATTGGATTAGGGTGATTTTTCAAACTAGCTGTTTTCTTTCATTTGTATCACACCTGCAATCAGTCATTCTGCATTTGGTATGTTCATGAATTGTAGCTAAAGTCCGATGTACACAGGGTTATGAGGAAAAAAGAAAGTACAGTCCTCTGTGGAGCTCATGTGCTACTGAATACAGTATATGAGGTGTTGTTCCCCATTTTGACAAACTGAGGTCTGCCAGGGAAGTAATCTGTAATCCAGTTCTATACAGCTTTTCCCTCAGTAGGAAGGGCTGTATGGTGTTGAAGATACTGGAAATGTCAAAGAACATGATCCTCATAGCACTACATCCTTTTTCTAGTTGCCAGTGGGTCTGGTGGGGCACACAGAGAATGGCATCATCTACACCCACCTTCTGTTGATAGGCAAACTACAGGATGTCTAGTGCATGATTCACCTGAGGTCTGAGGAGATGAAGAAGTAGCCACTCCAGGGTCTTCATGATATGGGATGTTATCTTTCTTTCTTGTGAACCAAAATGAGACATGAGGTCTTCAACAGTGTGATGACCCTCCCCAATCACAGGGTCAAGATGAAGATGTGCTGAAGGGGTTCTGCCAGTTCAGCAGCACAGGCCCCTAGAAGTCTTGGAAACACTTTATCTAGGTCTGCTGCATTCCTAGGGTACAGATCATCAATTGTCATATAACCTAGTCAGCAGTGATGATGTGAGAAATAGAGGATGAGAAGCAGAGGGTGCTGTTAGCACCTTCTGATGTGCTGCTATGCTGGTCAGGGGGACAGGGCTGCATGATCTATGCTGGCAGCTTAGGGGAGGGTTGGATGAGTTGCTGTGAGGAAGGGGTTTGTGGCAGTTAAAAGAGTAGCAGGACAGTCAAACTAGTTGTAGAAGAGATTGAACTGATATGCTCTCTCCACATGGTTCTCTGATGTGCAGCTTTTCCTTTACTTATAACCTGTGATGGTTTCCGTATCATCCCACACCTCTCTGATGCTTATTTTTCTGCAGCTTATCCTCTGCCTTCTTCCTGTAGGACTCCTTAGCCCAGGGGTGCCCAATGCGTCGATCGCGATCGACCGGTAGATTGCAAATGTAGTACAGGTAGATTGCATTACATTCAAAAGAATTTTTTTTAAATGTTAGTCTATCATATATCCTCCCCATGATATTTGCCACTTGATTGATATACAGGGTGGCCAGTCTGAGATCTGTTTTCTTCTAACACAATGGTCATCCCGCACGCACGATCAAACATGCTACTGCAAAACTCCGGCTGTGATCTAGTTAGCCTTCCAATTTATATCGACTAAAAAAGGGATTTAAAAAAAATTGTTTGGGGAGGGTATGGGCTGGATGTGGAATTGGAAAAGGATTTTTTTTTCTCACAATGTCACAATCGGAGTGCGTTTGCCTGATCTGTCAATCTTTCATTGCTATTCCAAAGAAGGAAAATGTGGAAAGGCACTTTCGAACTGTTCATAAAAACTACGAAACTGACTTCCTTCTGAAAAGCGATCTGAGAAAGAGAAAGGAAAGGGAACTAAAATCGCAGTTAATCGGACAGCCGTCATTTTTCACTCGGCTGAATTCAAAAGCTCCTTGACTGCATTATTCAGCTCTACTTATTTATTTGAGTCAGCCTTTTCCCACTTGAAGATTATTGTATCCAAATACTGTAGTGACCATAAATGTATTGAATTGTTAATGTGCCATAAAGGTTATTCAGTTATGCAAGGTACGACAACATATATTTTATGTATAAAGTATACTCAGTATATATATGTATAGTATTTTTAATGTAGGTACATCATTTCAACCTGGTCATTTTAAAAGTAGCTCGCAAGCCGAAAAAGTGTGGACACCCCTGCCCTAGCCTCTCTTAGTCTAACCTTAAGATCCTTCTGTATACTCCTCAGCTTTGCTTGTTCCTTGTTTTTGAAAACTCTCTTCTTGTTAAGAAGGCCCTGAACATCACTGGTAATCCAGGGCTTATTATTAGCAAAACAGCGTACAGTGTTAACAGGAGCAATAGTGTTCATACAGAAGATAACATAGTCTGTCATGCAATTTAGAATCCCATCAATATCCTCTCCATGTGTTTCCTTCAGAACACTCCAATCAATAGACTCAAAACAGTCCCTAAGAGCATTTTCAGCTTCAGGAGAACATTTCCTGAAGCAGTGTGTAGTTGTGGGTAGTCTTTGAACTAGAGGCTTGTACTGAAGCTTTTGCTAAACAAGATTATGATCAGATTTGTCCAGTGTTTGAAGGGGATAGGCTTGGTAAGCATCCCTCACATTCGCATAAAGGTCAATTGTCCTGCTTTTTCTTATGTGACAATCAACATACTGAAAGAAGGAAGTCAAAGTTGAGCATGAATAAAGACAACATAAGTGGCAATGAAAGCCTCTAGGTGTTTTGTTTGGAGTCTCACGATGGTTGCAAGTGTAACTTCATACACCACCCCTGTGTCTGCCCATAGAGGAACGTAAACAACAACTATAATGGAGTGAGAAAAGTCCCTGGTCATATAATACAGATGGATACCCACCACTAACAGTTTAATGTCTCGACAGCACATTGTTTCCTTAACTGTTACATGCCTCAGAATACACCATCTGATGTTAAGAAACAGTACAAGTTCCCGAACTTTGCTTTTGCCATAGCATTTAGTGTCCCTGTTAGTTCTTATAGTTGTGAATCCTGGAAAGTCCATGCTCACATCAGGAATGTTGTTGGTTAGCCATGTCTATGTCGGACACAATAAACTGAACTCCCAATAGACCAGATGTTTTTTATCTAATGCTACCAGCTAGTCCGTCTTATTGACCAGAGAGTCTACATTTACCTTTACCCTCAATGGAATAGATGGTTTATATTTCCTGCGTTTGTTCATAAGTTTTGGCTTGCCGACCCTGCATCCCCAATACCTATGATAAATATCCTTGGGCTGACCTAGTCAAGTATTTGGACACAATTTTCATAATTTTGGCTCTTTACACAACCACAATGGATCTGAATTAAAGCAATCATTATATGATTGAAGTGTAGACTTTTAGCTTTAATTTAAGGGGTTTACCAAAAATATTGTATGAGCCGTTTAGAAATGACAGACATTTTTATACATGATCCCCTATTTTCTGGGGCTTAAAAGTGTTTGGACAAGCTAACATAATCATGAATATAATATACAATTTCAATGATTGGTTGAAAACCCTTTACAGTCAATGACTGCCTAAAGTCTGGGTCCCATGCTTGGTTTCCACCCTAGTGATACTGTCCAACTACTTATCCATGTACAAGTACTTATGGACCTAACTGTATGTAGTAGTTAATATTAATAAATATAAAATGTTGCTTTTATTTTCTATGTTTATTAGACATAATTAAACCCTGAGGGTCTGAGACTTGAAAGTATTCTTTTTGAGAATAACTTGGGAGTCGTAGTAGTCTAATCACATTTCACTACCACACAGTGTGTTGAAGCGATTAAGAAAGCTAATAGGATGTTAAGTTATATATCATGGTGTTATTTGTGAGAGCTCAACTGGAATATTGTGCACAGTTTTAATTTTGATATTATAAAATAGCCTTACTAAAGAAACTTCAAAGAAGAAGAGTGATGAGACTTAATTCAGGACTGCATGCTGTGAACTACAAGCAAGGATTGAAGGAGTTAAATGTTTAGTTTATACAAATGGAGATTAAGAGGTGGCATGATAAATATTTTTGAAATTATGAAGGGAATTAGTAGGAACAATTCTAGCAAATACTTTAAATTGAGTTCTTTAACAAGAACAGTGGGGAGGCAGTTGGTTAAGTATAAATGTTGCACAAATGTTAGAAACATGGAATCAGTTACCAAGTACTGTGGCAGAGTATATTGCTTTGAGATCCTTCAAATTATGATTCTGCAGTATTTTGAAAAAGTTAGTGATTGACAAGTTATGTTGGTTTGAACATTCTGGTCTTGTCAAAGTATTCTAACACTACTGTTGGCTGGAGCATGTTCCTTTTGTATACCACAGTAGCTGGGACTTCTACTCCTGAACATACAACCTTATTTCTTCTCTGACCTGCCTGTTAAGTATGATACAAGCAAGCAATTAACATGTTTAGATAAAGTAATGTTCACTTAGCATGACAGTTCTGTGTATGTTCTGTATAGCCTTTTAAGAATCTGTTTGAGCACATCCAAATGTTGTATTTTGAGATAGATAGATAGATAGATAGATAGATAGATAGATAGATAGATAGATAGATAGATAGATAGATAGATAGATAGAAATTGTTGAATTTGGGTTTGTAATTAAGTGAAGTCAAAAACAATTGAACATAGAGACAACTTTGAGCTGTCTTCTCATCCCCTGGTAACATGACATTTTTGTGTTTTTCAGTTCCATAGCAATCTACAGCCCAAAGGAGAACCCCCACGTGTTTGATGGTAGGGCCTTCTTTCAGTCAGTTGGACATTTTGCTGGAATTTTTGCAGGATCTTTTGCTATTGGAACAGCCTACACAGTTGTTACTGCTCTGGTATCCTTTTGCAAGTAAGATGGTTCTTATGAATACCAAATATAATTACTGCAAATAGAAAAGTTGGCAAAAATACAATTTATGAGGGCTAAGGAGTAAATTTGATCGAACTTGAAATTAGATCTATGAAGAGAAACACACATGGAAAAATTGTAAAATTTCAAAAAGATGAATTTATGTAAATAAAACTGATATGCAGGCAATGGAAGACATACCAAAATTGACAATAGACTGTATAATGGAATTTCCAGAAGAAAGACGGGTATTTAAGTGGGTTTAGCTAAATGACCCTCCAGGAGGAGATGTATCAATTGCAAGAATGTGTTGTAAAATAGAAGCCAGTTGGGCTCCTCCAGCCTAGCAGGTATACCATATTTACATCAGAAAGCTTTGATCGTGCTGCCTGTTATTGAGGTCAGGTGTCTCAAAAGTGCTTGAGAGAGTTAATCATCAAAGTTAAACAGTGTGCTCATTTATTCCATATATCACTAGAAGGGGTAGGGATTTTGTAGGGCATCCTGGTGTGATTGCTGTGAAAGTTACCTCAAGGTGGTGTTTAAACGCTGCTCCCTGAGAGGACTGTAGTCTGCACTCAGGGTACTACTTGGCCAGAGAATTTCAGCAAAGGAAGGGAAATGTTAGTTTAGTGCTCCTGTAAGCAGGTAAGTGGGAAAACTGCCCCTGTTAGTTGCTTAGTATTTGACCAGTGTTTAGTCAAGCCTGTGAGACACTTACATTTCTTCTTTTTTGTTTTACTGTTTGACACTTTGATCTGTCCCTTTGTTCTAACAGAAATTATTAGAAGCAAAGTCCAAGTACTTTAAGTGACTTATTTAATTTTGCACAAACAACTGAAAATAGGAATTGAGTCTCCAGCCATTTGGTTTTAAATGTAAAAATCTGAGAATAATGGACCAAATCTAGTGAAATAAAATCACATTATTAAGATAAGGTGATCAAGTAAACTGTGTTTTTTGCCTGACCATAACTGATCAGTTGACCAAATTTACTAAGCTGTGTGACTTTCCCATGCTGGAGACTGGATTATTTTTCATCTTGTCGTGGAGTGCATTTCTTTCTGCAGAGGCTGCTGGCCTTACAGGTGAGTAGGTCTTGACTTTATTCTATACCAATGTAATCAATTGATCCTTTTTTCCCTTACACTTCACATATTTCTACAATACCACCTCAAAACACATTTCAAATTATGTTAGAATATTATAAAAATATATTCAATATAGCAAAACACAATTCATCCGTGATGGAAGGCTAACTTGACAGCAATAAGGAAGTTCACTTCATTATTATATAGTACTTTTTATTGAATTCAGACTCAATGTGGTAGACAAATTTTAAATTGTAACACAGCAGTGATGCTAGTCAACTGCCAGTCCTGAGCAGAAGGACATGTCTTTTCAGGGTATACTCAAGTCCATTAATAATGTGGTCGGTTTGGATTTGATCTTCAGCTTACTGTGCATACAAGCAAAATACCGGAATAACCAGCAAAAGCCTGTGTGACACAGGAGAGCATGCAGATGCCAACTTGTGACAACGCAGGGAAGTAATCCTAGATGTCTCAAACTATAAGGCAGCAATACCGACTACTAGACCACCAGACATAATGTAAAATCATTTAAATTCAAGATGAATGACAAGAAATCAATGACATTTGAAGAGAGTGAAAATGTCCCAGCATTAATTGTGGTGCATGAACAATATCAAAATTAAGAATTTGAGCTGATAGACAGCACTGCAGAGCTATAATAGTGAACTATAAATAATTTAAATTAAAGTATAATACTGTATGTCTAAAATGTAATTAAGAAAAGGTGGACTTACAGATGAAATCTGAAAGATGGTTTACACTTTACAATAGGGCTATCTGAGCCAATCTTCTTAAATATAAATGTCTCCACGTGGAAGTGTGTCTGTCTGTCTGTCCGTCCCAGAAGTGTGAGGCTACAGGATGAAGGTCAAAGATCCGGCAAGGCGGCCCCAAATTAACGAGTTGGATACAAACTTGCTTAGCTGCAAATACACAAGTGAGGCGAGCACATCGGCAAAAAAGAAAGAAACACGCTTAGTCGCTGATAGATAAGGGGATGGGCACGTCTGCAAAACAATACCACCAGCTCTGCATTTCAATTTTTATTCTGACGATTTCAATAGTTTCTAGGAGCCTGGGCTTTTTACAGCTAGTTATAATATAAAGACTTTAAGTAACCCTTTATTTTGCCACAATAAGACAAATCACAATGACAACTCTTTAGAGGCCCTATAGCTAGGCCCTTTGTTACTTAGTGTAGTGTTGTAATAAAGGCTTTGTTTTTGTTACATTGTAATAAATAACTTATAAGTGCACGATAGCAAACACTTAATGTAGAGTCCTATGCAGGTTTCATTTTCAAGGGCAACAACTGGCCAATTCCTGCTATAATAAAACCATACCTAAATGCCTGCCTAAAATAATTAGCATGTTAATGTATTATTAATTATTAATACCCAAACCCACACACTTCATTATGAATGAATATGAGTTACTAAATATCAGAGTGACCTGTTGGAAATGTGTATTTCATTGAAAACATTTATATAAAATATCACAAGCAAAAGGGGCATTTTTAAAAGGGCACCTCTGAGTTGGACCATGTGCTGCCGGTGACATGTGGGAAGTGTTCTGATATCTTTTCCAGCCTTCAGTGACCTCACTCTTTGCTTATGTTTAGACACCTTTGGTATCTATTGTGTTGTTCACTCTATAGCATCCTTAGGAAAAGTTAATGTTTTTACCCACGCTGAAATACTTTCTGTCCTTCCTTGCAGTGGGCTTCTTGCATGTACTTCCAGTTTCTACTTTTTCTCTCCCCCTCTCTCCAGCACTCTGTTGTTCCTGTCCTTGGCCTATTTGTCCTGCCCTGTAACTCATCATACTGGTTAATTGACAAAATAAGTGATGTCTGTGTATAATTAACAGTGTTATAATTATCTCTTCCTAGTGTCCTATAAAAGCTCTGACTTCATCTTAATATTGTTTAAAGGTAAAGTGTCAGAATTAGCATAGTCTGTAATTGTGCATGCCAATGGACCATATTTTAGACTAGTGTCTGTTCCAGAGTGGGATGTTTCCTTATACTGTGAAAATCTTTTGCTGCCAGCACTGACCTGGATTGAGTGGCCTTTAGCCTTAAGCCACAATGGTGCTGGTTCACTGCCTCTGAGCACCCGTATGAATTAGTCAGTGACTCAACCTACCTATGCTGTACTTTCATAAAAAGCATTACAACTATTGCATTGCAGCTGAGAAATTCTTAAGTCTTGTGAGATAAGGTACAGTGTATAAAAACGTCTATTTGTTCTCATCTTTCAATTAAAGGTGAAGAGGTAACCCCCTTACTGTCTGGGGGGTTATTGTTAGTGTACAATTACATTTTTTGCAAACTGAATAGGAATTTATTCCTTATTGGACAAGCTTGCACTACTTCATCCTGTGGGTATAAGCACTGTGGTTCTCCCACAAATCTGATTTTTATTTATTTATTTATTTGAAAGCAAAATATATTAGCTTTCTTGTTCTTTTTTTTACATAGGTGTCCCTGAATCATTCTTTCATCTGGCCTCTTAAGTGATCTGTAATTGTGCAGGCAGCATACCCTGTCATCTTGTTTCCTGCTGTCACTCATTAAAGGAAGCATGAATGCTTCCAAAGGATCCCTCAAATGAATACCTTTCATTAGCACACCTTTATTCTACTGGTGCCCATAGCTGCATGAATTCTTATTATATTTTTCACATTTTTTTCCTTTTAACACATTCAAAAAAAATTCTATTCCATGACTATTCCGTCTTTTCCTCAGTGCCTTTGTTAAATCATCAGCCTCTTCAAGCTCATTCATTATTCCATTCATTTCTGAATTACGCAAGGTACCAATGCCTAACTTGGCAACACAAGCTGCAAAGCCTGAATTCAAATAATAGGGATGCCAGTCTATTGCAGGGCTCACACAAATGTTGCCACCTCTTCAAACAGTCACACAAAAATAAGTTTTAAGACCTCGGGTATCCTAACTGCATGTATTTGAACTGTGAGAGGAATTCCATGGTGAATGGAGGGGAACATTCACACTCCACTTAGGATTAACCCCTGCCAGAAAACCCTCAAAGGAGGCATTACCTTTTAGTTTTACAGTAATGTTTTTAAAAATTACTATACATGCTGAAAGCTCTTATTGTGAAAAGTAATGTGCAAAATAATATTTTTTTTCTTATAGTATATATTATCCTTTGTGTATGTTCTGTGGGCCTGGCCATAAATTGTACAAAATAAGGACTTTGATTAACTTTTAGTGAAAGTGAACAAGTGCATTACAGGGAGTGTTGTGAGATGAAGGCTGGGGGTGTTTTATGTGTTTCATTTATTGATTTAACACAGTCTGTTTTAGCTCATTCTAGTGAGAGGATGGCCAGTTGGCATCAGTGCTGCATTCAGGAGGCACCGGCTACAGGATGAATCTATACTAATAAAAGGCAAAGCCCTCACTGACTGACTGACTCACTCGCTCATCACTAATTCTCCAACTTCCCGTGTAGGTAGAAGGCTGAAATTTGGCAGGCTCATTCCTTACAGGTTCCTTACAGAAATTCGGTCATAACTGAATCTTACTTACATACATATATACATCCATAGCCTGCAGCTCGGTGCAGTGAGAGGCGGAGTTGCGTCCCCCATCCCCACGCCTCCCACGTAGTTGGCTGCCTGCCAATACTGCGTTCCCCCCATTCCCACGCCTCCCATGTAATTTGCTGCCTGCCCATATAAGGCCGTTCGTCGCTCTGGTCTCTTCATTCCCTTCCTTGCTTTGCCGCGGAATTCATGTCCCCTAGCTGATTAATTTATTACGCTTATAGTTATTGTGTAGGTATTTTAGACTTAGTTTACATTGTTCAGGTACCCATTTCATTTACTGTTCCAGCCATACCCCCATTAACATATCTATCGAGGTGATCACCATCGATCAAAGAACTGTCACTTACCGAGTGGTTTCCATGCCCGGAGATGCCGACTGCCTTTTACATTCTCTGTGTTACATATTGTGCGGCCATATCAGACTCAATCTTGATATACGGAGGAACATTGTGTCTTATGTATTGAATGATTGGGACAGGTTCAAGGTGTGGACTGATGATGGGACAGGAGATAATTATACTACACAGGAGCACTATAAGAGTGAAATGCTTAAGCCCTTCACCTATGCTTCTGCATGTGAGTTGATGGATGCCGCTGAATTGTTTGGTTGTCGCTTTCAAGTGTATCGAAATGGCCAAATATTTTACACCTTTCGAGAACCGCCAATGCCTCTTAAACATCTTAGATTCACAGGTGATGATTTGAGTAGTGGACACTTTGATGTTTATGAATGTTTCAACTCTCAAAAGCTGGATGTGAAGTTATCGATTGAGCCGGTTGTATGCTTACAACGCTTGACAGATGCCGAATGTCACTTCAACACAAGTCCTGCAAATACTAACATAATTAAAACAAACCATGAAACTCAAACCGATTATGACAGCAGCAATCAAAGCTGTGAGAAAACAGTAAAAAGGAGGCGTGTCAGATGTCATGGTGCATTTTCTGATGCAACTAGACGAAAACAACTTCGTGACACTGCCGCCAAATACTCGCAGAAAAATCCAAAAGTTAATAGACATGCTGCCCCTTAATACTCGCAGGCAAATCCACAAGTTCATAGAGACGCTGCCGCTAAATAGTCGCAGGCAAATCCACAAGTTCATAGAGACGCTGTTGCTAAATACTCGCAGGCAAATCCACAAGTTCATAGAGACGCTTTCGCTAAATACTCGCAGGCAAATCCACAAGTTCACAGAGACGCTGTTGCTAAATACTCGCAGGCAGATCCACAAGTTCATAGACATGCTGCCGCTAAATATTCGCAGGCAAATCCACAACTTAATACCGGGAATGCCTGTTAAACATCTTAGATTCACGAGTACCGATTTGGGTAGTGAACATTTCAATGAATGAAACCTGTTATCTTTACAATGGTTGATAAACACGGAATGTAACTTGAACACAACACGTCCTCCAAATACGAACCTGATTGAAAGAAATACACGGAATGTAACTTGAACACAACATGTCCTCCAAATACGAACTTGATTGAAAGAAATAATGATAATCAAATCCTTGATGACAGCAACACTCATAACAGTGACAAAACAATTACATTGACAATCATGTTACGTTATTTTTAAAATGTTTCCTTTTCCTTTTCATAACTTCTTTAATATAACTTCTTTAACACACTACTTCTTCGTTGCGAAGCGCAGGTATTTTGCTAGTAGTGTATAAAGTAAAGTGGGTCAGCACTAGTGGGAGGTTGGATGTGTTTGGTTTTGTTGGGATAGAAATCGTTGGATGTAGAGGTAAAAGGACTGCGAAGGGAATAGGCTGATCATTCAGAGAGCATCAAGACCATTGACCGTGTGTTGGTTCCAGAGAGTGGCTGTTGTGAAGTCGAGAGGGGACTGGGCAGTCTAATGGTCTGGAATTCGTACAGATTTTATTTTTTTCTGCAGCCGTCTGGAGGTTTTTTTTTTTCTGTCCATCGGACCTTACTCTTATTCTATGTTAATTAATGTTGACTTATTTTATTTTCTTATTGTGTCTTTTATTTTTCTATTCTTTATTATGTAAACCACTTTGAGCTACTGTTTGTATGAAAATGTGCTATATAATTAAATGTTGTTGTTGTTGAGTCTGTTGATTTATACCACGAGGGCAGATGAGAATGGAAAGAGGCACAGCTGGATTGAGGTGAAGGTGAGAAGGTTAAGATGTGGTGGCTTTCGAGCAAGGCCAAGGCACCTTGGTGGAATTGAGGTGACCGTTTCAGAACTCTGGTGGCAAACAGAGGTGGCAGTTCAGGATCCGCCTGGTGGATCAGGATGTGGTCTTGAATTCTGAGGTCCTGACAAAGACTGAGAAATTGAAATAGATGGAACAAAAAGGGTTTTACCTCTCCATGAACTGATGATTTTGACATATTTATTTATTGCCACCCAACTCACTTTTTGATTTTAATGGTACAGATCTAAAGAAGATCTATTTATTGACTTATTAATTTATTTAAAAACACACTGTTTTCCAAATTTTGGTACTTCTGTTTGGATTTCTTTAATAAACTTGGCTATAGCTTTTAAAATGTTAGTCTGGCTTGCCTTCTCAAGTACCCTGGTCTATCTTCAGTTCATAACTGTTGACGCCTCGGATGAAAGAAGGTTACCTTGGTTTTGGATGCGAGGCATCACAGGCAACACATACTCTAATACAAAATAATAAAAACCTAAAAGCCCTGTTTGTCTTTTCTAAACAGATGTTGGGTTATCCTGCAGGACTGCTTGTCTACCAAGTGTCTCCTTTGATCTCCCTCACTCCTCCTTCAACTCCCCTTCAAAGAGTATGCTTCTCAGCAACCTTCAAACTCACTAACAGCAAAAATTACTTAGCTCCCTTGTGTTCTTTTCAATGGCCAGGCTAGTCACCCAAGGTGGCTTCTAGACTGCCTGCCTTTTTCAGTAAACAGGTGGCCCCAGTATGTCCCACTTAACCACTATGTGCACCCCTAGGATTTCCTCTTCAGTCCCTGCCGAGGGTCTCTGACCATAGCTTGTATTAGCACTGCTCACTAGTGGTGCCTGTTTTCTCACATACCGTGTTGGTCAGTTCCTGTACCTTTCCATTTTTTTATCCCTCCTTCTTTCCAGCATAGAGCGCAGACAGAATGGCAGGGTAACAATCAGTGTTGTCACCTCACAAGTCTGTCCTAGTTCTATTCTCTTGTAGACATTTCATCTTTTTTCCTTATAGTCCAGTCATTAGGTCACTTTAAACAGCTTGGTGTTTGAGTGTGGGGGCATATAGAAGTGTGCCATTCTAAGTAACATCCCATTTTGTACAGGCTCTGGCATTAGATCCACCTCAACTTAAATCGAAAGGGCTACGAAGTATTTGGGAATGTGGATGGACCTCTTAGCACCTACCATAATTCATTACAAATGAATAGCTCTATAATACACAAACTATTGGGATCATACTGTATATGTCAAGTCATATTTAGTAGCAGTTGTAATAAAGCAAAGTAAAGCAGACATTGCACATCCACCTACATTCAGCACATGTATAGTACCTAGCCTGGAGAGTTGCTTTTAGGAGTGAATGCCTCCCACTCAACATACATGCCTTGATCTTCACCATAAGAAAGTAGCATAAGAAATTGGCATTAAATATAGATAAATTATGGAATCCTTTTGAATCATCTGAGTATACTCACAGAATAAGATCTTAGCAATGTTTGTTCATGGACAAAGGCACATTCAATAATGGTTGTTTCATTTGTAGTTTCTGACTAGGCCAAATTTAGGTAAAAAATGCCATTGTTATCTGACTTCTGGAGCCATAGAGGTGAGTAAATCCCAGAAGCATATGTACTTTATCTGCAGCTAGCTGAAATACCCAACGTTGCCCGGGAGGAAAATAAAGTGTTTTTTTTTTTTTAATTGTTTGAGAAAAATATAATTAAAAAAACACAACTTTAAAAATAAAAATAAATTTACAAACAATGAAGACTCACTAATGTGCTTGTCTTGCAGTCTTCTATGTTATCACCCAGTTGATGCTCGGAACCGGCCAACTCTATTTAATTTCAAAAGCAACAGGGGCGCAGTGGTGCTCAAACATAAAGAATGCTGGCAGTCACCTCCAGTTCGCCCTCTGGTGGTTGTTCCGAGTGTCAACTTGATGATAACATGCATACAAGACCGCAAGGTCAATCCCCCACCCTACCCAGAAGGGAGTGGGTTAGAGTTGATTTCACCCTACAGTATTTTTAGTCGACGAATGAGGAACATGTGTACCAAGTTTCATGAAAATTGCTCCAGCTATTCGGAAGTGATGCTGGAACATACGTAAACACGTTGACTTTTATATATATGGATTAGGTCTAGGAACAGAGGAGTTGAACTACAACAATCTCTGCAAGCCCATTTGTTTCCCTTATGGCTTTGGTTTTGATCAGTGTCTAATTAAAAGAAGATTACACTTGTATCTGCCATTACAGTGAAGTAGTGTTGGAATTTTCCTGAACAATATTACTTGATTACTAGTAAAAACTTCTTTTAAAAAAAAAAAAATCAGAAAGAATTTTTCCCTTGACATCTGTTCCAATTTTTTAAAGGTTGTTATGCAGATACCCAGACTCCTCTGAAGTAACGGTGAGAATAATTGCTGGTTGAAATGAGAAATGTCAGCACCTCACAATTATAACTTATAATATAATTTGAATATCAATCAATCGTAGTAATATTATTTTGAACACCTTTTGCTTTTCACTAAATAAAAACCTCATATTTTCTTGTGGTAAAACCATAGAGGTTCTGGCTGAGGCTGTGAACTCCTCATGAGTATTCATCTAAAGTTATATTGGGAACACAGATTTATTTGTATGACATGATTATCAGCTTGTTTCAGTTTCTACTAAGCTTCTAACATGCAGTCCACCTATTGTGATTGCATTTTTATAAAAGCAAATTAAGCCCATAGCCTAGGCACAGATATCCTTGATGGAGATATGAAGCTTTCAGCTTCTTACAAATTTCTGTGCGCATTAAAAGTGCCAGAAAGAGAGCAGCAAAACAATAAAAAATTAAAAATAGGTGAAATTAAGTTAAATTGGTCCAACTCATATTTTATGCCAACTCACAGCTCCAGGTAACTGGGTTCAAATCCCAGCCAGGTCATTCTGTCAATGCGGAGTTTGTATATTCTCCGCATGTGTTTGTGGAACTTCCTCCAGATAGTCTGGTTTTCCTCACACATTCCAAACATGTGTGCATTAAGTTTAGGCTCCAGCTCCTGCCCATCTGAATTGGACAAAGCCACATTAGAAAATGGATGGATGGAGGATGGTGTATTGTAAAAAGTAGTTAATACAACCCTACTAGTACATTTTCAATTTTGCATACATTTTAAAATCCTAAAATGCTGTAAAATAAGATCTTTTCAACACAACATACCTCTAAAAGGCATACATTGCATGCTTTAAACTTTGCCTGTACCTGCACAAAATGCTCAAATTGCAATCAATAAGGTACATTAAAAGCTTTGCCCAACATATATCACATTCCAGTTCTTGTTGGTGTGGTCTGTGGGAAATGTACATGTTCTCCCTGTGTCTATGAATTTTTTTCCCCACATATTTTGATTTTTTAATCCCATTCCAAGGATATGTCTAGTTAAGGCTCCTGCCACTGAATTGGACAAAGTGGGTGTACAAAATGAATGAATGGACAAATCCTGTGTACATGTTAATTTTCTGTACATATAAAATTCATTAAACTACTTTAGAGTCAAAATTTGTTCAACCCAACATGAAAAGTCTTGATTGTATAAATCATTTTGCAAATTAAAAACAAAACAATTAAAAAATAATATCTTCAGTTCAACAGAGCCTGTCAGTAGTAGATTCAGAAAATATTCAGACCCCGTCACTTTGTATTGTGCATTTAATTTTAACTCTTTCAGAGCTAATTATTTTTTCATTTTTCTCCCAGGTCTGAATATTGTTCCCCAAAACTAACTAACATTAAACATTAGCTTTCTAAGATCATCTGTAACACGGCTTACATACTTACTACATACCTGTTTGTCTAACCATTTATATTCTGAAAGGCACTTCCCAGAAAGGAAACAGCAACCTGCCTTTCGTTTTTGATTTCCAGATCACTTGCATCAAAATCGGAGTTTGATAAGTCCGTCTGACATAGCAATAGTATGCATAAAGCAAAAAAAAATTAATAATGCCCAAAGAGTATTTTGCTTTGCACATTCGCTTTGCTTTTTTGTTCAACATCAATGCCATTCTAGATGTTGTTCACTCTAGGCTACTCATACACACACACAGGGATTCGATGTCAAGTCAATGAGTCCAACAGTCCTCCTAGCAAAGGTGGTCTACCGTAACGTGATGGCGAGTTTTGTCGACATCTACAGCTGATTATTACCCTCTACCCCTGGATGTTAACTAAAGTCAACATCCAACCTCGAGCCCTGCTGTTGACAAAAGTTGACATTAGCCCTAAAAGAGTTAAATTGATAAATTTGCCATCTTTACTCATCAATCTACACTCAATAGCCCATAATAACAAAGTGAAAATATGTTTTCAGGAAGATTTGAAAATGTGTTGGAAATCAAAAACTGAAATTTCTCATTGATATAAGCATGCAGCTCCTTAATTTGGTAATTTGTAGAATCCCCTTTGGCAGGAATTACAGCTTTGAGTCTTCTTAGGTAAGTCTCTACAAGCTTTGTTGAAACAAGGATTTGGGCAGTTTATTCCATTCTTTCAAGCAGATCATCTTAAGCTCAATTAGAGTGGATGGAAACTGCTCTCTGTAAACTGCTGTCTTCTGGTCTGTTCACAGATGTTCTATGGTTTAAGTCTGGGTTTTGGCTCGACCAGTCAAAGGCAGTCAGAGAGTTGTCCTGAAGCCACTGCAGCGTTACCTTGGCTGTGTGTTTTGGGTCATTTTGTCATGCTGAAAGATGAATCATCGCCCCAGTCTGAGGGTTGGTGTGCTGTGGACCAGATTTTCCTTTTCTTTCTTTTAAATGCTGTCTGATGCCTTTTGCTCAAGAGCGGCTTCCATTTAGCCACTCTACCATAAATACCTGGTTAATGGAGTTGTATTAAGATGGTCGTTCTTCTGACAGGTTCTCCATCTCAGCATAGGACTGTGATGGTGTGGGTTGGCTCCATGCTCCTGTTGCACCCAGGAACCTGGAGTGATCTACTTCAGCAGCCCTGAGCATTGGCCCTCAAGGGACTCTCCTCAAAGATGCCTGTCTTCTCTTTCTTATTCATTCACTCACTCACACCGGGCTCTCTCCGCCTTCCTGCCTGCTTCCCGCCATTCTTTAACCTACATTAATTTTTTCTCACTCTTTCATCTGTTTTCACTTTGCTGTGCTGGCTCATTCCTTATATGCCACTGTGGGCTCAGTGCCTCAGTCAAGCCAATGGAGCAATCAAAACAGACTACACCTTCACGTGCAGGTGTGCTTCGTCTCAACTACCCCACCAGCCTACTGCAGTCGTGCAATCATGCACACCCACTGAGATTGAGACAGCTATTTATTTATTTTAAAAACGGACCCTGTGCTGCTTAGCCATAGGCCCACTATTCCACAAGGACTTCTGAAGCTCTATTAGAGTGACCATTGCCCAAGGCTGTTCTTGCCTTGTCACTCATGGATGGCCAACCCTTGGAAGAGGCCAGGTGATTCCAAATGTCCTCCATTTCACAATTATCAAGGCCACTCTGCTCCTAAAAATGGTTCAATACCCTTGCCCTGATCTGTGCCTCAACACAGATTGATTACAGTCCCTTGAACTGGGCTTGGTTTTTGTTCTGACACATAGTGTGAATTGTGGGACCTTAAATACACCAATCAGTCACAAAATTGAAACCACTGACAGGTTAAGTGAATAACATGCATTATATCATTACAATGATACCTGTTAATGGGCGTAATATATTTGGCAACAAGTGAATATTCATTTCTTGAAGGTGATGTGTTGAAAATAGTTAAAGGTGGCAAGTATATAGATCTGAGCGACTTTGTCAAGGGCCAAATAGTGATATCTAGGGGACAGGGTCAGAGCATCTCTAAAACGGCTGTTCTTATGGGGTGTTCAAGGTATGCAGTGGTTAGTATCTACCAAAACTGGTCTAAGGGAGGACAACCAGTGAACAAGCAACAGGTTCATGGATGCCCAAAGCTCATTGATGTGCATGGGGAGCAAGGACAAGCCTGTCTGGTCTGATCCCAAAGAAGAGCTACTGTAGCGCAAATTTCTAACACAACATAATGTTGGGCATGAGAGAAAGGTGTGAGGAGGGCTGCATAGTCATAGACCGGTCACAATAAAAGTGTGCAGAAAGTGAAGTGCTCTGAATATTTTCTATGGTATATCCCAGCTGCGGCAATCTGATCCAAGCTCATTTCTTGCCCTGAGCATTGTCTGTGTGGAGTTTTCACATTTTTTCCCTGTCTGTGGCTTTTTCACAAGGTGCCACGGCTTTCCTCTCACATCCTAAAGACTTGTATTGTGTTGATCAAGGATTCTAAAGTGGTCCCATATAAGTGACTGTAGGTTGTTGATGAAGAGTTGCTTCCTGTCTTGCACTTGCACTGTTTTTAGAGAGTTTGATATTGAAAGAAGATGGAAAATGTAACATAATCTGCTAGACAATAGACAAAATGATGAACATAATAATAAAAGAAATATGGATATGGCTGGGTAAAGAATTATTTGAATGCAGGTTTAATTATGGCAGCATGTGCTTTAAAGAAATTGATAGAGCAGTACTAATATTAAGCAGTTTAATTTCTTTTACGGTAACTGGAAGAGTATATGCAATCTCATGATCTCAGAGTTGAGGGCAGATGAGGGGCAGATGGCTGTTATATAAAATTAATCTTTTTCTTAGGACAGATCTGGCCTTGAGGGACAAGTCACTTATCTCACATATCAGTGATTTAACATTTTTTGCTCATGGAGGATGTGGTCATTGCCAGCAATGCTGCCTTCTTTGGTACACTTCTATACGGTATATGAAATGGGAGGATAAAAGCAATGAGCACTGGATCATTTTTCACAAAGCTTCCATATTGCTATAGAGTAAATCTTTACAAATGTACAGTTATAAAAAACAATTCCTCATTATTTTAAGTTAGGGTTTCTTTTACTGGAGATGTTGAAGCTTTCTGATGATTATTAGATCAGATCATGTCCAGAGGCATTACCCTGTCCTTCCTGGAACAATAAAATACATTCCATGCAACTGCTATTTAAAAATAAAGAAATAAAATGGCAAAATAAGCTTGAAATGACTCTTCAAATGATCTGCATGTGCCAAGTCGAGATTCCTCCATGTGAATTAGAACATTATTTAATGTGCAGGAGTGAGGGATGTTTTGGGGCAAATGTTTCAGCTTCATCTGGTGCTCACTTTGATAATGCTCTCATTGTGCTTTCAAGCGATTGTACACCAGGGGGCTGTAGATGTAGAGAGGCAGTTAAGAGCAGGGAATCTGGGATCGGTAAGGACTCCCAAGGAGTTCATTTAGTCTGCAGAAGCTAATAACTATAAGGAGACGTATAGTATAAGAGTCAGTGGCTTATTAAATAAGGCAGGGGGATTATAAGTGGAGCAATGTCTAATACCTTTCCAGATTAGCAGGGCTTTGTTTGGGTCATTTAGACAACAACATAACTTCTTCAAACTTCATACATAGTGCACTTTATATTATATTATTAAAATCATCAGTTTAATTGAATACAAAATGTGGTTCATAACTTTCACATTTATTCAATTTCTAGGTTGTGAGGGTTAGATTCTGTGCTGGCATAGAATAGTCATTCCAATGCATGTGCTAGTAAGAATTTCACTTTGCTTTGTACTCGTGATGATAATGTCTTCATAAACCTATAAATAGGCACCATATCTGTTCTTCCCCAAACCAGGTCAGTTTAGAGTCACCAACCAAGCAATCCTCACATCTTTTTGACATGTAGACAGAAAAGATCACAAGAACACAGGGAAAGTTTGCTAAATGTGTAAACATGGGGGCTGGAATTTGAACCAAGGATTCTAGAATTTATGGTGCAGTACATGATTAAGAGAAAATCATTGCACATTGCCCATGATGCCCATAACTTTCTTAAGACAAAAAAAAAATTTGAAATCTGCAGAAAACAAAAGATAAAACCTTTTGTTAGGGTGATAGCATTTGCAAATGAGCCAACTGATAGGTTTACCTTTATTTCAAGTTACACATATTTTTGTATTTCCTAATAGCAGGTAAGAGAGACCATGTAAAGTAACAATGTGTTAACAAAATTCTAACAAATGCAGAATATTTTTATGTTTTTCTTAATAATAATGGATAATTATTTCTGCCAAAATTAAATAAGTAAATACACAAATAAATAACTGTATTGTGAAAAGTGACAAAAATAATGAAAATGTGTGCTATAGATACATCAAGGAGGTAGCTCAAATCAGCATTGGTAACAACAACGAACTTGCAAACATGAGAATTTAACTTGGGGCTGATGTAGCCTTAAAGAGTGTAATTTATTAATCATTATCAAATAACATTCTTCAATATTTTTTATATTTTTATACTTAGTGTAATTTATTTTAATTTTATAAAGTATACTTACAGTTTTTAAAGGCAGTTATGCTCACTAAATGTGGTGCCTGAGAGTGAGTATGTGATGCATGTTGATCAGCACATGTATGTTAGAATTTAGAACATAAGACATTTGACAAATGAGAGGACACCATTCAGTCCATCAAACTTGTCTGTTTAGCTAATAGCTACGCTGTCCCAATATCTTATCAAGATTTTTCTTAAAGGTTGTCAAGGTTTCAGCTTTAGGTACATATCTCAGTATTTTTTTCCAAGAGTCCCAAAAGTCTTTGCGTAAAGAAGTGCTTCCTGCCTTCAGTTTTAAATGGCTTCAGTTTCATTGTAATTTGTACACCTGATAATAAGGATCCTGTAATGAGCCGATAATAGTTAATCTTACATGCACAAAATCCTCTATGAATGAAATTAGCACATTTTAAAACAGCTTCTGATCATGTATTGTCACAAACTCCACAAAGAGCCATAGCAAGGTTGGGGGCAGCCACCCGCATATTTGGTTTCCTGGCTGCAAATTGCAAATAAATGATAGCACTGATGTGCACAAACTGGAGTGCAAAACAGAACTGAGGGAATAGGGAAAAGATGGAGGTTTTTAAAGGGAAAGGCAGGAAGTGAGATCACAGGGGTCTGGCTCATAAGGATCTTTAGCCATAGGCTGGAGCCTGGACGTGACATCACAGGGGCCAGAGCTGGCAAGGTCTTCTTCTATAGGCTCAGACACGGAAGTGACATCAAAAGGACCAGGTGGAATCTCCCATGAATGGTCTGCAGGAAAGGGAGAAAAAGAGTCAGTGCACTCTGCCACATCCTGGTCTGATTCGGAATTTCCCTTACTCAAGCCCTTTAGCTGCCTCCTATACGCACGTGGGTGACAATATATATAATTTAAATACTCAAGAATATAGTCTTTAAATAAAACTATGTTTGTGTTCAGTTCCTTGTTCAAAAATTAGCCTTCGGTTTGCATCTTCTCCCCAAGTCCATTTTGATTTTTGTCTTTTGCTCCAGTTTGTTCCTACACCTTTAAGATGTCAGTGTGTCAGGTTACATGATCACTTCCAGTTTGTTCTGTCTGAGTGAGTGTGACTGCATGTTATGTTTGTTATGCTTGATGCCCACTAGGACAAATAAACAACCTGTATTTTGCAGTATATAGCACCTCTCTATAGTGATACACAAAGTTCATATACACAATGGAGGTGTTTATACAATTTGTTTTTACAGTTGGAGCACAGGCAGATAAAGTGACTTGCTCAGGGTCATCTAGTGAGCCTGAGGCAGAAATTAAAGTGGCAAGTGTTTAGTCCAGGGCTATTCAAGTACAGTCTTGTTGGTCTGCAGTAGTTGTAGGCTTTCACTTTAACAAGCTTTTTAATCAGACCCCATTTATTTACCAATAAAGAAATTATTTTTTAGCTTAGTTAATGAATTTGTTACGATTCAGAACCCTTAATTGCCTATTTTAGTTTTACACAGTTGCATTAATGTTGCAATTGTTGCCTATTTTTTTAACTAGACATCAGTTAATAATGAGGTGCAAATGACAAAGTAACCACCATCTCTCTTCTGTCATGCTTCTATTTAAACCTGTGTACATGTATCATGAAGTATTTTTGTTAATACAATGTTTTAAAATAAACAAGCGATAAGGGGAGGGCCACAACACATATGGGACAAGTTCCAAGAAAACAAAAAATATACAATTTTTGTTTTGGAAGAACTAATGCACTTAGAAGAAAATTGATATTAAATTATACGGCTTACAATTGGCTTCTATTCATAAAACTGGTTAGAATATAAACTTAGTCATAGAGGACCCCCATGACCGTAATTAAGTACCTCTGGTGTAGCTGCCAAAATAAGCTATAGTCAAGCACGGGTAAAATGCGTGCCGAAAGAAATCCCAAAGTCCAAAAGTTTGTTTTGAAAATATTTAGTGAAAGTTAAAAGTAAATAATCCACGCAAGAATAAAAGAAAAAATAGGTACACACGTAGAATAAAAGGGAAAAAATTGAAAAAAATTTATCTTGTCTTAGACTTAGCTTTTCTTGAGAAACTTTAGTTATTTCTGTACTTGATAGTTCTTTACTTCTTCTTCTATACTTAAAGATTCTTAAATTCATATATACCTAAAGATTCTTAGCTTCTTCTTCTTCTGTATGCTTTAAGCGTAAGGCACAGCACGTGAGTTAAGTGCTGTTTTCTTACATATTTACTTCACACACTCAAAAGGCCCGTAGGCCGATTGGCACATAGGCATGTGCCCAGACACGGTTTAAAACCTTATGCCTTCCACACCTTATACAAGGCAAGGCTGGTCACTAACTGAAGAATATTGTTCACTTAAAGCTGTTAGAAATGGCAAGAATATGCCAATACAATTCTATTTACGGGGGTTATAGGAACCTCCCATGGATTATGCATTGTCATCTAGTAAAATATTCATGAATCTTATAGAACTAGGAAAATGGCTCTTACACCTGGTATAGTCCAACAACAACAACATTTATTTATATAGCACATTTTCATTCAAAAGGTGTAGCTCAAAGTGCTTTGCAAGATGAAGAAAGAAACGTTTCTAAAAACTAAAAATATAAAAATAAGATTAGGCACTGCTAACTAACAAAGAATAAAGTAAGGTCCGATAATAAAGTAAGGACCTAGCCATTATATTGCACAGCCTATAGAATACCTGCCTTCCACTAACCAGGAAAATGGATAAATTAAAGAGTCCTGCAGACAACTTTCAAATCAAGTCAGCAGGTTGCAACTAAATATGCAGACTATGCTTCGTTCATTCATACTGTAGCACTGAGCAGTGCTAACCAAAGCTGGCTGAAAGGATTGCTGCTCATTTTACTTCTCTTTTGAGTTGTTTGCTAGCCTTAGAAGTACTGCTCACTTTTGCTACACTAGGATGGTGAATGTGTGGTAGGTTTGGCCTTTTTAGAGTCTCCCCTTTTGCTGACACTGAAGCAGCCCATTTGACTAATAAAATGCCAACTCCTGTTCTTCCTCTTGCTGACTCAACCCTACTGCTGGTGTATTTTTTTTTAGAAAATTAGGACAATCTAGATGAGAACAGGCCATTCAGCCCAACAAGCTCAGCAGTCCTATCTACCTAATTTTTCTAAAAAACATCAAGTCTAGTTTTTAATGTTTCCTGCCTTCCCCCACTGTTGCAACAGTCTTTGCTATTACAATTAACAGTGCCAGTACTGCACAACCACTGAGACCATCATTTCTATTTTCCTCTGTGCTATAAAGGCATTTAAAATGGCGATATTTAACTATCTTCTGCTGCACATGACTGAATTAAACTAGAAACTGCTGCTTATTAAAGACACAGTAAACTGACGATCATAAATCAGAGCACAGCTCACAAACTCCATTAATACTGAATTTTGTTTATATAAACTATGATGGCATTACATTTAAGACTCAGTAGTACTAAAATGTAGTAGTGCCAGTTTGAAGTAATTACTGCATTTTACTGTTTTGGTCTGTTTGATACTGGCAGTAATTATTACTGAATAGTCAGCCAATTAAATTGGAAACTGTTACCTAATCCACTTAATCCAATTAAGGGTCTCAGAATGCCAAAGTCTATCTTGGTAGCATTGTGTCATGACATAACCATCCATTTTAGGATGGTCCAATAATGCACATGGCAGTGTGCACAGCTATTAAATGATCTAGTGTCAAATATCCTCTATTATGAACTCTTGTTAAGCAGCCAGCTGCTCTCAACAAACATGGGTATAAAAACTGTCTCAAGAGTACTGTCATTTAAATAGATTTGTGAATTTGCTTGAGAAGAAGCAACCCAAATCTGCAGTTGAAGAGTAAGATTGCCTACAGGATGGCATAGGATGATGGTGCTCAAGTGGAGTGAACCGACACAATACAACACAAGTGCACTGGAGCAGAACTGGGTTGGGCTGTAGGTTGCCATGTGTAATTATAGAGCTTCTGACAAAGCACACTTGTTGTACTGAGCCCAGATAGAGCATTGGTGCCATACATCTTGTAAACTCAACCATTGCATTAAAAACCTTTTTCATGTTTCCTACTGCCACTTTAGAAATGTAGAAATAGTCTGTTACACTGAAATTGTCTAATCAGAAAAAGGAATTGCAGGGACATGTGTCATTATAGGTGAAAACATCTTTTTTTTAGGAAATAAGTTGATTGAGTGTGTAAAAAAACTAACTGTAAAACAACATTGTCTAATCCACTTAAAGTAATTCTGGATCACAGAGGTCCAGAGCCTTAATTGATAACAGTGAGGGCAAAGCTGAACCAACCAACCATAACACCAGTCTGTCTCAACTTCTCATAAGAGTACACTTGGATTAATCTGTTTAGAAAATGGATGAATGGATAGCACATTGGCTTTCATTTGAAGTTCATGTCTACATTATGTCATCCCTTGACTAAACAAATGTCAAGTGGGGGTGGTATTGTGTTAAAGCACCTGGAGAAAAACATAGAACAATGCCCTGGCACTCATTATGTTTGTTCTTTATTACATAATGTAATGGTACATGCTGTACCTTTGCTTTTTAATATAAATTAGCCATTTAAATTCTAAAGTGAAACGAAATACAACACAACTGCCTGCCTCCTTCTGAACTATGATTATTAATTATTTTCCTCGGACTGTGTGAGAGAGGTTCACATGCCTGGCAAATGAGAAAGACAGATGCTGTTTACTTTTATTACAGATTTATGTCTACAGTATTAATTCAGCAAAACTGATTACATATAAATTCTCAAAGGTATTGACATAATTTATTTCAGATATCTCCAGGAGAGGCAGAAAATGACAAACTTTACTTCTGGATTTGAATATTTCTTCCTCTGTTCAATCCAGAAGTGTCAAATACACTGAACACCTTGATGTTGCGTCCATGTCATACTTTTATGCACAATAAAAAAGCTCTTTGCTCCTGTCTTTAATCCAAAATCAACAAATGAGAACTTGGATTTTGAAAAATTAATTCCCTAAAGTTTGTTAGCTAAGTATGTTCCTTAAACAAAAAGACCTGTTTTGAACTTAGTTTAAGTGAGATTAACTGCCGTGGTTTCCTGCTTTGTGCCTAGTGCTGCTGGGATATGCTTCATCTTCCCATAAGTCTTCCTATGGATTAGGAAATGGAGGATATGGATATGGATTAGGAAAAGGAGGGATACAGCGATGAAAACCTGACTTGAAAATGTTTTACAAATGTCACCTGACTTGCAAATTACGTTTCCTCCAATGTTAGTTTAAAGTTAGTGGTTCTTCACAAGTCATCAGAGACATGCACATAGACCATAAACATCCACGCTTATAGTTTATATATTTCTTTTAAAATTTACCTCTTTGACAAATAAAATATCTATTGATAAAATAACAGATATAATCAAAGGCAGGAGGAGTCCTGTAAGAACATATAGACTGAAATATGTGCTATAACGCTAATCTCCTTGAAACATAACTCTAACACACATTAAATTTTCCTGCATTAAAGTGTGTTGTGTTAAGGACACAATTTTATAAACTTAATTTACCAGCAGTTCAATTCAATTTATTTTTGTATAGTGCTCTTCCCTGAGTATAACCTACATAAATGTACAACTATAATACAGTGAAAGTAGATTAACAAACCTTTCAACTTTGACATGCATGAACACTTAACTTATTATAAACACTCGGTAAAACAGAGCATTTTAAATTGGGCTAAAGTAGATGGATCACGAAAATATCATGTAAAGTCCGTTTCCTCACTTTTACTTAATAGGGAAAATACTATGTTAAGTCTGGAATAGCAAGTGAAAATAAACATCAAGTAAAATGTGTAGTATCATATGAGTGCTGGATCCTACGAGTTTTCAAAGTCATAGATTCAAATGCCTCACTAAAGATACATTTTGATAAAAATAAAAAAAAACAGACTTTCAAAACCAACTGGGAACAAGCACTAGATGCATGGCACCCTATATATTACAATCTTAATAATAATTAAAAAAAAATTGGATAGTGCCTTAAACCCCCCTTCCCTAATTTCCCCAATACAGTTGTAATGATGAACATACAATTCCTGACTTGCTGAAGAAGATGAATGATATATTTCTTTCTGTTAAGCCGGTTTCCTAAATATTTCAGAAATGCTTGAGGAATGGAGTATCAGAATATGTGCTTAATTATCAATAAGGGAATCTTTTAATTTATGCATATGCAAATAGCAGGGTACACTTTTGTTTCCATCTGTACTCTTGGTAATCATAAATTGCCAATAGCATTATTATAGTCAACATCAATGGTTAAACTCAAGCTCTCTTTTGCTGCCTTTCTCCATCCTGGAGTGTGACAGTGTCTGGCGATGTAAGTGGCCTGTTGACTCATTCAACTGACTGTATTACCTCCAATGTTTCACTTATATTTATTCATACCACCAATTTAATTTAATCCCAGGTCAAAAAGGTCCACTCCACATTTGCCATCAAATATCTCGCCATTAAATACTACATACATGTTCTTCACTTCTGCTCTACTCTTTTCACTTGATTGAAGTGTTTAAAATTATGAAGGGAATTAGTACAGTGGATTGAGACTATTACTTTAAATTTAGTTCAACAAGAACATGAAGACACAGTTGGAAACTTGTTAAGGGTGAATTTCTCACAAACATTAGGACGTTTTTATTCACACAGAGAACATAGACACATGGAATAATTTTCCAAGTAGTGTGGTAGACTATTGGAACAGGGACTTTCACAACTCTACTTGATTTCTATTTTGGTGGGGCCAAGTAGATAGGATTGGCGAAAAAGTTTCTAATGTTCCAAACTCAGTTGCTCTTTTCCCTCCTTTGCAGTTAATGCAAAAATGTACTGCAATTAAGCTTAATATTCAGTTTTTATTATGACTTATTGTTTTTGGCATTGTATGTCAAGCCAGCAGCTATAAGATACAGACCATATTAATTGCCTACTGGCTGAGGTAGCTAAATAAGCACTGCTGACAATAAAAAGGGAGTTTAAAATTCAGACATGAAAGGTGTTTTAATAATAAAATGAGAATAAAAAATATGGTACTGTATAAAAACATTCAAATACAAAAGTTTACAAATGCTTGATGTAGAAATGTGAGCCAAGTTTATCACATTTGACCTAACATCAAAGACATTTTTAAAACTCACTCTTCATAATTGAGTCACTAACTGTAAAATCCTTTCACAAAAAAAATCTTGACATTTTTTAATTCTCCTCAAAAATCTAGCTACTGTACATACCGTATGTAAATACAAAGAATTACTGAGCTGGGAAGCTGAGCATAAATTTGGAAGACCATAGGTGGTCCTCATGGAAAATGTATAATTTGGGAATCTTCACCATTTTTGCTTATGAGTTTCCTACATAAACTACATTCCAAAGGCACACAACTCTAAATCTTGCCTTTTCCCCATTGCGGCCAAAACAGGTTTTAATTCCTCCATCCCTGACCAGGAAATCATCCATAAAAGTCATCTTTCTGGGTAATCTGACAATCCAGATTAGACAAAAAGAATTGAGAATTCTTGCGGCTAGTGATTGTTTTAGTGTCTTTTTCAGCCTTTACTAATTATATAACTGAGGGTTTGGCAGATACAGATCAATGACACTGGTTTGATGCCTGCTGGATGCTTCAAGATAACCACTGGTTGTGTGTGAGAAAAAGCTCACATACCAGTACTTTTGAATGGTTTTAGGAAAGAAATATTAAAAAGCCTAATTTGTGAAATACAATCGCAGTTGAATGTGCTTATTCTATCTCTTGAGAGATTTACTTAAAAATCTTGGAAGCTATTTGATCATGTCATGCAACCTTTTAAATAAAATCTAATCTTAGTCTTGGGATACCCCATAACAAAACTGTTTAGCTCTGGAATGTGCATAGTTCAAATGTATTAAATGTATGTCATCTTATCATCACTTATAAAATTTATTTTACTGAGTGAGCCCTGTAGCCTTTAGGCAGCATCACCTGGTATCTTTTTGTGATTAATACATTTTACTGAATCTCCATGACTTACACAATTTATTAGATTTTATATTAATTCATGTATACTACTATATTGAAAGAATTAAACCAGAAAAACCTTACAGTATTCATTGTGGCTGGATTGTCTGTATTCTTGCCTCAGCCTGTCCTTGCACTTCTGATAAAATTTCTCATGGGCATCTACCTCTTCCTTTCTTTGATTGGCATTTATTTGCCTCTTTCCTTTTGAGCTGCATGATTACAAAATGCTTTTAAAGCATTAAAATATCAAGTCCAATTTTTTTTTTTTTATGAAATAACTTAAAACGTTTCTCTAAGAATTGTTAAATTAGCCTAATGTAACCTGGCAATTAATTTTAACCTCAGAAAATAGTATCTCCAAATCAAATTTTGAAAGTTTCAAGGTCTACAATGTGCTTCATTTAACTGCATTACTAGTAGTTCTTTATGTTTTGTCTTCTCTGTAAAAATTCCCTAACACTGTTTTCTTTTGTGTTACAATGATAAACATTAGAGAACGTATTTGGAAGTAACATTTGACAGCAGCCCCTCTGTGGCTGCATTTTTTTTGTCCCAACCAGTTTTGCATTCAGTGTGTGATTACTACTTTTAACTGATCTTTTTTAATTAGCTGAAATTTTCCCCTTCTGTTATTCTGCCTTCAAAAAAAGCAGTACTATGAGAAAAATATTTATAAGATATTAAGATTTTTTTCATAGCTTTAAATATTAGCTCTGTTTTGTCCTTGTTTAATTCCCCTTTTTGCTGTGGTGTTTGCTTTCCAAGTACGGACAATTAATGATCAGTGGAGTGGACACAGTTGCAGATGACACTGAACGCTTAATGGCCGCAGGTACTTGAGTGTTACTCACTTGTGTACTTCTTAGCAAATAATGGCTTAAGTAGCTGAACATTTACAAAGAGACAAAGATTAAACAGCAAGATAAAAAGAATGAATCCATCCTTTCCTACCACACATAAATGAATGCTACAGGTACATTCATTTGCAGTTTAGCATAACCTGTGTAAATTTCATGAGTATCATAATAAAACACAGAAGCTGGGAAATGAAAGCTTTCTTAGTTAATAGAGGAGTCCATTTAAATAATTTGGGACAAAATCCTACAGCCATATGGGTGCCCCAAAACTGAACTTAAAAACTCTGGATTTATCTATCTGTGACTGTTTTTACTATGTTCATTTAATATTCACAGTCTTCTCAGGATGATGATGATTATTAATAATAATAATAATAATAATAGCAATACTAATAATAATAATAATGAGTATCTTTAATTATTTATTCATTCATTCATTTACTTATTTATTTTGGATTTGTACTGACTCGGTTTGACTGTATAGGGGAGTATTTGTGAGCGTACCCCAAAATCTTTTAGCCTCCCATCTAATAATGGTTCTTGCCATGTGCCCTTTGCTATCTGGTTAAGGATCTCTGTTACCTTGTACCAGAAGAGTCACAATAAGAAAGTGAATAGGTATAAGGTTGACTGACAACACTAAAAGTCAGTGATGAATTGAACTGGCTTCACAACCTGTGTTTTCAGAATAGGATCTGGTAACACTGCCCAGAAAGTGATGGTTATAGAAGATGTAAAGTATGGATGAAAGGACAGAACACATCTTTATATTTTTTTTCTTTTCATGTTTCTTCTTATATTCTTTTCATGTTTACCACATTTGACAATCTTCATTTCAGTGTGCAGCAATGTTGAACATTGAATTTAATAACATGCCATTTGCTTAATTGAGTTCATGGTCATGGTAAGCCTTAGCTTGTTAAAACAGCACTGGGCAAATGTAGGAATTGACTCTGGGTGGGCTGTGGTGGGATGGTGCCCTGCCTGGGGTTTGTTTCCTGCCTTGCACCCTGTGTTGGCTGGGATTGGCTCCAGCAGACCCCCCATGACCCTATAGTTCAGATATAGCAGGTTGGATGATGGATGGATGGATGGACTCTGGGTGGGATCCATCAAAGTGCCAGTTTATAGTCTCCTATCAACCTTAGACCCAAGTATCAGAGATCTGAGATAAAAGCTATCAGTGTGAGAAATCCCTGTGCAGACATGAAAAGAAAGTCCACAGACACTGTGATCCACCATAAGATTCAAACCTAGGATGCTTAATCCTTAACCAATCTATTGCAGTGCTTTACTATTATCTATAGTAATTATTTAATATGAAGTGAATATTACTGATAATGATAATAGTTCTGAATTTTGTTCTACATAAAGAATATTTTAACTGCTTGGATAGTACGGTCATTTGTCTTTCTGATTTATGTGGAGTTAGAATTTGGTGTTTGGAAATTTCTAGCTTTTATTGGAAAGAATGTCTAATTTTCCAAGTGTAAATTTAAAATATTCAACAATAATGTTAGTGAACCTTTTTATTTTCTGAAATTTTGCAGGCAGCCATAGAGCAGGCTTAGCTGAAAGATCATCTGAATGCATGGCAGGCAACAAAGGCATATTAAATAGAATTTGAAAGCTATTTCCACATTGTGGGACTATTACAACATTTAAAAGTCACTCCTGAGGTTCAGTTACTGCCTGTAATCTAACAGTACAATTTAGGAATTCTTTTATATAAAGTCTGGGTACCTGTAATCTAATAGACTGGTGTGATGTTAAGGGCGAACAAATGCTGTACAAATACTAATTGGACATTGGGCTAGTAGGAGAGCATCATTTAGTATTTAAGGACATTGCAGATCACCAGGGTTTGTATTACCGTGATCAGATAGCTATAGTTAATGTGTACTGAGACCAGTAAGAAGAAACTGAAACAAGAACGTTTTTTCCTTCTGTTTTTCCTTCCATCCATCCATCCATCCATCCATCCTCTTCCGCTTATCCGAGGTCGGGTCGCGGGGGCAGCAGCTTAAGCAGAGAGGCCCAGACTTCCCTCTCCCGGCCACTTCTTTCAGCTCTTCCGGGAGAATCCCAAGGCGTTCCCAGGCCAGCCGGGAGACATAGTCCCTCCAGCGTGTCCTGGGTCTTCCCCGGGGCCTCCTCCCGGTTGGACGTGCCCGAAACACCTCACCAGGGAGGCGTCCAGGAGGCATCCTGATCAGATGCCCGAGCCACCTCATCTGACTCCTCTCGATGCGGAGGAGCAGCGGCTCTACTCTGAGCCCCTCCCGGATGACTGAGCTTCTCACCCTATCTTTAAGGGAAAGCCCAGACACCCTGCGGAGGAAACTCATTTCAGCCGCTTGTATTTGCGATCTCGTTCTTTCGGTCACTACCCATAGCTCATGACCATAGGTGAGGGTAGGAGCGTAGATCGACTGGTAAATTGAGAGCTTTGCCTTACGGCTCAGCTCCTTTTTCACCACGACAGACCGATGCAGAGCCCGCATCACTGCGGATGCCGCACCGATCCGCCTGTCGATCTCACGCTCCATTCTTCCCTCACTCGTGAACAAGACCCCGAGATACTTGAACTCCTCCACTTGGAGCAGGATCTCTCCTCCAACCCTGAGAGGGCACTCCACCCTTTTCCGGCTGAGGACCATGCTCTCAGATTTGGAGGTGCTGATTCTCATCCCAGCCGCTTCACACTCAGCTGCGAACCGATCCAGAGAGAGCTGAAGATCACGGCCTGATGAAGCAAACAGAACAACATCATCTGCAAAAAGCAGTGACCCAATCTTGAGTCCACCAAACCGGACCCCTTCAACACCCTGGCTGCGCCTAGAAATTCTGTCCATAAAAGTTATGAACAGAATCGGTGACAAAGGGCAGCCCTGGCGGAGTCCAACTCTCAGTGGAAACGGGCTCGACTTAATGCCGGCAATGCGGACCAAGCTCTGACACCGGTTGTACATGTAGACCGGTCGGGCAAACTCCCATGCACCCTCCAGGACTCTGCTAAGGGTGAAGAGCTGGTCCACTGTTCCGCAACCAGGACGAAAACCACACTGTTCCGACGGACCCTCCTCTCCAGAACCCCCAAACAGACTTTTCCAGGGAGGCTGAGGAGTGTGATCCCTCTATAGTTGGAACACACCCTCCGTCCCCCTTTTTAAAGAGGGGACCACCACCCGTCTGCCAATCCAGAGGCACTGTCCCGATGTCCATGCGATGTTGCAGAGACGTGTCAACCAAGACAGTCCTACAACATCCAGAGCCTTAAGGAACTCGGCGATCTCTTCCACCCCCGGGCCCTGCCACCAAGGAGTTTTTTGACCACCTCGGTGACTTCAGTCCCAGAGATGGGAGAGCCCACCTCAGAGTCCCCAGGCTCTGCTTCCTCATTGGAAGGCATGTTAGTGGGATTGAGGAGGTCTTCGAAGTACTCCTCCCACCGACCCATAACGCCCGAAGTCGAGGTCAGCAGCGCACCATCCCCACCATATACGGTGTTGACACTGCACTGCTTCCCCCTCCTGAGACGCCGGACGGTGGACCAGAATCTCCTCGGCCGTCCGAAAGTCGCTCTCCATGGCCTCTCCAAACTCCTCCCATGCCCGAAGTTTTGCCTCAGCAACAACCGAAGCCGCTCGCTTGCCCTGCCGGTACCTATCAGCTGCCTCCAGAGACCCACAGGACAAAAAAGTCCTATAGGACTCCTTCTTCAGCTTGACGGCATCCCTCACCGCCGGTGTCCACCAACGGGTTCGGGATTGCCGCCACGACAGGCACCGACCACCTTGCGGCCACAGCTCCGGTCAGCCGCCTCAACAATAGAGGCACGGAACATGGCCCATTCGACTCAATGTCCCCACCTCCCTCGGGGCGGGTTGAAGTTCTGCCGGAGGTGGGAGTTGAAGCTACTTCTGACAGGGGACTCTGCCAGCCGTTCCCAGCAGACCCTCACAACTTGTTTGGGCCTACCAGGTCTGACCGGCATCTTCCCCCACCATCGAAGCCAACTCACCACCAGGTGGTGATCAGTTGACAGCTCCGCCCGTCCAAGACATATGGCCGCAAGTCCGACGACACGACCACAAAGTCGATCATCGACCTGAGGCCTAGGGTGTCCTGGTGCCAAGTGCACATATGAACACCCTTATGCTTGAACATGGTGTTCGTATGGACAATCCATGATGAGCACAGAAGTCCAATAACAAAACACCGCTCGGGTTCAGATCGGGGGGGCCATTCCTCCCAATCACGCCCTTCCAGGTCTCACTGTCATTGCCCACGGAGCATTGAAGTCTCCCAGCAAAACGAGGGAATCCCCAGAAGGTATGCCCTCTAGCAACCCTCCAGAGACTCCAAAAGGGTGGATACTCCAAACTGCTGTTGGCATACGCACAAACAACAGTCAGGACCCTTCCCCACCCGGCGGAGGGAGGCCACCCTCTCGCCCACCGGGTAAACCCCAATGCACAGGCTCCAGTGGGGGCAATAAGTATGCCCACACCTGCTTTGCGCCTCTCACCGGGGGCAACTCCAGAGTGGTAGAGAGTCCAGCCCCTCTCAAGGAGATTGGTTCCAGAGTCCAAGCTGTGCGTCGAGGTGAGTCCGACTATATCTAGCCGGAACCTCTCGACCTCGCGCACTAGCTCAGGCTCCTTCCCCTTCAGAGAGGTGACATTCCACGTCCCAAGAGACAGTTTCTGTAGCCGAGGATCAGACCGCCAAGGTCACCGCCTTCGGCCACCACCCAACTCACACTGCACCCAACCTCCTTGGCCCCTCCCATAGGTGGTGAGCCCATGGGGAGGAGGACCCACGTTACCTCTTCGGGCTGTGCCCGCCGAGCCCCATGGGTGCAGGCCCGCCACCAGGCGCCGCCATCGAGCCCCACCTCCAGGCCTGGCTCCAGAGGGGGGCCCCGGTGACCCGCGTCCGGGCAAGGGAAAACGTTGTCCAAGGTTTTTATTCTTCATTAGAGGTTTATTGAACCGCTCTTTGTCTCATCCCTCACCTAGGACCAGTTTGCCTTGGTGGTTCTACCAGGGGCATAAAGCCCCGGACAACATAGCTCCTAGGATCATTGGGACACGCAAACCCCTCCACCACGATAAGGTGACGGTTCAAGGAGGAGCTGTTTTTCCTTGTCCTTTCTTAAATGTTCTTTCCTGCTTGTACTCATTTTTATAGACTGCACAACAAAAAACTGTTTTTGCTTAAATGTCCCTTGCCATGATCTGGCTTGTGTTTAATTTTTTTTTTGTTTTTGTCAAACAACATTTTAGGGGATTCAGAGGTTGAGAAATCCATCATCACACTTCTAAATTCGAAATTCTTGTGATTCTTTCTTTGATTTTAAAAAGTATTGGACCCTAAAATGGAGTTGGAATGGAATTCCAATTAAAATGGAATTGGAGTGGTGCTTCTGGCATTTTCGTGTGGTGATGAGGCCTGCTGATTTTTAAGCATTCATGTAACACCCAGAATCTTTCTTGCAGGAATTGTTGCAGTCCTCTTCTGTGGTATTACACAAGCCCATTACACCTACAACAACCTTTCAGAAGAATCCAAAGCAATAACCAAACAGGTACAGTTGCTGAACTTTATATTGACATAGAGGCAGTTTAGAGAGCTTTTGCAATTAGCATTCTTGTTTTATTTATTTATTTTTTTGACTACAAATTCTGCTTAGCAGTTAGTGGTTTGGCTTTTAAGAAAAATGATTTTACTTCTTGTTGGTTCCTTGACTGTTTAATTAGGCTTATTCCTGCATTTAAAATAATCATAATTGTTTTATTTTGCAAAAGTGATAGTGTTATTTTTCAAAAATATTGAGTTATTTTATCACATTATTTTGAAAAGATATTGCCTGCTTATTGCTGGTACCATCACGCATGTAGGAATAAGCTTACTTCTGTAGCTTACAGTAAAACTACCAATCATCTAATCCTCTTTGGGTCCTAAATGTACATACAATAAACAACAAGTAACACATTTTATTTTGATATAAAATTAGCTCACTTTGTGAGAACTAGATGATTGTTAGTTGCTATATTTCCTGAAATTTAATATTATGATTGGATTCTTCTTTCATTTTTGTGTACTTTTCTAAAGTAACCATTGTGTTCTATGTGGCTTGTTTTGGGTTTTCAGATCCAAGGAATTCATTTCTGCAGTTTTTTTTTTTTTAAGGCTTTATTAGAAAATTCATTATTTTTTATGATGTTGTTTGACACCATTTTGTTTGGGCAAAGGGAGCCACTAGTTTATTGATATTATGTTATCTGTTTTCTAGGTAGTATTTCCCTTAATTTACCAAGACATTGTGAAGATGATGTCATTGACATGACTATTTAAGGATCACCTTTTTTAGTTCTACAGTATTTTAACTAAAATGGGATAAAAACCTGTGAACTCTTTATCAACTGTTACTTTAACACTAGAATCCCTGAAGTCTATGAAAAAACTCGTAATCCTGGACCACCTTAAATTCATTCACACCTCTCAATCAGCATCGTTTGTTTTGCAAATGTGTTGATCAGCACAAGCAGCAAGCAGCCTGCTTTCCCATCCGCCCCTGACAGAACTGAGGTTAGTCACAAAATTCTCAGAGCTCAAGTCTTTTTATCTGGCAGTGAAGTGCCTGGAATAGTATTGGGTAAATAATATATCATTATTTGGAATACATACATTTTGTGTGTGTTTAATGTCTACAACAATCTGTGTAAGTGTAGGATGTCAGGAACTGCTGAACATATAGCTAAAATAGAAACTTTTTCCATGTTATACTAATCATGGCGTGAAGTGTATAGTGTGTGAAGACTTTATTCAAAATATCAAATAAATGTGCGCTTTTATTAAAGAATATATATAAAAAAAAATTCGATTTACATGTTGCTGTCAATGAGATAAAAACTCAAGCTCAAATGTCAGTTGACAGAAAGTTGATATGTATTCTTGGATGGTACAGAGGTAAGAACTGCTGCTTTATAAACCCAAGGCTCAAGATTGGGTGCTCTGTGTTTTAAGTAGTGAGTTGCAATTAGTATTATTTTTACATTAATATAATAAAACATACATTTGATTTGAGTCTGTAACACCCAGTGTAAATTTTGGCTACTTGTAAAAGATAGAACTTGTTTTTTATTATTCTGTCAGTGACGTTCATGTGCTCCAACGAACTTTCCTCTCCCTCACTGAGTTGATGGCATTTATCTCCATTCCCTTCACAAGAGCAGTGATGACCACAGTTGGTGCTGTGGTTGATGCCTGCTCAGAGCAATCTATTGTACCGACAATCAAAAGGCGCTTTTCCACTGCATAGTACGGCACAGCACGGTTCAGTACAGCTCACCTTGGTTCGGCTCAGTTCGGCTCGGTTTGCGTTTCGACTGCAGTTTAGTACCGCTTTAGAGTGGGGGATTATTCACGTGTCGTTATAGTTGCGCCGCCTCTACTGCCGTGACACCATGGAACTTTTACAACAACACGCAGACAACGACAACACTTTAGCTCGACGACGCGCAAGGGTAAGCATCTAAAAAAAGCACATCACTAGCTAACTTTTATCACTGTTGCAAAGCATAAAATGAACTTAACTGCTAGTGTAACATTAAAATGCTGATTCTGTATATTACAGATCTTCCACATTTTGCAAAAAAGTCGCCGCAGCAGACCATCTGTTTGGATATTTAACCGTGCTTCAGAGTGGTGGGATGTGATTGTTCCCGGTTTTACAAACACTCAGTGGCTGGAGAACTTTCGAATGTCTGAAGAAACATTCATCCACTTATGCAACAAACTGCGTCCAGCGATGGAGAGACGGGACACAAACTTCCGCGTGTGTGTACCTTTAAAGAAAAGAATAGCCAGTGACGCAGTAATGACGATTTTCTCCGGCCAATCAGTAACCAGCAGTTTACACGTCACGTTTTGGTAACGGTTCGGCGCTTGGAACCTCGGCTGAGGTGGTACTAAAAAAAGGACCAGGTACCAGGTACTGTTCCCAGTGGAAAACCCCCCAAAAGTGAGCTGAACTGAACTGTGTCGTGCCGTACTATGCAGTGGAAAAGCGCCATAAGATACGATGTCCCCTGACCGCTATCAGGCGACCATGTGGCATTTGCACTTTGACAACAAAGACACCCATGCAGAACATTTGAAAAACGACAGATTTGCTGCAATCTCGAACATCTGGCAATGTTTTGTTGAGAACTGTGTTTTGAGTTACAACCCAGGGCAAAGACTTTCTGAGTCTGTGGTTGTAAAGCTTATGAAGCCGTTTCAGAACAAAGGCAGAACTGTAACAACAGACAGCTTCTTCCCAGCGCTTTCACTGGCTAATAGACTGCTGCATCGTAGCACAACTCTGCTTGGCACTGTAAGTAAAATGGGATTTCCACCTGCAGCTAATGTCACTCCAGGATGCGAGCTATTTGCAATGCTAGTGTTTAGATCTGGCAGTGCCATACTGACGGTGTGTGCGCCCAAAAAGAAGAAGCGTTTGATTTCAGTTTGTAACAGCTGGTGTAAAGTTTTGCTACCTGTAAAAGATATCGTTAAAGGCATATAAGCAGACACACAAACGCTGGTGAATCATGTTTTCTTTGTTTCTTGTTGTTGCTTGAATTTTTTGTTATTCAGTTTCACTCTTGAATAAAATCACACTTGTTTCGTTATATCTTTGCGAAAGTGTTAATTTTACATTCCGGTAACTACTTGAATGAGATCAAATCTGTCTCTGTCTTTCTCGCGCACACACACACATTCATACATTAAAACGTCACTATTTGAAAACACTATGCAATTTGAACGTGAGTTATCATTTGAACATTTTTTTCTCAATCTTGCCTGTACTCCATATTATGTTGCATAATGCTGAAAATGCATACAGACTTCTTACAGTACATACAGTTTACAATATATTTGGACTAAAGTCTTCACACATTATACACTTCATGTTATTATTAGTATAACACGGAAAATGCTTCTATTTTAGCTATGTGTTCAGCAGTTCCTATCATCCTACACTTAAACAGATTGTTATAGACATGGTACACACATGAAAGTCCAAATAAAGATATATTATTTACCCTATACAACTCCAGGTGCCTCACTGCCAGATAAAGAAACCTGAGCTCTGAGAATTTTGCAACAGACTCAGCTCCGTCGAGGATGGGATAGCAGGCTGCTTGCTGCTTGTGTTGATTGGCACATTTACAAAACAAAAGACGCTGATGGAGAGGTGCACAGGAATTTAAGGTGGGCCCGGATTATGATTTTTTTCGTAGGCTTCAGGGATTCTGGTGTTAAACTCTCTGGCTCAAAAAGAGCTCTTTATTTCTAACTTTTGACTATGATTTCGGTTTCCCCTTATTGTTTTCATGAAACATGTTATTCTGGTTAACAAAACTTTGTGCATCTTTGGCTAATTTTTCTCTTCTGATCTTTTTCAAGAGTCTTTCTGTTTAGTTCAGGCAGTATATAAAAATCAGACAACTAAAACATGCTATGCTTTTTAATATAACTGTATATAAAACAATTTCATAATTCACAATGAAAATGTCATTATTGTAGCTACTGTACAATTGACAACATAAGTGACACCCACTTTAGGAATTAAACAAGCACTGCCTAGAAAGATACACCTTACAGGTTCAGAGATACATTTGTGGATGCTGGTTTGGTTTTACATTGAATTTCTCAACTTTCTCTAGTCTCCTCAAATGCCACCACATAACTCCATCCTCATAATTGTTTCTTTTATTACATGTTGGAAGAATTTGGATCTACCAAGCATTGACTTTTAGTAGCATTTGTGAGATATTGCTATATTAGAGCAAATGCTTAAGTACAAGATTTCAAATTATTTGCTCAAGTGCATGCCTGTTGATCTTTCCCTTTGAAAGACTGAAACCATCCAAGGAAACTTTGCTGACACATTCATATTTCATAATTCATCTCAGATCTCACTAGCCTTTTCTTATCAAGACCGTTTTTTAAAATGAACTGTGAAATCAATTCACCTTTCTGACTATGGTGAATATTACTTATCAATGGAAACATTCCCTAAAACAATCAATTTATTAATGCCAATGTGTCTTAAAGTGTTTTGACCATTTAGTGCAAATACAATATAAATCATTCATCTGATAGGTTTATCCAGCTTACTAGCAAAATGAGACAAAGGCAAGCCCACACACATCCAGCATTTTCATTTTTGTAAGGTGTATGTGGTCAGTGCCTGTTACGTTTGTGTATAAATAATGCAAAACATGAGATGACTACATTACATTAAGAAAATATTGATTAGAGGGGCATAAAAGTGTTTTGGAATATTTATTTGCTCATTGATAGAACCTTACCAGTCAGCATAAAATGAAGACTTTCTTATTTCTATTGTTCACCAGTACACCAAATACTGTTTTCCCCAGATATCCAATGTTTTCAATTTCCAGTCTTTAAATCAGTGAACTATAAGAAAAAGATAAAGCATCTTACTGTAATTCTTTTTTCTTCCAGATGTTGTGGACTGGTGTTTTTATTTATTTTTCCTAGTCTATCTCTCACTTTCTTTCATGTGAGAGCATATCTGTCTACTGCTATTTTATTTTATCACTAGCTGCACTATGTCTAAGATATGTTGAAATCTAAATAATCAACATAGACCTCAGCATTAACATTTGCAATGCACCATGCAATGAGTACATCACTGTTATATGCCATTTGGTATGGGATTTCATAAAAATTAATTATTGTTTATGATGCACCATCTTTTGAAATGATAGCAACCAGATGGGTACACAGACAGACACACAAATACTGAGTCTTTTATTCAGATGGATGTTTTGATAAGCAGTGTGTAGTACAGATAGTTAACAGATAAGCTAAAATGAACAGTAGCAGTATTCAAAATATCTAACTATAAACCAACAGGAATTTAAAGCAGAAAGACAATGCCAAAATGTATATATGTACTTCATTATGTACACTTGAAACATTCACAAACAAATGATCCTGGACATGTTGGAGAACCACAATTGCTGACCTCCACGAGAGTGGAACTTTTGGACTCCATAACATACCAATGGTCAGATTTGTGCAAGCTCATAGAGCAATGGGAGAAGATAACAACCAGAGGATCAAGAGCAGCTCAATTAACTGATGCATTCATCTTTGGCAATGTCAATTTATTTATGGAGTGCATTTAAAACAACATCAATAATGCTGTAGCCAAAGTGCTTTACAGTAAATTGAAGCAGTTGTAAAGGACCGAGAGAGACAGTAGCAAGGGTTGGGGTTTTTCCGGCCCCGTATATTGTACAGATTAAACAAAAAAACAGGTCAAAATCATAAACTAAACAGTTCATATACGGGCCGACTCCTGGCGTCGCCATTTTATTGGGGAGGAGCCGGAAGTGGAGGAATGTCGGGAAGGACCGCAAGGGAGGATGGGAAGGATGACGTGGGCAAGATGGCGGAATGGAAGTATCGCGACTGCGGTCATCCATGCCTATGGTGCAGGAATGAGGAAGCAGAGGGAGAAAGTTAATACCCCACCATTCCCTGTCCCAGGTGCTGTCGAATCAATCCGCGGCCTCCTACTCGCGCGTGCGTGACACAGTAAATAAACATATGAACTATAAGGAGGGGACCATCAGTATCACTGAAGGCAATGGAAAGCTAGAAAACAGAAGTGCCTCTTCAATCTAGTTTTAAAGAGTTCAATTGAAGGAGACCCCTTAATGTATTGAGGTAAAGAATTCCAAAGACAAGGTGCAGCAGCTGCAGAAGTCCTGTCCCCTTTAGTTTTGCACTTAGTACGAGGGACCACATGAGAAAACTGACTGGTAGATCTAAGCACTCTGGAGAGCTGGTGTTTAGCACACAATGCAGATAAATGAGCAGCAGCATTCCTATGTAATGATTTAAAATTTTTAAAGTAATTCTAAAGCTGACTGGCAGCCAGTGTAAAGAGGCTAACATTGGAGATACAGAGGCAAACTTTTTTGCCCCAACCAAAAAACGACCAGCAGAATTCTGAACCAACCGAAACCTGCGTATCAGGAATTTTCTGATCCCAGAATACAATGACATACAGTAATCAAGCCGAGACAAGACAAAAGCATCTCAAGATCCATAGGAGATAAAAAAAAGACTAAAAACGAAAGCTGGAAAAATAAACTCATGACCACAGAATTAATCAGTTTTTCAAAATGTGAGGTTACTATCAAAAATAACCCCAAGTTCAGTTTTGCAAAAGTCCATGAAAGAGCCAAGAAGTTCAAAACTAATTTGAGCATTGTCTGCAGGACCAACTATGAAAACTTCTGTTTTATTTTGATATAGATTGAGAAAATTGTCAACCATTCAGATTCTTAGTTCTTCAAGAAAATTGTGCAACCGAGTCATTGCAGAATTGCACACAGGACTATAAGCCTGCGTGTCATCAGCATAACAGTGAAAAGAAACATTAAACTTCCTAAAAATATCTCCTATAGGATGAAGATATATAGGGAACTAGCTTTTACCCGCGACTTCATCCGCGCGGGACTCTGTTTTAATATACTTTTTTTTTCAGAAATATATATATGAAGTTATAGTTATTGCCCGTGACTTTCTTCGCGTGGAACTTCTGACGCCGTGGGAGTGTAAATATTTAATTGCTTTTTAGAGGATTTCCTTATGAACAATCTTTTTTGTTTCTTTATTGGGTGGCACTAATATTACGAGGCTCGTGGGCAAACTTACGTGTGAGCAAGCTAGTAAAACTGACCGTGGGAGAAACAATCTACGCCAGCGTATTTCAAAGTTTGGCCCTGAGACTTATTTATCATCATGGCGAAGCATACTTTGAGGGGAAATTGCAGTCTCTTAAAGTCAAAGGGGAGGTCACTGGATATTAGAGGAATGTGCGGCACGAACATTTTTTCTCCTTGAACACACCCTGTCAAAATAATGGCTTCAATTAAATTTTTATGCAGGGCTTTGACTTGCAGTCTAGTGCCATTACACAGTTTCAGTGGTTTTAAATTACGAGGGCTTGATCGTTTTTTGGAGTCAAAATGGCCCGTTCACAAAACCATTCTATAGGCTTATTCTGTATTTGAGCATTCCCTTCCTCATTCCACTCATGCGTGCCGTGTCGTTTGCCCCTCTTCTCAGTGGCAAGAAACGTATTGGAGTGTCCCAATTCACCCCCTTAGGGATGGAATTTCAAAAAATCCTTTCTTAGTAGTTATCCATGTCATTATAGGAATGCACTGTCAAACTTTCAGCCCTTTAGGTCCAGCGGTTTGGTCTGTGCATTGTCTGTCAGTCAGTCATGGAACTGTTTTATATATATGGATAAAATAGGACCCAAAATGGACCCCTGAGGAACACCACTTTTAACAGGAGCAGTAGATTATAAAGAGGAATTGAAACTCACTGAAAAGTGTCTATCAGTAAGAGATGACCTAAACCAGAGCAGCACCTTTAAGCCCCACCAGATGCTCAAGCCACAACAGCAAGATCTCATTATCAATAGTGTGAAAAGCTGCAGAAAGGCCTAGAAAGACAAATACTTCTGCCCCACTTGAGTCGGTAATAAGAGAGATGACATTAAGTACTTCCAGGAGGGCCGTCTCAGCTCTATGATAACGCCTAAAGCCAGACTGATAGATCTCAAATAAATTATTGTAGTTATCAATATCAATTGTAGTGATCAATTGATCATAAATAATTCTTTCTAATATTTTGGCTGAAAATAGCAATTGAGAAATTAGGTGAAAATTAGCTAGCACTGCAGGATCCATCTTTTCAATGGGGTTTTCCCAGCAGACTCTGACATGGATTGTATATTGAATGATTTTTTAATACAAGCTAAGTACAAAATTCTCTATTTTTTTTTGCTATTGTGATAGGTATATTGTGACCTTTGGGACTTTGAGTATAAGTAGAACTGCTGTCCCACACTGTCTTTCCCAGCGCTGAATCTTGTCTGCTAATGGTACCTGATAAAATAAATAAATAATCAAAGAGGCATAAATAATATGAGTAAAAGGTAGCACAGATACTGTGGAACATTGATAAAATGTCACAAGAAATCGACATACTGTATATCTATAGTTCTGATCACTGAACTGCTGATGCTGCTAGGCTGGATTGAGTGATAAGTGGTCGATCATGTTCAGGCTTTGGTTGTCCAGGGTCATCAAGACAGCCTGATAAGTAATAGCCTTCATTATATTCAGCAAACAATGCTGTGCTTTCACTGCCCTTTAATAAGAGGTATAGTACTTTACAAGGACCGACAAGTTTAGTAAAAAACAAATCCATGAATCTAACTTCTGGTTTTCCTTCTTACCTTTTGGTGATTGAGATGGAGTTCATGTATATGACAGCACACAAGTGATTCATGTGAAAAGGCTCAAAGTTTAAACTGAATTTCATTGTCAGTATATGTAAACACTCTGGTCTGAGCACCATTTTTTTCCGCTGGTTATCACTTTTCTAAGCCACATTGATATCAAAGAATAGCTGTAGACCACACATTCCAGTGCATTTATGTGGTATGTGAACTTTCACTTTCCCTCAGGCGTAGAATGAGGACATGGATACATGTCTGGAAACTTTGCTGTGGAGACACAGAGCAAAGATTATCTTCAATCGCAGCACTGTTCTTGACTTGGCAAACCCAACTATTTTGCTTTACCATCCAAATTCATGTTTGAATCGGCAAAAAAACAAAATGTTCCCCTTTCCCTGAGGTTGCTATGCAACAGCTGGCATGAATCAAAACATAGATCATAACATGCCATAGGACCATTTTTTTTAGCTTGATGATTACAGTATCTTCATTTGAAACAATATAATATTATTTTCAAATATAATTCTGTTGATTGTGACTAATATTCTGGGAGCACTCTTTTAAAGTGTCTTGGTGAGGATTTTCTGATAAAGTGAGCACACATAATGCTTCGTGAGGAAGCAAAGATTGAGTTCAGAAAGTCAGCATCTACTGTGGTGCCATCACCCAACTACAGAGGTGACTTGATATGTGCGTTGTGTTGCATTTAAAAGCTGTGGAGAAAAGAAAAGATTAATTCCAGGCCAGCCCATTTGTTGTTTTGAGGCACACTTCTCCTGGTGCCATTAATGAAATACACAGCATGTGAAACAACTGACATGTAGGGGACAAATGGACGAACTTCTTTTTCCAGACTTCAACAGAAGTCAGAATAACAAAGCAGTCAGTGTGCTTGCTCTTGCTCAAACTACGGTTAGACTTTCATAAGAAAAAGCCATATTGTGTTTCAGCCATCTGTTCAGCATTGAATGGCGACTTCTCTTATGTCCCAAAACAATGTGGGCAATTTTCAAGGGAACAAATGTAGAGTGTCTCTGAGCACGTCTTCATTAGGGTCATCTAAGTGCAAGCTATGGCTTCCAAGGCGTGAGATCAGATTTTTTTTTTCTTTTAGACAAATGCATGTTCCTGGGATTGTGTGACACATGATACAGAAGGGGGCAAGCAAATAAAGGAAGTACCTTTACCCTGCTCACTCTCTGTCCATTCCTCTAGTGGTCACTAGGTTACTGATTTGTTTATTTTGTAATTAGAGCAAACCTTTGAAACAAGTATCAGGGTGTAAGAATGTGGGGTATAGTGTTTTGACAAAGCAGATTTTCAGTATATCGTGTTAAGAGGCTTCTGTTCCATTTGCTACAACCACACTGCCTGAGGAAATTACAGTATTGGGTTTTGTTGTCAACTCAGGGAAACTTCTTCATCCAAGAATCCTGCTGAGGTATTTTGTGGGTGTAATTTAAAGAAGCTTTCTGTCATTTACTGTATCTGGAATGCTTTATTACCAGTTTAAGCAAACCTTTTATTGTTTGTTTTATTTCTGATTACATATTTGAAGTCATCAAAGTATTAATTAACCTGCTAAGAGAGGTCCTGGTCAAAGATAAAACTGACACATATCGCACATTTCTGCCAAAACAGTTTAATCATACTGACCTTCAGTGAGTTTGGTTAGGCTTAGGCTTAGGGTTAGGGCTAGGGTTATGCAGAGTGCGTAAACTGTGAAGAGCCAGAGAGATGCATTTTTACAGTTAAAAAAGCAGCAGTCTCCTTTGTGTTGTCTCATCTGCCCCCTTAAGATTTATTGACGTCATCAAGATTTCTGCCACTGGGACCCACTGCAATGATCAGACAGCATATTTCAGTCAGTTACATGTGAGATCTTTAAATTACCATTCACATTGTCAGACAATCACATTCTACATTTTCTCCTGTGTAATCACTTACAAGTGTGACTGGAGGCATTGCCAATGGTGATAACAGAGGCTTGACAGACAAGGACACAGAGTCAGTACAAATTACTTGCATCATTTACACAGAACATTTACATATTTGAAGCATTAGGACAAGGAGACAAACAAATTTATTGTCTGATTTAAGTATAGAGCTACCCTAACATGCGTCAGCCTCAAATGACTTCTACAAGGCTAATAAAAAGATAAGGAGGGTACACATAGGAGACTTGTTTAAGTGTGTCTAAGCCTAAAAGCAGAGCTCTGTCTTGTGGGGGTATAGGAGGTCTCTGTCAGCCTAGACAAGACATGTTATTTCTGCCTGAATATCTGGCCTAATTACTAAACAGGAAAACAGAACAGTGCAGTTGCACAACCTATGAAAAATGACCAATAGAGGATAATAAGTATATAGGTGCATTACCCAGGATTCCAACTTTAAGCTCAGTGTGGCTGGGATAGGCTTCAGATTCACCAAAATTCTAAACTGGTTTTAGTGGATTTGATAATATTTGGATAATAACCAGTACAGGGTGACAGCAGGACATAACTGTTAGCAGTGCTGCCTCACAGCTCCTCAGCTGGTCACTGTCTTTGATGAGTGTCTGCATTATCTGTGTGGGTTTTACTACCGGTGCCATGCAGGTTGGCTTAATTTGCAACGTTAAGTGGGGCTAATGTGAACGAGTGTGCCCTGCTGCTACACCATTTACAGTCAGTCAGGGGTCCATGTCAGAGTGTGATTTTTTTATTAAAACAGCGTGTCTCAAGATTTGTAGTTGTGGGTGCTCGCTAGTGGAAAACAGTGCAGCCGTTAGATGTTCAATGGAGAAATTAACTGATTGCTACTTAATGTACAAGCTTGATCAACTCTGCCATTCCACATTGACTTTTCACCAGTTGTTAAGTCAAACACCTACACCCACAAAGCACCTAAGGTGCCTGAGTAGGACAGACAAGCATGTGGAGTTAGAGCCAGTGCAGTGGATAGGAGGCAAAACAGTCAGGTGGCCCTGCAAGATATTGAGAGGAACAGTGCTTTGAAAGTATTGATTAGAGCAGGAACAGCCGAAGGCTTTGTGGGTAATGTCGCAGATGCTGAGGGATGGTGGTAGGAGAATGGAACCAGGCTTTTGTTGTCTCAAAGGCAGGGATAAAAGCCATTGAAGGAGGACCACACTCACCAGTGTCTCCATGTTTATGAGCACTCCCAAGTGGGTGAGCAGACAAGAGGGATGAGAGAAGCGCATTGAGGCTCAGAGACAGTGATAGAGAATATAGGGAAGAAAAGGAATGTGATTTCAATTCTGTGTTTTGAACTCAATTTCCCCCAATTTATTAATTATATTTATTGATATATTTTCTCTCCCACAATGACACTTATTTTTATGGATTATTTATTTATCAAAGACTCTGCAGTGCACTTTTATTGGATGCTGCTTTTGTTTGATTGTTTGGAATAAGATGCACTAAGCACTTTGCGCCAATCTCCCTGTTTGGGTCCTTGTTGCACTAGTCCATCCTCGGAACTTGACTATAAATGTCTCAAAAAATGGAAGATGTCCGGGATGAAGACACCCAGGCCATCACAGTTACTATAAATGCCCCCCTAAGATGGATTAAGCAGGTTCAGTGAATAAGTGAATGAATAAACATTCTTTCCTGATGTGGGGCTAAAGTTGGTTTCTCAATATTTGTAAGCCTGGCAAAGACACTTACTACCTTGTATGGTTGGGAGATGTTACAATATTCAGTCACAATATTTAAAAAATCATGCTTGCATATCCCTTCCTCCTGTACTCTATTCTGAAACCAACTTTTGTCAACAGGTTCCCTCTTATTTTTTAACACTTTTTACTTTGGATGGACTATACTGTTGATTTTGTTACGCACATGCAATTTACTGTATTTAATGTTGCTATTGGTAAAAGGCACGTTATAAAATATAGATGCAGTCATTTTTTTATGTACAGTCAGAGAGCTTATATACAGTATTTATACAGTGCATGGCAAAGTGGGTCTATTCTTCGTGTGTTATATAAAAATAATTTGAACTGACTCACAGTAACACAGCAGCCTGTGTTCTTAATGATGTAATAAAATGGTACTAAAGTCTGGATTCTTAGGCTTTCACTACCTGCAACTGGGTTAGATAAAACTTTGTTTGTGTAACTGTTCTTCAGACTGTTAAATGCCATATTACACTCTGTTCCAGTCAAAGGCTTACCTGTTGACTCTCACATGCATTTTTCCTGCCAAAGATAATTTATTATTTATTGCAGTCATTTCAAGGTGTCATTTGTCATCCACTATTGTGAAAAAGGCAAGGATCTACAGTGTCAGCATTTTTACATATCTAGATATCCTAATTTATTCTTATAAAATCTTCATTTGTCCCTTATATTAGATAAGGCTAATTTCTCATTCCAGGAACTTTTGCAGATATTACTTCAGTTTTACACATAGTTTGTTGCTAGTTATACATTGTGACAGTAAGTTTATCACCAGTTCCATTAGTTCTATTCAAGATCTGAAGATTTAGATGTCCAGTGGTTGAGAAGCTCACATCTCACGTTCTCCAAGATATTTTACAGACTGTTAAATGCCATATTACACTCTGTTTCAATCAAAGGCTTACCTGTTGACTCTCACATGCATTTTTCCTGCCAAAGATAATTTATTATTTATTGCAGTCATTTCAAGGTGTCATTTGTCATCCACTATTGTGAAAAAGGCAAAGATCTACAGTGTCAGCATTTTTACATACTGTATCTAGATATCCTAATTTATTCTTATAAAATCTTCATTTGTCCCTTATATTAGATAAGGCTAATTTCTCATTCCAGGAACTTTTGCAGATATTACTTCAGTTTTACACATAGTTTGTTGCTAGTTATACATTGTGACAGTAAGTTTATCACCAGTTCCATTAGTTCTATTCAAGATCTGAAGATTTAGATGTCCAGTGGTTGAGAAGCTCACATCTCACGTTCTCCAAGATATTTTACAGACTGTTAAATGCCATATTACACTCTGTTTCAATCAAAGGCTTATCTGTTGACTCTCACATGCATTTTTCCTGCCAAAGATAATTTATTATTTATTGCAGTCATTTCAAGGTGTCATTTGTCATCCACTATTGTGAAAAAGACAAAGATCTACAGTGTCAGCATGATGTTTTTTGACACGAACTGTGTTAAGTAATGTAATATCACTGGATTCTGTCAGCACTTATCCTTATTCTACCTTCCCTCTCAATGGGACACAAACCTTCATATGCAACTCAAGACCTTCAAGTTACAATTAACCATGTATTCTATGGTTAAGTGTGTACAGGTCAATTTACTGCTATGAGTAAAGATGTGTGTGACATCTAGTACTGTGGCTTCTTGTTGCATTTCAGTCTTAAAATGGAAGGCCACTTTCTGAATAGTTTAAACATAAAGTGTAATTATCCAAGAGTGGGAATGCAAACATGGAGGATGTGTGTATGCACATTCCTAGCAAAGACATCCATCCATCCATCCATCCATTATCCAACCCGCTATATCATAACTACAGGGTTACGGGGGTCTGCTGGAGCCAATCCCAGCCAACACAGGGCGCAAGGCAGGGAACAAACCCTGAGCAGGGCGCCAGCCCACGGCAGGGCACACACACACACACCCACACACCAAGCACAATTTAGAATCGCCAATGCACCTAACCTGCATGTCTTTGGACTGTAGGAGGAAACCGGAGCACCCGGAGGAAACAGACATGGGGAGAACATGCAAACTCCACGCAGGAAAGACCCGGGAAGTGAACCCGGGTCTCCTAACTGTGAGGCGGCAGCGCTACCCACTGCACCACCGTGCCGCCCCTAGCAAAGACAGTTACCTGAAATATATTGTAAATGATAATAATAAATTCTTGTAAGAACATCTATTTTTAATTGCAATTCATAAAGGGTTGTATGCCCACAGTACTGCTGTATGATTAAGAATGGACCACAACCAAAAAATCAACTGTCTAGCAGTGGTCATGTGATTAGATACAGGCCTTTTAAGAAAACAAACTAGAAAGCCTGATACAATTTGTACAGAGGAGCAGATGGACTATATTAGGTCAACTACCAGCTGAGTCTGACAGTGGAATCAAAATAGGCATATCAGAACACTAACCAGATAAAGCATAAATGGTGTGTGGAAGCCTGCAATCCAAATGTCTTTCACTCCTGTCACTTAAAAACAGAAATGGTATAGTTTTAGTGGTCTTAAAATATGCTCTAAACATTGGGCAAGTGGAAATACAGTATACTGTCTAGTCTGATCTACCTTAGAACAAGGCTACCATTCACTTTTGGACAGGTTATTGTGCAGATGGTCACAGAAGGTCCTGAATTATAATGAGTGGTACTCAACTTCAAAGTCATAGTAAACTTAATAAACAGTATATAATGTCTATTACAACCCAAAATCCAAATGCATTGGGTATGACACAAAACAGCAAAGCACAGCACATGCATACATATCCAAAACACTAGTCAGAAACAGAATCCAAAAGGGCAGGCAAAAAAGTTAAAAGATTCAGCCATTTTCTTAAGCGGCATATCCAGGGCAGGGTTGTGGGAGTTGTCTCCGTAATCACAGGGTACAAGACAGCAACATCATCTGGATAGGGCATCAGGCCATCACAGGGTGAACACACACATTTGCATACATCATAGACCAATTTAGCAATGGCAGTTCACCTATCCTGCTTTTCTTTGGGAGGAAACTAGAACACCTGTAAGATACTCACATGTAAATTGGATGAACATGCGCACACCATGCAGGAAGTACCTGGGACATGAACTCCAGTCTATTGATTGTGAGGCAGCAGCACTACTACTGTTCCACTGTGCCACCTAAGTTAAAAATAGTAAAAGATAAGAGAATCTGACAGTCTTTCACAAAGGAAGAGTGGTAGAGCAAAAAAGAAGGACGCCTGTCTGTTCTTGGTTTGAAATACAAATTTAGAAAAGGACTAGGAGTGGAGTCCCAGTTCATTTCTCATAAACTCCAAGTGTTTTCTTCTGATAACAAGATTTCTTTGCCTTCAGGCTCTGTTTGTTCTTGTAAATTCCCAAGCTACCTCCAAAGTCCTCCTTTATGTCCTCTGCATCCCCAATGTGCTGCACAGCTTGGAGATGCTAATTAATTTTTCCAGTCACCTTCTAGAAACTGTTAATTCATCAAGGCATTAATTTTGTTGTCCAGTTCACACTTTTTTTTACACATTTTTCCTGAGATCAAAATGTAGTTTTTGGCCACTATAGACATCAGCAAGATGATATTGTAATACTTACTTGACATGGCCTTGGTCTTCTCCATCTTAAAGCTCTGACCACAACCAGATAGTGGCCTTTTAACCTGAGACTTATTCTGCAGATTGCACAAAAAGAAGATTGGATTGTGGATTATTTCACTTGAGTGATTCATTAGCTAGTGCTGCTGTGGTTACATTGATACTCTGGTTTCCTCCCACATTTAAAAGGCACACACTTTTGGCTAATCTCGGATTCCAAGTTTGGATATTTGTTTGAGAATATTTTGATTGCATCCCATGTAGGCTGGGTTCCTGCCTTGTGAACAATTCTGCTATTATAGGACCTAGTTTCCTTCAACCCTTTAATTCAATAAGCAAATCCATGATTTGGATAATTACTGATTACTAATAAATTACTATTGCATGAGTCCATTTGAAAGAAGAGCTACAGGACCAGATGAAGTCAATCCGTGAGTTCTTAAGGACTGTGCTGATCAACTTTGTGCTATCCTCTGTCACCTGTTCAGCCTTTCTGTAAGACCCCAGAATGGACTGCTGCTGTGGAAAACATCCTGCATTGTTCTTGTTCCAAAAAGACAGGTACATTTTCACCTAATGTGTGGCACTTATATCTCACATCATTAAGACCTTTGAGAGACCGGTCCTGGACTATGTGAGTCCACTTATAGTAGACCACCTGGACCCAATGCAAGATTGAAATGGATGATGCAATTATCTCTCTGCTCCAGAAGGCTTATTCTCATCTGGACAAAACTGGCAGCACTGTGAGGATTGTTTTCTGATTTCTTCAGTGCCTTCAATACCATCCAGCCTTCCCTGCTGAGGGGTAACTCAGAGATATGCAGGTGGATGAGCCTATGGTGTCCTGGATAATGGGCTATCTGGCAGGCAGGCCATAATTTGTGAGACTCGAGGACTGTGTTTCTGATATGGATGTAAGAAACACTGCAGCACCACAAGGGAACAGTCTGGTCTCCTTTTCTCTTCAGTCTGTACACCTGAGACTATAAATACAACAGCAGGTCATGTCATCTGCAGAAATTCTCAGATGATTCTGCACTTATGAGGTGTATTGATAAAGAGGATGAGACCGAGTATAGGAGTGAGGTGGAGAACTTGGTTTCTAGGTGCAGAGTTTTTTTCATGTCAGCAAAACCAAGGAACTGCTTATTGAACTTTGGTGCACCAAAGAGCTATGTCTGGTCAGTACTCAAGGAGTGGATGTAAAGGTGGTCCACTGCTACAAGTACTTGGAGATCAACATTAATGACAAGTTGGCCTGTTTTTGGAACACAGAGGAACTAAATAAGAAAGGGCAGAGAAGGACTTTTTTTCTTGGGAGACTGCATTCCTTTATTGTGAGTAGTGACTTCCTTCATATCCTCTCTAATTCTGTGATGACTAGTGCAATTTTCTACACTGTGGTGGTGGTGTGTTGGGCTAGTAACATCACTTCAAGAGAGGCCCACAAAATTAACAGGCAAATTAAAAGGGCAAGTTCACACTTTGGACCCCGTGGAGGTCGTAGCAAATGAAGACACATCTGAGTTTTATTATGAACAATGCTGCTCATCCTCTCTCTGCATGCTAACAACTGAGGGCTTTCAGCCAATGAATTACTCAAGAAGCGCTAGTGAGCCTCCTTTATACCAACAGCAATATGTCTGAATAATGCCTCACTGGAACTGCGACAGCCAAGTCAGAGGTTTTTCCTTTTCTTTCTTTTTAAAATTTTCTTCTCTTTTAGTCCTTGTGGTGTATGTTCAGACATAGTGTGTGTGTGTGTGTGTGTGTGTATATATATATTTACGAAGGGTGACCCAACAATAATGAGAATTTATTTATGGAAATTGGAGGGGCGTTAGTTCCAATGTTTGCCGCTAGGTGCATGTACTAGACTGCCTTCTGCATTATTTGGCCCAGCAGCATCCTTTAAGTGCAGAGAAAACAACCTGATTGTGGCGATCAGGTGAGTGGTTTTTGCACCACAAGAATGCTCCTACCCACACAGGACTTAGAGTGCAGCAGTTTCTCACAAAAAACGGGATGACAACAGTTTCCCACCACCCCTACTCTTCAGATCTTATACCCTGTGATTTTTTCTTATTTCCAAGAATGAAGAGGGACCTTAAAGAAAAGCGTTTTTAGGATGTAGAGGAGGTCAAGAAGCAGATGATGGAGGCACTGAAGGCTCAGGCTTCTGAGTTTCGGAATAATTTTGAACAATGGAAAAAGCGACGGGTTATTTTTGGGTCCCCCCTCGTTTTTTCCTATATATATGTTTACTTATTTAAAGAGCATCTGTAAAAATCCATATTTCTCCCTTGGAAGAAATAAATCTATCTATCTATCTATCTATCTATCTATCTATCTATCTATCTATCTATCTATCTATCTATCTATCTATCTATCCATTTTTCTTCAACACAGACTGCATTTTTTGAGACTAGAACAAGTTGTCAAAAAATCAGCATATAGGCCATATATAGATTTTTACTACAAACTTAGTGTCCCAGCTCAGTACAGAGATGTTTGATTGGATTGAATAAGACTTTAGCATTAAATTGAATTCATGTTCATAATCCTGCAATCATTCTACAACATTCTTAACATTGCAGCATATACAGCATTATCATGTTATAAGCAACTATTTGCAAGCAGAGTGTACTATTCATATAAAGGGCTGGTCTTGATCAGTAATGATGTTCAAATATCTCAAGGCTTCCAAGATGTTCCATGAAAACAAACCCCACACATATACACATATAGTGTACGCTTACAGTAACCCTAACACATCCATAAAAAACTATTAGACATGAAATGTGTTTTTTGAAACATCTTTACATTCACTTGTTAGCTGCTTTGCTGTAGCTATCTGTCAGAGGATGCAAGTTGTGACAGCATTTCTTAGCCTGTTTTTCCATCTTTTTGTATATGACCATGGGGTGCCTCTGGCAGATGTTTATTGTGTGGCAACCATTTGCTGTATCAATACTCCAGTGACAATATCATGTGTGAAAACCAGAAGCATGGATATAGGTGGGTGGTGGGTTGGCCACATCCACCCAAATGAATTGTCTTCTGACCCAATTAAAAACCATTAAACATAAAGTTTTAACATATTTTGCCATTTTGCTATCCTTACATATCCAAATGCTTACCCCAGGATGACGTCCTAGTTGCACCAGTAATGAAAACCCAGGCACCGTTACTTTTCCTCATAGTCTCACATTGATGCTTCTTTTAAATTAATTTAAGTCTTAGCATTTGCTTATTCACCTTCTGAATTACACAGATATGATTTGTGTGTATCTCCATAGGTGTGTTAAATAGCATTAACTACAGAAATTATGTCGTCACCAATTGAGTGGTCAATTTATATGATAAGGGTAAGTGTATCGTGTCAGTTTTTCTATAGGTAAACTAATGCAGAACATAGATACAGGCACTTATTTTTAAGTTGATAGAATGTGTCTAATCTAAAACATAAAAATATATATTCTATTGTTTTGTTTTATTTATGGAAGAGATGCTGCATCAAAATTTTATTAAAGAGGATTTCTTTCATAGCTAGGTTTGCTACATAGAGAAACACGGAGCCAAAATACCAAAATGAAAACCTCCATTATACTCTTCCTAACAAAACTTGCACAGCCTCAACTCGCTTATATTTGGTTCTATCTCTGGATGTGGAATGATGTTCGGTGCATCTTTTATTTCTTTGCTAAGAAACTCCTTCTTTCCTTTGGTCACACCTTTTATTTGCAGGTAGTAGGCAATTTTCTCAAAGATTTCACACACATTGGTCCTTGTTTGGTAGCAAAAGGTTTATGTCTGCTGAGACGTCTGTGGTTAGTCAACTCCTTTCTTCAGCAAGACTAAAGGGTTGCTTCATGTACATTCTGTCTTGCTTGTGCACTTTGCTTTACCTTAACAAAGTTTGGACTTGTGGCACCTTCATCCAACTCTGTTATAGATGGTCTTCCACTCTTACAGTTGAGCACCAGACTACCCTTTGGAGTAAAATAATTCCTCCAGCTTTTGTTACAGCCCCACTTTTGGCGAAAGGGATCCTGCTATTGAGCTTACAAAGCATAATGATGTAGTGCTTGCAATGAGTTATAAAGGGAGGAGTGAATATGTTGCAGTTGGTTTCTTGGGTATATTTAAGTTAAACCTTTGTTTGAAAATTGGTGCAAAGTTTTGTCCATCAAGGTTCCCAGTTTTGAGTTGACTCTTTGTTCACTGACCAAGTGTTTAAAAGATGCATACTTTAGACATCTCTAGATTTCATTTGCCTGTGATTGGTCAGTCTTATTAGATGAGACCCAGAGCCTGCATTCTAAACAGAGACCAGCTCTGTGAGGAGAGTTAAAATGGTCTGAAAGGTGTTCTAAAGTAAAGACAACTTTGTAATGCTAGTCTGTCCTACATTGGTTGTGTATATATAATGTGTGTGTAGTCTTTTGACTACATGTTGACCCATTCTTACTCATTTGGCTTGAATTTCTTCCCTCCTAAAAAATCCTTAAATGGACCAAAGAGATGATAGTCCCCTCTCTGAATGACTTGCACCAATCAAACACTCTAGACTGAGAGAGACACTCATCTCCAAATTGATTTTTAAGTCTTGAATAAATCTGAGATGGAGTGACTCCTTCATGTGTCAAAAGTTGTGCTGTACAACACTGCTGTGTACCTCCTGCTCCGACATGTTGATTACAACTGACAGAAAGGGGAGAAAGAACAGCTAGCACTACTAACGTCAGGTTCATATATGCGTGTGTTTGTCCAATGAGTCACGTCTACATTGCGCTATTTATAAGAACAGAGCATGAAAATTCCTGTTTATAATAGAACACCCCTCATTTATTTAAGTCTTGATGTCATTAATTAAAAAGAAAAAAGTCTTACCTTTTCAGTATTGAATTCAGCAGCTTACTGGAGATATTTTTGTACAGTCTTTATGCATTTTTATCACTTATTTTTCTAATTTTATCTGATGGTTTGACTGTCTAGTAATTTGCCACTGTCTTCTGGAATTCAAAATGCCTGAATTTTCATAATGCGACAGTGGGCATGACTACTGGATACAGCAGGTGCTATTATGTGCATCGGTGTGTAACCTCACTGCGGACATATTCCTCATACATGGACACTGGCAATATTGTCATCTCTTCTCCTTCCTTGTGGACAAGTCATTTTTAACATTTTCTGCTTTCACTTTTTTGTTCTTTATTTGTGCTTTTGAGTATCTCTTTCTGCTTTATTTTGCTCAAGACTTTTCCAGTAGGGTGCTGCTATTAGTGAATAGTGGCATAGTCAGGCTCTCACATGACTTTATTATGTATGCATAAGGCAACTGAAAGCAAAATCAGATAACAGCTGCTATTGTGTTTTATTTATCAAAAGTCAAAGACTTGATGCACAACAAAGGTTTTAAAAAAATATCCAACACCCTGAGTAAGACCTATGCCATCCCTTCCTGACAATTTTTAGAAGTTGCATTGCCTTTACTTTGTTCCAAATGTTTGACAGAAATTTAAAAGGATCTGAAACAAGAAGCACTTTATGTAACCACAGCTGATTTCCAGTAGACTAGAACTAGACATGCCTGAACACAACAGTTCATTATACTGATGAGGGAGTTATGCTGAAAAGCTGATTCTTGCAAGCAGTATACTTTCCACAAGAATAGAGATGCAAATGTTCAAGAATGAAGAGTTGCAATGGCCTCTGGTGCTTACAGGAGAAGCAGCAAGTATGCAAGATTGAAGGTAACAGTGAAAATGTTATGAACCCCATAATAATAATAATAATAATACATTTTATTTATATAGCGCCTTTCCCATGCTCAGGGCACTTACAGAATATAAGAAAGAACAGCAGGGTATACAGTGTATAGCATTGTACAAACCAAATAAATAAATAAAGAACATTAAGACAGTAAATTCAGAGAAAGCCTAACAGACAACAGAACTGATGGTCTAGCACACACATACAGGTTACATGAGCATCTTGAGGTAAACTGAGAGAAGGGTAATAAAGTCAAGTAGAGCTAAAAGCCTTCCTAAACAGATGAGTTGGAGTTGTTTTTTAAAAGAATTCATGGGGTCAGCTGATCTAGTTAATTTCGGTAGGTCATTCCAGAGTCTGGGCGCTATACAGCTGAAGGCCCTTCACCCATGGAGTGTAGATTAGTGTGGGGCACAACAAGATTGCCAGAATCGGAGGACCTTAGTGGGCGGGCAGGCACATAATGATGAAGAAGGTCACTGATGTAGTTTGGCGCGAGGTTATTTAAGGCTTTGTAGGTTATTAGTAGGATTTTATATTCGATTCTGTAAGACACAGGGAGCCAATGAAGATGGAGCAGGATGGGTGTGATGTGCTCGCTGCTGCTGGTTCGAGTAAGGACTCTTGCAGCCGATTTTTGAATAAGCTGGAGCTGTGATATAAAATTAGAAGGGGCACCTGCCAGTAGGGAATTACAATAATCTATGCGGGATGTAATAAAAGCATGGACAAGTTTCTCAGCATTAGAAAAGGAGAGGAAGGAACGAACACGGGATATGTTACGGAGGTGAAAATAAGAAAGTTTCTTAATGTGATTTATGTGGGCGGAGTAAGAAAGGGAGGAATCAAAAATGACACCAAGATTCTTTGCAGTAGAGGCAGGTGTGATGAGATCACTGCCAAGATTGAACGGGAAGGAGCTCATTTTATTAAGTTGCATTTTAGTCCCAATTTGCAGGAGTTCAGTTTCGTTGCAGTTTAATTTTAAAGAGTTCTGCTCCATCCAGGTTTTAATTTCACTAAGGCAGGTTGTGAGCTAAGAAAGCTCTGATGAAGTTCCACTTTTAACATTGGAGTAGAGTTGAGTATCATCTGCATAAAAATGATAGCTCAGTCTATAGCTACGAATAATATGGCCAAGGGGAAGCATATAAATGCAGAAGAGAAGAGGGCCGAGGACAGAGCCCTGAAGAACTCCTTGTGTGGCTGGTGCGGAGCTGGATCTGCTGTTGCCAAGACTAACAAATTCTTGCTTATCAGTCAGATAGGACTTGAACCACTGGAGGGCAGTGCCAGAGATACCCAGCATGTTCTCCATTCTAGACAGTAGAATGTCATGTCTGACAGTGTCAAATGCTGCACTGAGGTCTAATAGAATTAATATACTGGTTTGTCCAGAGTCTGCTGCCATAAGCAAATAATTGGTTATCCGAAGCAGAGCAGTTTCACAGCTGTGCTGTGCCCTGAAACCAGACTGAAAGGGTTCCATTAATTTATTGGAGGTAAGTAATTGGTGGGGTGGGAAGCTACAACACGAGATTTTGACAGGAAAAGTAAGTGGCAAATAGGCTGGAAATTGTTAAGATTGTCAGCATCAAAACCAGACGTTTTTAACATTGGGGTTACAGAAGCAATTTTAAAAGTGAGCGGCACAGAGCCAGTGTCAAGGGATGAGTTTATTATTGTTGTAGCAGTCGGGATTATGGCATGAAGGCAGGATTTAAGTAGTGTGCTGGGGATGGGGTCCAGTACACAAGTAGTCGGTCTCATCTTACAAAGCAGGTCATGGTGAGAACTTAGAGAAGGAGCTGGATGGAGTGGGAAAACAGGGAGAGATATAAACAGATGATGTTTGCTACAGATTGGGGTCTGCTTCTGTCAACAATAGCAATGTTTTGCCCATAGGCTGTGTTTAAAAATTTGTGAGTATCTTGTAGTATTTAAAACTAAACACTGCATACCATGGTGGCTACAGTGTTGCAATGTTGCCATCATATATGTCATAATGTTCAAATACCTTGCAAGCATACAGTTAACCTGAGAAGTATTTAGACAGTGAAGTTCTTTTTTCTATTTGATGGTGATGCATTTGTATTCTAATACATTATATAAACCACATATACGGCAGCAGCATATAACAGTGTGTCACCATTTAAATATTCTTAATTTTTGGCTATATATTATTTCATTTAATGATTTTTACATAACTCTTGTTACTGAAGGACGGTCTTGCAGCATCACTATGAAATGTTGCGGCTCCAACAAGGTGTCCCTGTTTTATAAAGCCTAATGAAGTAAGACTCAGCATGGCTCTAACAAAACCAAAAAAATGGTGTTTTCTGCCCATTAAAAATAATTGCTTTACTGACGTTATAACTACCTTATAACAGACGTCATCGTTCGGCAACTGTCTGGTTTTATAGAGCCCTGCCTGAAATGTGTGGGGTCAGCTGGGCTCTGTGGCCAGGTCATTTGCCCGCATTTGATGGCTTCTCTGAGCTGTGGGTGGAAAAGACCAGACAGTGTGAGTGCCCCCTCTCGACCCAAAGTGGTACCAGTTACCTTGGCAGAGCCAGGAAAGTGATCCCCCAATTGTACATTTGTGACACTGTACAGTACAATTATCAGGTTGTGTTTCCATTAATTTCTTAATTTTACATTACTCTCACCTGCTGTGGGCTGGCGCCCTGCCCAGGGTTTGTCTCCTGCCTTGTGCCCTGTGTAGCTCCAGCAGACCCCTGTGTCCCTTTAGTTAGAATATAGTGGGTTGGATGATGGATGGATGGATGGATGGACATTACTCTCACTTAAGATTATATTATCTGCTTTGATTTTACATACACATGCAACTTTTGTTTTCTTAATATGGTATACACCAATTTTACATTCCCATATTTGTTATTTTGTCTTATTTTACACTTATGAATGGGGAATGGTGGTGATGTTATGTTTATTTTGAAAAAAAAAAAGAATCATTTATGTCACACTTAAATTTTATTTCATAATTATTTGCAGATCAGTAATTTGCTGTATTGCAACAATGGTGACAAATAATTTTAAAAAGTGTGCTCTATCGTTATTGTAAAATAGTAAAAAAAGAAACATTATTTTATACATTATGTTTTTTATTGTTCAACTAATCCAGCATTTAACAAGTTTACATTAACAATTTTGATCAGTTCCCTGATAAATGGAGATTCTACTGTACTGTATCAATAAAGAATAAAGCATATAAAGCTGACACCACAAAATTTTTATGTCATGTAGTATAATAAATCAAATGAATAAACACAATTATAAAATCCATCGATCCATCTTCCTAACCCACTTATCCAGGGTAGGGTTGAAGGGCAATTGTAGCCTATCACAGGAAAAATTCCTGGAACAGGCCACCAATCTATTGCAGAGTCAATTTAGCATCACCAAATCATATAACCTGCACGTCTTAATATCAATGGCAAGAACCATTAATTATTAATTATGTGGTAATCATGCATCACTAGTTTAGTCCATGGGAATCTGCTATTAGCTGTTTCATCAGGCTAGTGTTAATTCCTGTTAGGGTCATTAACATTGTTTAAAGTTGTTTCCTTTGTGTTGCCTCCCTTTCACTAGATACCCCTAGAATGATTTTTTAAAAAATGTTTTTATTTTACATTAATCTGCCCTTGGTTAAACCAAACTGCTAACTGAACACATTTTTTTTATTGTATTTTGTTTCACACAGTCTACTGTTATATTACAAGATACCATGATAACATCACAATGGCTAACTTAATTTCTGACCATTTTGAGTTGCATTCCATTGCTCAGAAGTGACTGTGTTACATTTAAATAATTGAAAAGTTCTGAAAATTCCACTAATGCATAAAATTGTAGCTCAGTTGGAATGAAGTGACAGTGCATTTTTTGTTAAAAACTAATTTAGTGCCAGCTATCCATAGACAGACGGCTATGCTTTGTTTCAAACACAAGTCTGTCATTTCATTTTTACAATTTACATTAGGAATTTTCTGCTTAATCCAGTTCAGGGTAGAAGAGATTTTCCAGGCAGCACTGAGTGTCAAACTAAATATATATTTAATCAATGTATAGTATTTTAAAGAACTTAGATTTTGGAACTGACACCTTCAATTGATCTCAGGTGATAGTGTTCTTTTAATGTGCTCCTGGGCAGTTTAAGTTCATCACATAACCTGAGTATATTTATACGGAGTTCCTGGAAGAAACTTGCATGAGTGCACATAAAGCATTCACACTCCATCCAGTAGGCTTGCAGGCTCAGAGTGAACTTGAAAGCTGTTTCCTCATTCCTTATACTGTTTAATTCTGGACAGTGCTACAGTGTCATTTCCATAAAATCTGATGTTTACCTCTTTTTGGCTTTAGTTTATATATGTTAATATGTCATGTTAATTATTAAATCATGGCTGCAGTTTGTTAAATCTGGTTCAATTAGCCAAAACCTTAGTGTGTTTTGAACAACTGTAAAAGTTTGCTCCAAGATGTTCTGTACTCTTACTTGTTTACAGTTGCCCAACATCACCAATTTATTTTTTGAGATGGCTTTGAAAGAAGCCACTCTGATGTGCCAATTGTGTGAAAGTCTGCATGTTTTTTCTCTTTTCTTTTTTTGCAGCTGTTCCACTTCATGAATTTCCTTGCGGAGAACTTCATCTTTTGTTACATGGGCCTTGCGCTGTTCACATTTCAGAACCACATCTTCAATGCCCTCTTCATCACTGGCGCTTTTGTATCCTTTCACAGATTGTTTAACAAAATCTGTGCCGAAAGCCAAAAAGCTTTTGTCTCTCCCATATGTGCACACTCCGACTTCCAGCACAGGCGCTTCTCAATGGCGTTGTTATTCTAGCTCAGTTTGAATCCGCTCTTTTAAATGCTTATGCAGATATAAAGCAGTAAAACCATGTAGCATATGCAGCCATGCAAAATATACATCTGCTAGCACACAAAAAATGCAGAATCATGCAATAGTTACAGTACATCTGTCAGCACACATACCCATTTAAATGCACAATAACACAGTGTTCAGTTTTCTATTATTTTGACTGTAAACCCCAAGGGTGCTAATTATTTTAAAAAAAAAAATTCAAATTCTGTTGTTGGAAGACAATTCGAATAAAAATAGGAAAACAAAAGCTCTTCTAGCAGTTCTCCTGGAGAAAGAAAACCTTGGGTATCTTTTGTTTAGTTTTTTTATTTTTTTCATTGAAGTATGCCAAATGACCACCCAACCTCATCCCTATTCGCGCATCCTATATCACGGTAGTGACCACACTAGCGTCCAGAATTGCAGTGTTACCATATGGTGGTCTAATGATGAGACTGTCATAATTAATTCTTCAAGTTCTCTGTCATTCTGTCATCTCCTTTCATGGCTGGGAAACCAGCTTGGTCTACAACAACAACAACAATATTTATTTATATAGCACATTTTCATACAAATAATATAGCTTAAAGTGCTTTACAGGATGAAGAAAGAGAAAAAAGACAAAATATATAAAAAATAAAATTAGGCAATACTAATTAACATAGAATAAAAGTAAGGTCCAATGGCCGGAGAGGACAGAAAAAACAAACAAAAAAACAACTCCAGACGGCTGGAGGAAAAAAACAAAACCTGCAGGGGTTTCAGCCCCCTCTAGGCATTCTACCTAACATAAATGACATCAATCAGTCCTCATAGTTGTCATGCTCGATCGCATGGGGAACAGTTTAAGGAACAAGTTGTGTCAGGGTATAACGGTGGGGTACTAACCTCTCTCTTCTAGTCTCCTCAGAAAGGACGAATTACCACCACCATAATCTCGCCCGGACGACTAAAAGAACCCCAGCACTTCTGGGTCCCTTTCTACCCTCTGGTCCCCATTTGATGATGTTATCCACCCATCCATCACCACGGTTTTCCCAGCATCCCACTGTTTAATTTCCTGTCTGGAAAGTTGTCCGTGTACCCACCATCATTTGTATGTTGTTTTGAACTAAAAATTACTGATCTTGTTTCACAGTATATGGGGCCCAAAACCCCAACTCTTTATGCTTGTCATTTGTATTTATTACATAGTTTTCAGTCTTCACATTGAAGAACTTGATGATGATAGTCATGTGGACCTCTGGCCTTTAATCCATGAATGTAGAGACAGTGTGGTGCTTCGATCGGGTGGTGGTGGCGTAGATCGCCTCCACAGAAAACTGGAAATAGAACAGCAGAGAAAGTAGGGGTTAGTACGGATTTTGGAGCCACCATGAATGATAATGATAATTAAATACATATACAGAATATCAGGATTAAACTAAAATGAAGCTATGAGAAAGCCATGTTAAAATAATGTGTTTTTAGCAGTTTTTTAAAATGTTCTACTGTATTAGCCTGGCAATTTTTTATTGGTAAACTATTCCAGATTTTAGGTGCATAACAGCAGAAGGCCGCCTCACCACTTCTTTTAAGTTTAGCACTTTGAATTATAAGCAGACACTCATTTGAAGATCTAAGGTTATGATTTGGAATGTAAGATGGGAGGCATTCTGAAATATAGGATGGAGCGAGATTATTTAAGGCTTTGTAAACCATAAGCAATATTTTAAAGTTGATTCTAAATGACACATGGCCAAGGCTGTGAAATTCCACCTCCAGAGTAAGGTGTGATTGGGAGATTACCAAATTGGAGCAGCAGTCCTACTGTCAGAGTATGTAATGTCACTTAACTCACCTGCACTTTTGTGTTATAGTGTGACAGAGACTGAGGGATGCCTCCAATCTTTAAGGAACAAGTGCATGATCATTTGAAAAGCTGCTCATAATGATGGGCTATCCATTTATCTCGCTTTTAAAAAGAGTATTTTTTTGTGTGCCATTCAAACAAAACACAACTCTGCATGATTCATTGGCTGTAGGGAGGAAGAGGTTAACTAGTAAAACTTTGCAAATGTCTGATATTCTTAAGGTATACTAAAAAGCTATTTAGTTAGAGGTATAGTGTGATATGAGTCATCTCTACGTACTGTGCTAAGTACACATCACAATGGATAGATGGATCCAGTGCAGTGTTCTTAAACTCTTAATGAATGCATGCCATTCACTTCCTACTTTGTCTTAGCACTAAAGCCTAGAATAGCATTATGGACAGAGCGGTATGATCAAAACCGCATCAGTGCTAATGCATTGCAGAAAAAAAGCATATTTTAGTGATGGCAGATTGAAGCTTGCACTTAAGGCAGCCTTACATTTCCAGTATACGCTTCAGAGTCAGAGTGTTCCCTCTAATTGATTTTTTAAATCCATCTTCTAACTACATGTACATCCAATGATCAGGCCCCATTTTAGATTGTGCTACCTTCATAAAACAGTTTGAAAAGGAATATTAAATATTATAGTACGACGTACATTAAATTCTGAGCTAAAACACACAGTATGGAATTAGTGGCAAGCAGCACAAAAATGCAACAGGTTGGTGATTTAATTGAGCAAAGGCAGATTTTTGTTGGAGTAGCACAAAGCTGATTGAAACTTATGGATGAAACGTGTGATTCATATTGCAAAAACCTAACTATTCAGTGAACCAGTTAGGCTGAAGATTATGTAGTACTGGTGCTATGGCCATGCCACTTGATTAACAGATGTAAATGACAGGGATCTCCTTTAAATCATTTTAGTAAAAGGGCCCACATGGTCAGCTGGGTGTCGTACACAGACATTTGGTGGATGACCAGGCGTAATTATACAGTGGTGTGAAAAACTATTTGCCCCCTTCCTGATTTCTTATTCTTTTGCATGTTTGTCACACAAAATGTTTCTGATCATCAAACACATTTAACCATTAGTCAAATATAACACAAGTAAACACAAAATGCAGTTTTTAAATGATGGTTTTTATTATTTAGGGAGAAAAAATCCAAACCTACATGGCCCTGTGTAAAAAATTAATTGCCCCCTTGTTAAAAAATAACCTAACTGTGGTGTATCACACCTGAGTTCAATTTCGTAGCCACCCCAGGCCTGATTACTGCCACACCTGTTTCAATCAAGAAATCACTTAAATAGGAGCTGCCTGACACAGAGAAGTAGACCAAAAGCACCTCAAAAGCTAGACATCATGCCAAGATCCAAAGAAATTCAGGAACAAATGAGAACAGAAGTAACTGAGATCTATCAGTCTGGTAAAGGTTATAAAGCCATTTCTAAAGCTTTGGGACTCCAGCGAACCACAGTGAGAGCCATTATCCACAAATGGCAAAAACATGAAACAGTGGTGAACCTTCCCAGGAGTGGCCGGCCGACCAAAATTACCCCAAGAGCGCAGAGACGAGTCATCCGAGAGGTCACAAAAGACCCCAGGACAACGTCTAAAGAACTGCAGGCCTCACTTGCCTCAATTAAGGTCAGTGTTCACGACTCCACCATAAGAAAGAGACTGGGCAAAAACGGCCTGCATGGCAGATTTCCAAGACACAAACCACTGTTAAGCATAAAGAACATTAGGGCTCGTCTCAATTTTGCTAAGAAACATCTCAATGATTGCCAAGACTTTTGGGAAAATACCTTGTGGACTGATGAGACAAAAGTTGAACTTTTGGAAGGCAAATGTCCGTTACATCTGGCGTAAAAGGAACACAGCATTTCAGAAAAAGAACATCATACCAACAGTAAAATATGGTGGTGGTAGTGTGATGGCCTGGGGTTGTTTTGCTGCTTCAGGACCTGGAAGGCTTGCTGTGATAGATGGAACCATGAATTCAACTGTCTACCAAAAAATCCTGAAGGAGAATGTCCAGCCATCTGTTCATCACCTCAAGCTGAAGCGATCTTGGGTGCTGCAACAGGACAATGACCCAAAACACACCAGCAAATCCGCTGAAGAAAAACAAAATGAAGACTTTGGAGTGGCCTAGTCAAAGTCCTGACCTGAATCCAATTGAGATGCTATGGCATGACCTTAAAAAGGCGGTTCATGCTAGAAAACCCTCAAATAAAGCTGAATTACAACAATTTTGCAAAGATGAGTGGGTCAAAATTCCTCCAGAGCGCTGTAAAAGACTCATTGCAAGTTATCGCAAACGCTTGATTGCAGTTATTGCTGCTAAGGGTGGCCCAACCAGTTATTAGGTTCAGGGGGCAATTACTTTTTCACACAGGGCCATGTAGGTTTGGATTTTTTTTTTCTCCCTAAATAATAAAAACCATCATTTAAAAACTGCATTTTGTGTTTACTTGTGTTATATTTGACTAATGGTTAAATGTGTTTGATGATCAGAAACATTTTGTGTGACAAACATGCAAAAGAATAAGAAATCAGGAAGGGGGCAAATAGTTTTTCACACCACTGTATATTATATTCTCTACTCTTTGCCACTTTTAACTTGTGTGAATTTAGCACATTTTCAAGGTATTTGCATGAGTTTTTATTGGGATGTGATTTTCCACTCACATTCCAAAGATATACAAGTTAGGTTAATTGCTGACTATTGTGATATTAGTGTGGGCATTGAGTGTGCACTGTAATGGAATAATGTTTGCATCTTGCAACCAGTGTTGTCCCTTTAGGCACCAGCTCCCTGTTACCCTAAACTAGTGTGAAAAAATAACAGGGCGACAGAAAAATGTTTGGGCTAGCCACTCTGTATACTTGAAACAAAAGCAAAAATCAGCAATCAGAATGTCTTTACAGACTAAGTCCAAGATAGAATTGAACTTATGGGAAAAAGATGCGATGTTTTACATGTGTGTCTGAGGAAGTGATGTCATTGGGGCTGGAGCTAGACATTTACTGAAAGTGATGTTGACAGGCTCATGTGGGATTTCCCTTGGGTGGTCTACAGGAGAAAGAGAGAACGGGTTAGTACATACTGCCACCCCTTGGTTTGACATGAAATAACCATCTTTTGAGCCTGTTGGTTGCCTTTGACTCATACGTGTGTGACATTAGATAAACAGTTTTTGCATTGGATGGATGTTCTTCTGTTAATGTTTTGCTGTTTGTATTGTTAATCTCACATTTTTCTACAAGGGTGGAAAAAACTCTTACCAATACCTATGATATGATGACGCAAGTACATCCATTCATTTTTAAAGCCTCTTAACCCAGTACTGACTTGTGTGCTGACCTATGTAAATATAAAGCACTAGTCCATTTTAGGATTACCTCAAATTGGGTCAGTTTAGACTATCCCATTGTCAAACCACACTGAAGTTATTTAACTACTAGCTAAGTAAATGAACACGTAGTTGTCATGTCTAAACCTTTGTGTGATGTTATTAAAACCAACAATACTGTACTCAGTATTTGTACTGTGTCATTTCGGCTGCAATAGAAAAACCAGCCAGCATGAAGTGAAAGGCAAAGTCTTCTCTTTTGCATAGCCCGGCTGCCCATTTCCTGAGCCCTCTGATTTTAAACATTACAGGGGTGCTTATTCCAGAAGCACTGAGTAGAAGGCAGGTACCAACACTGGAATGGGGTTCCAGTCCATTACAGGGCAATTTCATTTTGTTTAGCATACAGAATTTCAGTGTTTTTCTAGAAACTGTTTTTTACTGGAAATTTAGGAGGCAGTTTGCAAGAGTTAAGAACTGAACCCCGATTCTTATGTTTTACAGCCCATTTCCTAGCTAATATACCTACACAAGACAACTTTTCAAAACTAGTGCAACACAGATCAGTGTTATTTTAAGGCAGTTAAAACAGTCAATATTTATTTTTATGTACCAGTCAGTCAGTCAGTCATTCTCCAACCAGCTATATCCTAACACAGGGTCACGGGGGTCTTTATATACCACATTTTCCCTAAACAGAACATTACAAGATGCTTTACAAAGAAAATGTAAAAATTGAAAGCATTGCCATATACAGTATAGGCAGTGCAAATATAAAGAAGGATAAAGCACATATGCTATACTGGAATATTTATTTCTATTTCTTAGCTAAGAAGCAGGTAATTAGATGGTCCAATATCCTAAGAAAATATTCATAATGCAATAATGTGACTTTCCTAGGAAATGCACTCCATGTGATAAACAAACACCTTTCATTAATATAATAAAAATATTTATCTGCATTCAGAACATGTGCTGTAATGACAAGAAATATCAGATTAGATTAGAAATAAGAATCTGCTTCAGTATCTTATGGCCATTTCAATGCTTATCAGATCACTGCATTATTTGCTTTGCTTTTATTTGTCCTGTTTAAAAATGCAAATACATGAAACCTTATAATTAGCACTGTTCCTTTCCAAAATCACCATGGAGCTGCATTCTGTTGTCATTTTTATGACCTTAATTGTTAATAAAGTCACCATCTATTTGTTCCCAACAGTGCAATAGCAATATTTGCTTGCATCCTTAGCGTCTTTATTTCAACAGATAGCTATCTTTGTAGCTAGAGCATGCAATATATATCCTCTGTCTTTCCTACTGAACCTTGGCAGAAAGAACAAGATTCCCTGGAATTTTCAGCACATGATGATGTTTTCAGGTATGGTGCATTTATTCTTATATGAAGTTGATCATGTAGAATGCATATCTGAAGCTGTTTGCTTTTCCTCCATTTTACTTGTAATATGTACTTATTTAGCTGTCTGTTTCATTTATAGTACATACTGGACATGTTGTATACCTTCATTCATCATCTCCTTACCACTATGGTATCATAATGATACTAATAATTTTTTGCACCAATGGATATTATTAGTGTTGCTGTTTTTATTATTTCCGCACAACTGCCATAATCAGCCCTCACTTAAATTCAAAAGTGTGGTCAGTGTTTATTCAAACTTGAAGTTCTGATTAACAGAATTTCAGGACTATAATCTACTGATGACAATGGCATAATAAAAATGTTTCCTAACAATCACCTGAATGTTAGCTTAAAAAACTGCTAGCTTTTCTTTGAATCTTTAATCTGTCCAAATTAATAATAGTAAAATGTTGTTCATTGAATATAGTTAAAGATAACTAAAGATGCACAGCAGTCATATACAGGTATATTGTGTTATGCTTTATTTTTTCATGAATTTGTTTTGCTTCTTTAGTTTTTGATTGCTGCCTTTGCCCCTGTAACTACATCACGTTCCCTGAACTTGTTAGGTGAAAAAAGACATATTGCCAAAATCAGGCTGTGGAACATAAGCACGTCACTCATTTCATTGATAAATGAATAAGAAAATACATTGGTATGCAAAAGTATTAAAACCCTTTGAAAGTCATCGTAACTTTCTGCATGGGGAAAGATTTGCACACATATTTATCAATTCAGTATTTTTAATGTGACCTCTTAACGTTGTAATAATATATCCCCATAGTATAAATAAACCATTTTCTGTAGATATTTAACTGAAGAAAAAAACTCCAAAGTTAGTGTTTAGTAGTGTTAGTATTTAACTCTCTGTGCTTTGGAAGCTCCAGGTTTACAAAAATGACAGATGAATCACAAATGGCACAAAGGTGACAGTCAATTGACCATAATTAAACATAATTAGGTACTACTTGTGAGTCATTTATATCTGTCTGGATACAAAAAAACACCCTTTGTACAGGCCATAGCCATTGGACAATCACTGCAAAAATGAAGACAAAGGAGCATTCTGTTGATGTAAGAAACAAAGCCATTGAAATGTACAATGCAGGAAATAGCTACAAAAATATCGAAGAGTTTGAATGGCCCCTTAGCACCGTTGGATCCATTATCAGAAAGTGGAAGGTTCATTACAACACCCACACTCTTACTAGAACAAGCTGTCCCACAAAACTATACATCAGAGCAAGACGTTGACTGGTGAGACAGGCTCATAAAAATCCAACCATCTCTCTCGGACGTCTGCAGTGTTCTTTGGCTGAAACGGGAGTAAAGATGCATGGGTCCACAATTTCAAGAGCTCTGCATAAAACAGGATTTTACAGGAGGATAGCAAGAAAGAAGCAGTTCCTTAAGAAGGTCCACATAAAAGCACATATAAAATTTGCTACAAAGCACGAGAAAGACTCAGTTAAGATATGAGAGAAGGTTTTATGGTCTGATGAGACCAAAATAGAAGTTTTTGGCCAGACTTCAAAGAGGTATGCTTGGCATAAAACTAACACTGCCCATGCCTCAAGAAACACCATACCTATGATGGTGAAATATGGTGGTGGCAGCATCATGCTATGGGATTGTTTTTCATGTGCTGGGACTGGGAATCCTGTCAGAATTGAAGGGGAAATGAATGGACACAAATACCTCATTGCAGGAGAACTTGTTCCAGTCTGGTATGAACCTACAATTCAGGAGATGATTTATCTTTAAACATGACAATGATCCCAAGCATACAGCCAAATACTGGAATGGATCAAAAACAGAAAGGTAAAATGTTTTGGAATGGCCAAGTTAAAGCCCTGATCTTAACCCTATTGAGAATCTGCAGCACTATTTGAAAACTGCTGTCCAGGACCACCATCCATCCATCCATCCATTATCCAACCTGCTATATCTTAACTACAGGGTCACAGGGGTGTGCTGGAGCCAATCCCAGCCAACACAGGATGCAAGGCAGGAAACAAACCCCGGGCAGGGCGCCAGCCCACCGCAGACCACCATCCAACCAACCTAAATAATCTCTATAAATTCTGCTGAGAAGAATGGGTAAGAATCACTCCTGAACAATGTGCAAAACTGGCATGTACTTACCCCAAAAGAATTAAGGCTGTTATTGCAGCAAAACGGATCTCAACAAAGTATGTATAGGGCTTGTATACTTAATCTAATTACTCTGGAGTTATTCTTCTTCAGTTAAATATCTACAGAAAATGGTTTATTTTGAATTTGGAAATGTATTGTTACATCTTAAGAGTTCAAACTAAAAATACTAAACGGATAAATTTATGTACAAATCTTTTGTCATGCAATTATGATGACTTTCAAAGGTATTGAATACTTTTGCATGCCACTGTAGATGTGACAGAATTTCCTACAGAATTCTATTTTCAGTTAAATCTAAAAACCTTTTTTTTGCCTACACCACATATTTTGTTACATGGTGTATTTATGAATAGATAATTTGCCTGCTATCACATGATTTATAATGATAATATTTTTAAAGGCAAGATCTGAAGTATTAAATCAAAGTTTCAGCTCACCATCACAACAGTGGAAAAGGTGTCACTAGCTTAATACTAATTTTTTGTCCTTTTTCATGGATTAACTTTTTAAAGGTCTTCGTGGTGCCATAGCTTTTGCATTGGCCATCCGGGACACTGGGACTCAAGCCAAGCAGATGATGCTTACCACAACCCTGCTCATTGTGTTTCTCACGGTCTGGGTGTTGGGTGGAGGTACAACGTCTATGCTGACATGGCTGCACATCAGGTGTGTCTTTTTACTTTATCTGTGTTATGTTTGGTATGTGTCAGATAGGCAGCCATTCATTTCATTGAGAACTGACTTAGAAAAACATTATACTGTGAAAATGCTCAAAATTTGTCTACTGGTTCAAACCATACAAAATCATTCATGATTGTCTTCACCAGCCTGAAGTATAGATTGAATAAGATGTTTAGGGCATTTAATAACATGGGCGATTTGATCAGTTTGGTGTGGTTTTTGCTGCCTCTTTCTTTGGGTGATATTTTGGCACTACCTCTTTAAATCATACATTTTTACAGCAAGCGTGAAGAATTATTTTTATTATTTTTAGAATTATCTTTATTTTTTTATGTTTTCCTTGACCTCAAAAATTAATTAAAACTTTGCTCGGGTTGGTTTAGAGATTATTTCTTTCTCACTCTAATGCATTGATTTCAGAATTTGACACCATCTTAAATCAGTTGTTTTGATGGTTGCTTGCTTTTGTTAGGCAAGATGGCTGGGAATGTGCGAAGTGTGACATCATTTCTAGAATGGTATAAAAGGTCAACGTCGTGATTTAGTATACTTACCTTTGTTTCCAGATTCTTAGTCTCCCAGTAGTTGAGCTTGACTAGTTTATACTTTTCCTTTTTGTCTGATTTCATTTCCTTTCCAAACTGCTGCCACCTTGTGAGCCTTGTGATTTATAGTATCTGAACTTTGTTTATAAAGGAAAGACATAATGTCATCTTGAGAAAATTACTATCTCTGGTATCTTTTCGGCTTAAAAAAGTTTTGTTTGAGCTTTAAACTTCCTTAGTCCTGATACTGATTTCTTAGGCCTCAGTGAATTGCAGTCTCCCGAATTGCCACAAAACATTCTGATTACTCATAGAACTATGCTGTATTATGTAGTCCTCTTTATTAATAGCTTGAGTCAATCATGACAGTATTGGGTAAGACCTCTTTTTTGCTTCCAGAAAAGACAGTGCTTCAACATATAGATCCACCATGGTTCTGAAAAAATCTTGCTCCACACCACCTCAACAAATTACTCGGTTACTTCAGATTTCCATGCTGTGACCCTTCCATTTCACATAAGCCAAAAGGCACTCAGTTGGAGCGATTAAAGTTAACTGAAGTCACTGTTAGAGCAGCCATTCAGGAGTGATGTATACTCCATGACATAGAACATTATCCTGCTTAAAGTGTCCCTTTGGAAAAGTGTAGATTGTGGCCTTATAAACATACACATGGCTGTCGTTTAAAATTAATAATAATACTACACCAGTGTTTGAAGATTTTATCTATACTACCACTACAAGCAATGGATTCTCCATTTGATGGATTGCATTTCTAATCTCACTGATGTCTTTTATGCTTAGTGTTGTGAAAGTTCCGAGTTTAGACCATTGTGTCCTGTTGCAGAAATTACATAATTAAATCACACTAGTATAAACAGTTAACAAATATTATAGGAATGAGGTGGTAAACTTAAAAGTGTGTATGTCTCTCATTTCCGTGTGTTAAGGACACAATTAGTAAGGGAGTGTCCTGTAGGATTTCAGAAAAATGTACTGGGAAATGAAAATACTGAAGGAGTTGGAAGAGAGAGTGGAGGTCAGTACACAGAGAAACCGATTTCTAAAATCCAATACACACAGTACAGACAAAGGTTGAAAAATATAACAAAATCTAACACTGAAGTCTTCTTTGAAGCACCATTTAGCTTCTTTTATCTTTTGAAATTTGGCAGAAGAATAAAAGTTGAAACTTTTGTATATGTTAGCAGTTTTATTGTCATTATGCATTAATCACTACAATTTTTCAAAGCACACTGCCATTCCAGTGCTTGCTTATATGTGATGGTGTTATGTTTTTACAAACATTTTATTTATATTCTTTGTTGTAATGCTGTTATGTTAATCAGCTACTATAGCTGCACATATTTCCACATTGTTTCATTCATTTTTTATTGTGTTATGTTTTGTTTCACCTGCTGTCTTGACCTTCTCTTTTTGCTTAATATTGACTTCTTTTTTTTTTGCTTTTGCACATACCCTTTTGGAGCTTTGCTCTCTTTTTAAACTAATTTAGGTTTCTTTCTTCTTTTTTCCAGTACTGTGGTATTAGGAGCTGATAGGCACAGGTTTAGACATAAGGGGCTGAAACAAGCCCTTGGAATCGCTGCAGTCCATATCTCTCTTTTCTTTAGCACAGGGTTTGTGATGGATCCTATAGTGGCATTTAATGTGCCTCCTGAAACTTTTATTTTATTTTGTACTATGTGGAAACTTTGTTTACAAAGCTATGTAATAACTTAGTGAATTTCTGCTAGGGTTTAGCATTCCTAGAAGAAATAAGGTGAGATAATTAAGAGAGTGATAAAATGAAGATCATTAAATATTGTTGAATAACAGTAGCTGTTCTTATTATGTGAGGAAATACTGTGCCTGCATTATCTGCTGGGGTAGACCATCAAGTTCAAGTTTATTGTCATCTGTACATAGTACAATGAAATTCATACTTTCACTTTCATTTTTGGCTGACACCTTTATCCAAGGTGACTTACAACATTTATGATACAATTGGTTACATTTCTTTTGGTTTTTCCAATTGGAGCACATGCAGGTCAAGTGACCTGGTCTTGGTCACACAGTATCAGTAGTGAGATCAGTACCCACAACCACAGAATGTGAAGTCCGAAGCATTAACCACTTCACCATACTACCTGTACTTACATATCTCCTGCATATAATATGGGCAATGTATTAATAATATTGTGCTGTGGTAGCACTCCTGCCTTTTATCAAGATGACCGGTGCTTAAGTCCTGGTTGTTCTATGCATGGAGTTTGCATGTTCTCACCAAGTTTGCATGGGTTTCCTCTGGGTGCTCCAGCTTCCTCCCACAGTTCAAAGACCTACACATTAGTTGGATTGGTGATTTTAAATTGGCCCTGATGTGTGTTAACTTGTGATGGGCTATCACCTTGACCTGGGATTGTTCCTATCTTGTGCTCGGTGCTTGCTGGGATAGACTATAGCATACATTCATTCATACAATATTTCTAGTAATAAATGTTATTATAATTGGCTGTTCAGTAAACTTATGTCCTCTGGATAGAAACTGTCGTCATGTATCTACTGATGTGATTGCCAGTAGTTCTGTGCAATTTACCAGATGGAAGGAATGAGAAAAGTAGCTGTGCAGAATGGCTGAACTGAACAGGTACCATAGCAAGATGTGATGTAGCCAGTAAGGATGGACTCCAAGGTGCACCTGTAAAAGTTCCTGTGAACAAATGGAGAAATGAGAGCTACCCTTAGACATCTGAAAAAGTAGAGGAGCTGGTAAGTCTTTTTGTCTAGAGTCAAAATGTTTTGTGTCCAATTCACTTCATCAGTGAAGGTGATTGCAATAAACTGAAAGCTGCTCAACCTGTTGACAGTACCCTCTCCGAAGTAGATGGCAATGTGCTCTGCCTTCTGCTTCTTGAAGTTTATGACCACTCCTTGGTTTTGCTAATATTAAGAATGAAATAATTGTCCTATAATCACTGACTCAGGTAGACCTCTTCTCTGCAAGCTGTCTGATCATTGATGGTGTTTAAGCCTTTGATGGTGTACCCCTGCAAATGTAATGATAATGCTGTGTTACTTGCTTACATATTTATGTAAAACAATTATATTTTCACACTGTTGGTTTTTGCTAAATAATCATTTTTAAAGTTTAGAATTAATATATTCTTGATCTCAAGTATCAACTGTTTCATTCAGTCAGAGTTTATCTAAAATTACAGGCTTCCTTCAAATGACAAATATCTTTTTTGTCTTACGAACCTCAAAGAAGTTTGATTGTCACAATTACGAAAACCAGGTCTGGGAGAATTTTTAAACATTGCTAGCATTAATATCCAATCATCTATGCAGTGGTAGCTCTGAGGCTAAGGATCTGCACTGGTATCCAGAAGGTTGCTGGGTCAAATCCCTGTTATTGCCAAAGGGAATCCTATTCTGCCGGGCCCTTAAGCAAGGCCATTGCCAATTGCTCCAGGGGTACTTTACAATGGCTGACCCTACACTCTGACCCAAGGGATATGCAAAAACTAACAAATTCCTCATACAAGAAATTGTATAATGTGAAATAAAGAACAAAAAAATATATACACATATACTGTATATATGTATATCACTGAAGAATGGAGTGTGGCTGGATATTAGTGGCCCACAATCACAGTCTCAGTCATTCTTATAGCTAACTTCAGTCAGCTTGTCTTCGTATGCCTTCCTTGAGCATCACACCACCAAAAAGATGTTGGAAAAGTCCAGGAAAGACAGAAAGACCATTTCTTTAAATGTGAAACTTAAAATAATACAGCACAGGTAAACAGCCTTAATAATCAGTATTTAATGAAAGGAAAATGTCTTATTAGAATTTATTTTGATGGCTGCTGTTATTAGTAAATTTATTCTGTCAAATTTTCCTGTATTCTGGTGTTATTTAAGCAAAATAAGGGGTCACTTTTCAGTCCAGGAAGTGCTTAAAATGTTTTCCATTTAAATTAATAGTAATTTTGCTCTCCCTTTATGAAAATTCAAAACGAATTAGCTTCACAAAACAAGGGAAGCCTGTATATTTCAGTTTGATTTTAAAAGATGTTAGAAAAAGTAGTTAATAATTTAACAGTATTCAACAATGTATTTATTCAATTTTAAATTAAATGCATTTATTAGTTTGCTCATTTTTTAAGAAAATTAGAAGTGAATTCAATTTATTTTATTTGAATTAACAGGCTCAAATAATTGTAGTACATTTTGATGAATATGCAAAGTTATAAATAATTACAGTATGCATATACTACTCACCTTGTGGTCTTATGTGCTTTCCTGCATTAGGTTGCATTGTCCTATTGATAGTTAATTGTAACTTTCAAAATTTGATTTACAATGGTCTTTATCCCTCATCATGTTTTATTCTCCATGTAATTATATACACAGATATGATTTGCATTTTCATTTCTTGTAACTTTTCATTATTTATCAAGATGAACATTTGTGTACAATGAATTTCCATGACAGTTTTTCATGTATTTATCATAAATGATGATGTCTGAGAATTGTCAGTACAGAATCATCATGATTTCCCCAAGATGCTTATTGTATCAGTTCAAGTTCTGGCATCAACTTTTGCTGGATAGAAAAACTGACTCGGACTTCTTTTTAGTGCCCAAAACACCTTCATCATGAACAGAATACCTACAATAATACTGTGTTCAACGTTTTGATAAACTTATATTTTGCACTAAACATCTTCAAATTGGAAAAACTATTAAAAATTTGATAAAATGGAAACTTACATTTTGCCATCTGTGAATGTAGTGAGAAGTCAAGCAAAATGACCCCTTTTATTGGCGAATTAAAAAGATTACAAAATGCAAGCTTTCGTGGCAGCTCAGGCCCCTTCTTCAAGCAAGATGTAATGAGTTGCCTCAAAAGCTTGCATATTGTAGTTTTTTTTAGTTTGCCAATAAAAGGTCTAATTTTGCTTGACTTCTTACGACATTCACAATGGCTAACACGGTACAACACCCAAGTGCTACAGCCATCTGTGAAGCAAATACATGTTCATTGTATCACAAATGTAGTTGCCAATGAAGTATATCATAGGTATTGAATTTCTGATGTAATCAACAGCATATACTGTATAGGGAGCTATATACAGTAAAGATTGTTAATGCTGACAAATTGAAACAATATGGTATGCTTTTTTGTTATTATTTATAATCAATTAAACCTAGGCTGTAAAGTTTCTGTTGCACTCTGCATGATGCAGTAGAATGTGAGCACATATCTCTTAATACACGTTACTGCCAAAGACCAGGGGCCTCAAGTATAAACGGTGCATACGCACAGAAATGTTGCATACGAACGATTCCACGTTCAAATCGCGATGTATAAAACTTAAACTTGGCATAAAGCCACACACATTACAGCGGTACTTCATACCTTTTCGTACGCAAGTTCTCCGCTCTGTTTTGCAGACTGGCGGCACCCAGCGTCAAAGCAATGCTACTGTTCCTGTGTGGTTTATCTTTCTTTTTCAGATCCACATCCCTGACGCGGCTTTATAAATACACTGAAATTAACCGCATATTGTTTATTAGTTTAATGCATCTGATTGTAATTGCACTGTAACAATATAATGGTCCACAGAATGGTCAAACTATTCTAAATACCATAGCTGCTTTAGCGTTGTTACTCTCACTGCACCTTCTTCTTCTTCTTTCAGCTGCTCCCATTCGGGGTTGCCACAGCAGATCATCTTTTTCCATATTACTCTCACTGCACCACTCAGAGTAGCTGATCGGAAAGAGAATTATTGTTATATAGCATCAAGGACACACTGCCTCAACCATGCTTTCTATTTGAACTGCTTCTCACACAGCAAACGCTTCAAAACCTTTACTGTACATAACTCACGGTTCAGAAACAGTTTCACCCCAAGAGCTCTAAATGCAATCAATCACTCCATCAACTGCCCCTTGTAGAACTGTTTGTACTTATTAGTACAATCACCTCACTGTAAACTTGCGATACAGTTATAATATTGCACAACCTGAGCCACTTTATAAGGTGCATATTTACATATGATGACAATATCATTTTAAAGATGAAATGCAGCATAATATGTTTATTATATTATACAGATAAAACTTGAACTTTATTTAACTAATCTATATTGTTAATAATTAAAGAACCTATTGTCGCTACGCTAGCAAGGATCTGGCGCTCCGTTCACGGATTGTTCTAGCCTCGCACTGTATGCTTCACTGGGACTTGTGTGAAGGATAGAATAATTAAACATGTACTACGAAGATATTTCAATGTTCCTTAAAAGTTTGATGAATCGGCGTTATAAGCTTACAGATGGCTTAACGTCTATTACAGAACTGATTGTGTGGCAATTGGGTATTTGGAGAAAGAAAAGGAAGGACAGGAATTGGAGGTTAGTACATTTGAAAGAGACAGTACTGCTGCAATAAATTATTTTATCGAAGGTCGCACACAATCACTGCGCCACCGTGTTCCCATGTTTAATAACATGCTTTAAGTCCTATCATCATGAAAACGATATCATGTATACATCTCAGTATTTTAGTTATTCAGAGAGCTGTAATATAATGAATGTAATGGATTCTGTGTCCTGTCGGAGGTAGAGAAAGCCTGTTTAAGAAGCACGTAGTGATTCACACACATAGAGCACATAGAAGATCAAATACAAAATAAAGCATTTAATGTACTACTTTAGTTACAATGGGATTTGAGAAACTAGTAAATTAAACGATTTTAAGATTAAGTTTATGATGTTCTACTTTAATGA